>NC_139229.1:121388384-121942394 GCF_977018435.1 Lepisma saccharinum
TTCCACAGAAGAGCCTCGAAAGAATTCAGGTTTAGAACAAAAGTATTTTTTCCTTTTCCGGTTTCTCTGGTTTGTACCGAAATGAGCGTTGTTGGTTGTAGGTCAATTTAGTCGCTCCACACTAAATAAACTACTACTCTTTGAAGTCACCAGCCCGTCTGCGTTATGACCCTATTCAAAGTCAAAGGAAAAGTCGCATTCTAACCCGAGGTTGGTGTTAGTGTTATATGAGCTGTGTATAACAAAAGGTACGAATAAAACTTAAACGAGCAAGAGACGTGCATTTGAGTTAATCGTACTGAAATTCAGACCAGAAATAATAGCAAACTGAAAGACACAATGTTGCCTGAATAGGTAGCTAGCGAGTGTTTCGATTATTTATCCACTGACATATTGAATACGTTCACTGTGAACTAGTGAGGAGAGTATGAAAATAATCTTATTGTGACAACGAAACTGCTTAGACAAGCTACATATTGTCACTCGAGGAGCGCTACCTTTGACCTAAATTTTAGTAAACTTTTCCAAAATGTATTTCACTGCCTCCACTTTATATACCGAGGATCTACACAAATTAGCGTACGTAAAAGCAGTTATTGACCAAAACTGAACATTGATTGATTAGTTTATTCTACTTCGCTTTTCTGCCACTTTTGGCTAATCGCGAAGATGAGCATGAAGGTGATAAGATGAGATGAATGATGGGTAAATCACAAACACATATTCACGATACAACACAATTCCTACAGAGGATTTTCCTGGCTGAGAGAGTTCAGACGTTAAAGCGGTCCAGGGTGTAATACGTGGAATGAAGGTTGACATTTGGGTGTCTTTGGAAAGGGTCACCCTTACACCCCGAGAACAGCTGAAAAATCACCATGAATCTTTATTTCTTAAATTTATGTTGCACGCGAACTTAAACGCACTGAATGCATTGTAATAACAATGTGTCCTTATAATGCAGTTGCGAATGTTCCAGTACTTATATAATTGAAAGCATTTGTAAACGCTTTCACTGTTACACATACGTAACTATCAATCCAGCCAATTCAGTTTTGAATGCTATGCTCTGGACGAAGTTGCTACATGGATGACTAGTATTGCTACTAGAATAATTATTAACTTTCTGTCGTAATAAGCTTGTGACATTAGAACTGTATGGTTGTAGTCTTGATGACTGTTTCAGTCAACCGTGTACTTCAAATCATGCCATCGTTTTTGCAGAGCTAATTTTCCTTTGAGAATCGTCCCACTTCCCAACTCCACTCACATTTGTTTGCATTTCCCCTTTCGTGTAACAGCACTCCTGCTCGTGAAGGTCACGTCAAGGAAACGGCACGCTTATTTGCGTCTTACATTTCACCCTCAAGTTCATTCAATCTTATTTGAAGTCCACCTCTCCTTTGACATATTCAAAGTAAGCCTGTGACATTCTTTGGCTCCTGTGCCGATTCCTTTACACCAGTATTGATATTCACAAAAAACTAAGGTAATTCTGCGCATCTATCAACAAACCTCACATTCCTTAAGAACTCCAATAACCATGCTTCTTCTAGGAAGTCAGATACTTTTTGTACAGTTTGAAGTTGATTACTATTTTATATTAGAGCGAACACGTCTCCCAACAATCATGACTATGATTTGGGTTTTGTCACTAATTGGTAACAGGTAACACAACGTTACCTCATGTAATACAATGTCATAAGTCAAACGTATTGTATTCGCTGCGTTAATGCTTCAAACCGAAGTTGTTCATTCTACGCCGAATCAGAACCATCTAATGTGGTTATTTCTTATCTTTCAGATAATTCGTTAGTCCCCTGAGCTGTTGAAGACCGGAAGTTGAGAAAATGGTATGTATGACTAATGACTAGTCAAACTTTCGTTTTATCTACGGTACATAGTACTGAACGTCGATAGACAAATTTCAGTGTCTCGAAGAATTAAATTTTAACTTTTTTTTCTAATTCTGTGGAGACAAAAAAACTTTATTCACGTCCGACCGTGGTTGCTTTCGTTTTCTGCGATGGCTTTCATGAGATGGTTTACTTAGCTCATGTTGGAAAATACATTTAGTTCGGTTAGTTCTCTCCATGTCAGAAATTAATGTTCAGGGGATCTTTCTTCTCTTATAATAAAACATCCTTGACCAGAGAAGGGAGCTAAAACAAACTTCGACTATTGTTAAATCCCTATATCGTTTCATTGCTTTTTTCCATCAGCGTAAGCATGTCTTTTTCATTTAAAACAATATTTTATCGTGGCTGTAACATTGCAATTCTAAAATGTTACACTTTGTGAATCTGATATTATCAGTTATCGTTGTCGTCATGCGTAGATTTTTTTTTTTACAAAAGCATGTCAAAAAGAAACAACGTAATTTTGTTCGATATAGGCAATGATAATATATTGCAGGTATTACATCGAAAAACAATTACAATAAAAATGTTCTTCTTTTACAGAGATTTCGGTTCTGTGGAGATTTGGACTGCCCTGATTGGGTATTGGCTGAGATAAATATCCTATCTAAAATGGTAAGTTGTGTGTGTTATTGTCTGTTGCGCTCACAGTGTTTGTTAGAATGTAAATGTTCAATCACAAGTATGTGCAATTTTTCAGATTTTGTTGTGAGGAGGTCATTACTGAACAAATGATATTTTGTAATTCTCTCAGTTTTAAATAAAAAGCAGGCTTAAAACCATACTAATTCGATTCATGCTCTTCTGATATTGGTGATGTAATAGAATGTAAGAAGTTTAATAAATTGATTTTCCCCCCTGTAAGTTTCTTAATGTTAAAGTTAGAATTTGATTTTTTCAGTGTCAAAAGATCATCAAGAGAAGGCTAGAATTCCCATTTAATTTTCTAGTGTGAACAATTAAGTTATTTGTCCAATAAAAATAGCATGAGGATCAATTTTCCTTTCAGTAATCGCTTGTAAACAAATCAGAACCTAATCCTGTTTTGGGAAAGATTTTTTTTGGTCGCACCGTCTTCTTTTTTATCGAAGTTGATATGCTTCATAACTGAATCGCGACGAAACCATGTCACACTAGAGTTACAATTCTTGCACTTAAGATATTTGATTAATCAGTGCTTCTCAGTGAATGTTTCGGCCCATAACAACAACTCATCAATTATGTTTGATTTAAACGTTTTTTTGCTTCTTAATACAGTGCCATTTTAAGCCTACTCGGAGTTTCTGTTACATGTGACGTTTAAATTGGACAAATCATCAAATAATGAAAATATTCTCTGGGGCTATCGTCCAGGTGAGTGGTGGAAAGGATTCCAAGCTTTCATCATTCGTCGCCAGGAAAGATTCAAGACTTTCTTCAAAATAACCAAATAGTTGGTTATCCACGACTAAAGCTGATAATCCGTTGCGGAATTTGTGAAGCATATACCTAAGACTTTAATTTTTATAATTTACATAATAGACGGGCTATGGTAGAAAGAGATTGTTGGTGTTTGTCATTGAAATTATCACCACTCTCTCCTCAAAGAGCTGCTGCATATATGGATCCAAGAACTTAATACGGAGAAAAGGAAGGTACCCAAAACAGGAACAGAAAATCGGGTGTTCGGATATGGTCATCCCTGTTTGAAATCCGTACCTTGAATTTCCGGATATAGTGCGGATTATGGAAACTATCAAGATATTCAGATAATTCGAGTAATGCAAATATTCAGATATTCCAGGCTATCCGTTGCATTCAGAACGGATATAGGATAATTCGGATATCCATATTCCGTATTTTGTGGTCATCTTTAATCCCTGTTCTTTTAGATACAAGTTGTCGAGTGTTTCGTTTGCTCTCGCCATGCTTTCAAGCCATGCATTTTTAATCAGGGCCCGGTAAACATTTCCCTTCAACGCACCAGCTAATAATAAGCAACATAACGACGTCTGCTTTTTATGTAGACTCCCACATAATACGCATAAACAGGCAGCATTCCAATTAGTACCCCCTACAGATTTGAAACAAAAAAGAAGAAACCTTACAACAAAAGTTTAACGGTATTCCATGTTTGCTGCTGTTACCCTTTTAGCTGCATACCGCCTGTGCGAAGGGAAGTTCTGCTTAAAGCGAGAGGGTCTGCTTTAAAGATTTGCGGACCTCCCGCAATTCCCATGAAACCTCAAGACTTGTTAGTAGCGACCAGCGCTGTCACCAATGTCAGTATGTGTAACATGTGGTAAACGACAGCGTTAATATCATAAACATCAGTTCGTTACTTCGTGATATATCACTTTTAGCGGGAAGTATTAGTGGTAGAACTTGTGTACGTCAATTTCCTTGTTATGGGAAATTGATCCCTATCGGCGAGTTATACAGGGTGAAACAAAGTGAATGGATACTTGTAAAAGTCTATCAGCCCACCGAAGAACGTAACTGGATGAACCTCCTCCCCCCCCCCGTTGGCGTGGTGATAATGAAGGAGTCCCAGGTTCGATCTCCGGTGGAGGCACGCAGTGGTTCGAGGACCACTTTTAACTTGTAACTCCGGTCCCGATTGGCCTATCTAAAGTGAACTCAAAACAAACTTTGACTTAGTAACAAGATGAAACTACTACGTGCTACTACTATAATCGATACTACTTGTAACTACTGGACTCCACTTAATGAAATAAAGAATAAAATATATTCCAATTATTAGACTAATCACGGCAATCTGATCGTATAAAGAGAGAAGAAAGATTTTTCCATTTGTGTTGTGCATCCAGATCACTCATGCCAGAACCCACACTGTTCCATTTTCTTGTTTGTTTCATAGAATTGCCACTTCTCTAGGCGGCTCTACTATCACATTTATTCTGAACAAAGAGAGGAAGCACTATTCAACTCTCGTATTGACATGGATGACGAAAACCGACGTAATTTGGGCACTGTGGACACCATCACAAGACAAGAAGCTTACACGCACAATGTTATTTTGAATTATAGGGTACATTATAGAGTGCTTAAAAAACAAGCTGATACTTTTGAAACATTTCCAGTTCTATTGAATAAACTACAAGTAAACAATGGCAATGAAAGGCTAACTGTTTTTTTAACACGCAGTTCTATGTGTGTACTTTTCGTCACACGGCAGATATCAACCTATAATCAAAATCACCCCCCAGCCCTTCTAGAACGTCCCTATCGAGGTTTACCGCAGCTGTCAGGGTTCGGTTTTTCAGTTCAGCCAGTCTTTGGCCTGTGGTTTTTGATGCATGTTGACCTTTACAAACCCCAACAAGAAAAATCACAGAGGATCAGAAAAAGCTGACACTTTTGGAACAACATATTTCCATATTTCCGATGATGGTGGTGGCATTCGCAGCAGTACGTCCGGCCCATCGTTGCGGAAGTTCAGTATCCCGGCAATCAATAATATGATGAGTGCGGTGGCGTACCATCTTGTTGATAAATTAAATCGACAGTGTCTGCTTACATTTGGGGGATATTCCAAATCTGAAGCTCTCCAGAGGAGTGTTCTCATTGACCGTTGATTCCACGAGAAAACCTTTTCCGTCGATGTGTAATTCACGCGAAGCGTGGCGTCGTCACTAAACGCAGGAAACTCATCATCTTCAGTCACATTGAACATACTCGTTCACAATTGTCTGCTTAAAGTTTTGTCATTATCCGTGATGGCATACAGCAACGTGTAAAATTTAACATGAAGACGTTTCCTCAACACTATTTAAACCACCATTGTTGATTGCCAAGCAGGTCACCTGGCTCGACGTGCTGATTTCTTTAGACTTCTTTGAAATGCTTCTCAAATTCGTTACAGACGTTCTGCGAATGTTGTTGGCTTCTCACTGCTCTTATATTTACAAATGCATAAAATCTCCTGACATTTCTACGCTCAATAGTTGATGCATTGCCTGTTTGGCGGTGTGTGAGAAATTTGGCTCGTAAGTTGCGACACACTTTCGTTACGGACTCTGTTCTTGCAAAATTCGTGATACAGAAATATTTCTCATCTGGTATGCCGCCATTGTGCGACCACTACAGGCAAGCGGACTGAAGGGAATAGAGAAAAACTGTTGAAGTTGCTCTGTCAGTACGTCCAGTCTCGCAAACTTCTGCATCTGGGAGAGCCTATCAATGTCTGACCGCCAAGCGCCTTGTGTATAGACAACCCAACTAACATTGCAATTGTGCGTATTGTATACCATTCAGGGTATACATCTCTGTAGATTGAGCTGCGATGCCAAAGAGTAATACGGGATGAATATTGTCGGATATAATATCTCGTGTTTTCGACATGGTTCTACGGTATGCTTGCTTATTAATGCTGCGTGAGAACGAACTTGCTTTATATTTTCACTCAGTGCATTAGTGCAAACTCTACTTGAGTTGCCTAGACAACAGGACGAAATTCTAGGTCACGTGACCCAGATACAGTTCTCTCTGACTGTACATCTACGACCAATATATTTATGATGGGCAAGATAACAGTGAAACTAACAAATATGAAAGCAAGTATTTCTCGGAAGTCACGTAGTTTTGTTTATATTAGTTACCTATCAACAATGAAAAGTACTTAATACATCTCTTGGATATTATTATTGCATATTATCAGATTTAAGCTTCAAGATTATTGCATTTTGAGAATTAAGAAGAATACCTTCTAGAATCGTATTTAACATTCGATATGTGTTTACAATATCGCTCAGCTGGAGTGTATATTTTGTTTTGATTTCAGACTTCGGTGAAGATGAAGCTTCTGTGCCAACAAGTTGTTCGTTCCTTGCTGGGAGAGGAAATGGATGTAAGTACTTTCTGGTTAATATTATATTTCTTTCAGTGTAACTATTTGCCGCAATTCCGAAATATATCGAGGAGTGTGCCTCACAATTGGAAAACGAGAGCATATTACTCTTTGCATAAATAAATGTATATTATGTAATAAAATAATTACTCATTTATATTTCCTCATCGTAGTGAGCAGTTAAGTGTTCATGTGAAATCTCATAACGGTAAATACATACACATTATGTAAATCTCAAATCTTCAATGTTTCAACTAATATATTGAGCAATACTGCACATTCTGACTACATATGATTCTATACTCGAGTTTTGTTAGCTTTATATATACATTTCAGTATTATTATTAGTAGTAGGGACTCCCCCTTGGCAAATATGCAGTACTTCTTTTCGCCCGGAACGGCGTTTCCTTAGTATTCCGAATTTAGTCAGAAAATCACGGCGATAGACATTGTGCACCCCTAACAGTTGATCCTTCAAAGTATGTGAAGCCATGGTTGCTGGGACATCACTCAGCTATGTATACTCAGTGAAGCACAAAAAGGGGAAAGCGAAACTGGAGATATATCAAAACTATGAAAAATATTTTAAAATATCAGTCTTGAACACATTTTATTGTTAATTAGTGAATAGTATCTTCTAATTTATGAACGAGATTTAATGCTGTGTGTATTTATAAATAAGTGGAAAATTATCAAAAAATATAATTTCTATACCTTTCTTTGTGGAAAAAAGGCGTATATTCTACATGTTTTCATTGTTACTCAATATCCTGTCTAACTAAATCGCGGAACCGCAGCAATAGTGATTGGATTGTAGATTTCTGATTTTACAGTTATTTGTAAGGTACTACTTGCCATGCCATTAGTTCTATTACGGGCATCTTTTTATATCTATTATTAATAGATGCCCATCGTATTATAGTCTGCTGAAAAAGATGTCTGAAACAAACGAGAGTCGTGTAACAAGTTATTCAAATTCTAACGTAGTGTACACTTCTCCGATTAAGAAACAATTGTAACCGTAAAGTAGTTAGGTATATTAGCCCGGACAAGTTAAATACCAAACGAATAAATTAACCCGTTCCTTGATGTTTTTCGCAGCCACGTAGACAGAAGAGCACGCACCACCACGATGGAGTCGTTGGTACAACCGCAAAGTCGTCTCCGATTTTACACAAAAAGTAAGACTCGTGAGTCTGAATTAAATTCCGCGAGAGCGGCGACCACGAATGCAAAAGTGGTGCCCGCTGGGTAGTTTGGTTGGGTGGTTTATACTCGGATCCTCATAATTCCGCGGTGTCCCCATGGCTGTCGTCACATACTTTTTACGTAACTAGGTGAAAGTTGCAGATGAAATGCAGGTCACATAATATTGGGGGCGTTGCAAAAATATTAAATGGACGGTCTTACTGCGCCTCCGTTCTGTGGATCTAAAACACACATACATGCAGGGTATCGACGAGTCAAGAAAATTAAAAAGAAGTAAAGAAATCAACAAGTAGCTCAAGAAATCAATAAAGAGTCGAGAGGTTATACTTGTGGTCAAGAATTTTTGCTATCAGAATGACTTATTGATTTACTTTACTTCGCTTTTCTGCCCTTTTCGCTAATCGCGAAGATGAGGATGAATGGAGTAAGGTAAGATGGATGAAGGAACAGTCACAAATATATAGGGACGACAACACGAGCAACACATAAGATTATACTGGCTGCGAGTCCAGACGTCAGAGCCTCGATAGTCTGCCAAATGCAGTCCAAGATGCATTAATAGCCTCTTGGTGATATTAATATAGTTAGCAATTAAGCAAGTATAATTCTCTTGTTAAATACAGCTTCAGTTTTCATCTCAACTCGCCTTTTTGTAAGTGTTTTTCATTAAATATATTTTTAAATAATTTATTTTCTTAATTGCTAATTTCCAACTTTACCTAAGTAGGGGTCGAATAAATAAAGGTGAAGAAAAACAAAAACAGTTAAGAATTTTGGATTTGTTATTTCGGTAGACACCCTGACATGCCACTCCCGCAAATAGGCGAATAGGAACGGAACTGGGAAAAACAAGCATGAAAATAAATAAGTACTTGAAAGCAGGTGAGTGAGAAAAGCCAACATTTACAAGACAAAATATAATGTTGGATATTTTTTCTTGTATGTACGCATTGCTTGCACTGTGGAATTATTTCAGGCGGTCAAGGGCGTGATGCTGATCACATCACCCCCACTCACGACCGGATCAAGAAAGTGTGGGGCGTTACCCCCACACCCCCTATACGCCTATGCGTGGTGCTATGCACAGGGGAGCACTTTACCTTTTTTTGTAGTCTACAGTTGTTACAAGCATAAAACAGTTCTTTGTTGTGACGTTTCAGGAGAACAGACGCTCCCTTCGTCAGACATTTATTTTTAGTTTGATTAGAGATACAGTTATAACAGTGGCTAGAAATCTTGAAAAAAGAATTCGCTATACAATGGATCCTTCAGTGTTACATTGTTGGAATGTAACAACTTAACTGTGAAACTAGCAGTCTGTTTTATTATTATTATTATTATTTAAGATGACAATTTTTAACACATTTTTTAATAGCGAAAGAAAATTGCTTTAGCATCAACAGAATAAACCAAATCAAAAAACGAGTTACAAGAAAACTAAGAGAAAAAAGAAAAGAGGACAAGGATGAGAAATCTGATGGAAAGAAATTGCATTTTTTAGATTTAATTTCAAAATTGTTTTTTAGATCGCCAATGAGTTTGGAATGCAGATTTAATTAATACAAAATGAGAAAATATGTACCAGATATGGAAACCGCAGGAATATATAATATAAGTTGTTCACGTTCAAAGGATTATGTAGGGAAAACGTCCATGAAAATGGTAATAAGATGGCACGAACACGATTTGGACATTATAAATTTAAATGCACGAACGGGTTTGTCAGCTCACATCATCGAGGAGAAGCATATGATTAAAAAGAGAAGGGTTTTGAAAAGAGTGACGGTAAACATAGATTTGAATGTCTGGGAATCTTCGTTCATTGTCACTCGAATAAATTAAATACGTACATAGGTCCACTATGGAGTTTTCTTTTTCACAAGTGGAGTAGGTAACCATCTTTAAAATTCAATGTAACTGAAAACATCAAGAATCTCTGTAAAAGGAATGATTAATTTGAATTGCCTGATGATATTGGGATTTATATATTTTTTTTAAATGTGATAAAAACTTTTCATCTTAAATAATGATCGGACTGCTTGTTTCAATGTTGAGTTGTAACATTGAAAGGTCCATTGTATAACTGATTCTTTTTTAAAGATTTGTAACCATTGTTATAACTGTATCTTAATCAAACTAAAAATAAATGTCTGATGAGGGGAGCGTGTGCTCTCCTGAAACGTCACAACAAAAAACTGTGTTTTTATGCTTGTAATAACCGTAGACTACAAGAGAAATAATTATAATGTTGGAGATTTAATTAATTAGAAATCTTGGAAGAGAACTGTCAGTGAATTTAAATAAAAATACTTAAGTTCTATTATTGTTTTGGTATAAAGTAGGGGGAAAACGCATCTGAAATAAAGCAGACAGATAATGATAATATGTGTTAAGATATGGAGGAAGGAAATTTAGTAAAGTTTGTTTTTCAAGTACGACATTATGCTCAGAAGCTAATCAAGAACAAAGTGAAAATATATATGTTTATAAAGTAACAAGAAACAGCCGCCTCTTTGACCGAGCAATGGAAGACATCCCGGGTGGTTAATGATCTCGAGACCGAAGGTTCGAAGTTGATTGATTGAATTAGTATTTTACGTTTCGCTTTTCTGCCACTTTTGGCTAATCGTGACGATGGGGATGAATGGTAGTATGACGAGATAGATGAAAGGACAATCACAAACGCATATTCACAGTACAACACAATTTCTACATAGGATTATCCTGGCTGCAGGTCCGGGCGCCAGAGCCTTACCCCTTACACCTCTAGTAGAAAGGTATTCTTCGTTTCGTAGAAACACACACTATCGTCATCGTCACGATTACCTCAAATGGAAAAAAGGTGACGCAAAGCAAGAGAAATCAATAAAAGAAAAAAAATCTAACATCAGAATATAGTTTAACTTATAAAAAGTTATGTCTGTATGCCAGGAACTGTTTCGTATAGCTACATCAGTATGAATGAAAATGTTTGTTTTACTCTAACGAAAATTTCAGGCAAAATTTCAAATTCCAATGACAGTTTCCATTTTCCCAAACTAAGTCCACCAGAAAGTTCGCATTTCTTCACGCACAGACACAAACATTTGTTCTTATTTCGAACGTTAGGCAGTGAAGAGGCTGAGATGACTATTTTTTCTGTCCTTCCGCGTGTTGGTCCAGAAGAGATGATGCAACCATTACGAGTAATGTGCGTGATGCGGGATACAAAAGAGTGTTCTCCCCGCAGGGACGTAGCCTTCGTAAGAGCTTAGACCGCTGGCCTTTGATGTTCTTGAGAAAGAGGCCGGATAACAGAGGGAGACTCCATTACCTCTCGTGCTGCCTTGAAAGCAGAAAGAAAAGCTCTGGCTAATACAGCCAGTTTCAAGTTCCATGTCTCCGCGGTCGTTCGCCCGAGTTCACTCCCTGTTTGGGCGAACTTCTGCGCCATCGAGAAGCCTTAATGACATTAATGCAGCCACGATACCGTAGTTGTCTTTAACTGGAACTTGAATATGCGTCTGAAACTTATTTTTTGAAGTGATTTTCATTTCGGCGTCGGAAAGTTACTCCTGTAAAGTTTGTACTTGCAACTTAAGAGCGAATTTTATTTGTCCTGAGCTTCCAATCAGATCACATATCTTCAGGCAACTGATCAGTGATCTTTATAGCTAGGTTCGCTGACTTGTCTTGTAGGGGTGACCAGAGGCTCTACAAAATTAATCCAACTTTGAAGATGATCTCAACTAAACTAAGACCTAATTGAATCTATTATACATGGTGAGGCAAAGGTCAGGTTACATACACGCGATTGCTATATAATGGTTACAGTTTCAGTACATGTTCAATATACTCATAAGCTGCTTGAATGTATGCTTCATTTCAACGCTCCCAGTTGCGTAAGACATCTGCTAGTATGGTTAGGGTGATTTGGGATACGACGCCTGTGAGCGTACACGATAGCCACACATACATAAATCCGGAAGGTGTTAGGTCTGGCGACCGTGGTGGTCATTCTGCAAACGAACACGAACAATTTATGTCCTATGTAATCTGACTTTTGCCTCACCTTGTAGAACGTCAACATGAAATCTGGCAATTAAGTACGATAACGTTTTCATTTATTACTGATTCCGTACAAACTCGCTGTTATAGTATGAACTAATTAAATTTGGTTAAGTGACTAAAAAAAAAGACAAGCAGTATACCAGCGGTCACGAAATTAGACGACTGGGCGCAAATGTGCTGTTGCCACATATGGAAAAGGCAAATCGAGTGTAAGCGAAGAGTCACTGTTTCCCGCACAACGACATTGCAACATTCACTGTCCAGTGTTGCCTAGTTCAAGCAACCCTCCTTCCAAAGAGCCCGTTGTCTCACCTGACTCCGCAAACATCGATGTCTCTTGTGTATCACGTATATTACAAACACGGGACTGCATAACGAGATCATACATTTCCATTGGCGTATCTGGAAAATTTGACCTAGTTTACAGCAACATTTCGTAATTATTGTATATAGTACAATATTTATTATACACCTCCATTTACGCGTATATTAGTTAGATACAATCGAAGTAAATCACCAACGCAGGCATGCAAGTAAAAAAAAAAAAGAAAGACGTTGTGTTTAATTGGTCTTTATACCCGTTGGAGGTACACATTTTAAGCTGTAGATCCAGTCCCGATTAGCCTATCTGTACTTCAAATGGACAGAACAGAACAAAGTAAAAATGTTAGTCATTTGGTTTTACTTTAACTCCACTTTTTGTCATATATAGGCTGATCAGGACTGGTCCTCCAGGTTAAATTGAGTTTCGAACCACTGTGCAATATGCCTCCACTGGGGATCGAAACCGGGACCCCTTCATTTTGTTTATTTTTATTATAAAGTGTACAACGTCAGTCTACAATTTTTAAAACTAGCCATAACCCGCTCCTCCTCCCCCGCGGTCTATGTTGAGATTAATACAAGTACAGGTAGAGAGAATGTCAAAAGTTGACTGTTTCCAACCTAGTTTAAAATGCTTAATTATTTTTTACCTTTTTGGGATAAATTGAAAGAAATATGAAATATTTTACGCTTGAAAGAATTTGAATTAACACAAGAATCCAACAACTTAAAAAAAGCGGACAATGTTGATATTTCACAAAATTTCCCTTTTCACTTAAAATTTATGTGGATTTCCCTGCAGCAGTGGAACTTTCCTTTCATGTAGCAACAGTGCGTCTGCAAAGCGCCGCGCAGAAAGCAGGAAGGAACAAGCAGTTTCCTCCCGTCAACTTTTTTTTTTTTTTTTTTTTCTTCTTCAGACTTGGAACTGGACACGTATGCCGCGTGTTTTTCAATAGCCACTCTCCCACTTTCTTTCGGATAGTTCGCCCTCCCCGGGGAGGAAACCGGATCGTCAGCAGTGCGTTGTAGAACATACCAGTGTCGTACATAAACAAGCCTTTAAGTTCTTAAATTCTGGTTTAAGAAGCTTGTTTTAATAGTTTACATAATATATAAGATTTCCAAACACGGTCACATGGATAATAACGCCACTACAAAGCTCCGCACACTACTCCAGTTGTGAGCAGATGTGACAGAGCCAATTCGGTAACCCGTTTAATTTTCTGTTCTCGAGTGTAGAAAAACAATTTCACCCACTTTTTTGAACTAGAATCTTGTTAACCCTTAGACGACCGAGAGTGTTTTCCCGGTAAACGTACGAACGACCGAGGCATTTTTAGCGGGAATTTTAATTTTCCGCATGCTTTTATATAAAATTTTATATCTCTTTAACTAAGAACGCTGGAGTTACAAATTATATCTCGTTTTGTTCAGTACAGGTGTGGCTATAAGCCTATGACATAAAAACCAAATTTTCCGTTATCGGGGAGAAGATGAAGAAAGAAGAAAAACTTGTTTTTTTTTTGTTTACGAAATTTGAAAATCGGCGGACCCCCACGCGGCGACACCACGACATACATGTGCAAAATTGTACCAGCACATTGCCTGATATGTTTTTCACTACTGTACGAAAAATCAGGCATATTCGAGGTACTTTCCGGGAAAAAAATATTTTCCAGTGTGAAGCACCGGTTTTTTTGAGCGGGAATTTGAAATTCGGGGCACGTACATTAATTTTTTTTGAACTCTGAAACTAAGAACACTGGAGTTACAAATTATACCTCGTTTTGTTCAGTACAGATGTGGCTATAAGCATATGACATAAAAACAAAATTTTCCGTTATCGGGTAGAAGAAGAAGAAGAAAATTTACGAAATTTGAAAATCGGCTTGTCCCAACATGGAGACGTAAATGTACCGGAAGAATATTTTAGTGCGTTCGTGCCCTTGGTAATAGTAACATTACAAATCCCAGAATTGAGAATATAACGATTATAAAATTTTTAAAAAATGGAACGAGATTTTCAGTGGGCTGCCCCCCCTAATATAACCCAAATGAAATTAAACCTTACTGATTGTTTATCACATACCTCAAGACTCATGCAGAACTCAAAACATGTATATCCGAACATAATCAGTCGCAGTATGTCCAAAAAGTCGGATACTACACGCAAAAGCACCTATAGGTAACAGTCAGTCGTTGGCGTAAATACCGGCTGTTACCCATAGGTGACGGGCGGTCGTTTAAGGGTTAATACTCGTAGATACTCATTAATGAATTCTGATTTAGAGTTTTGTCTCCCCCATTTTTTACTTGTTATAAATAATAAAATTAAATTATTAGTGTAAATTACTGTGTACACGTCATGGGCGGTTTATAAATGAGAAAGACCTTTCCTTGAACATTGCTCGGATACATCATCCACCCCTGGGTGATTTCATTATTGTACCCTTGTGAGAACT
Organism: Lepisma saccharinum; assembly: GCF_977018435.1. Taxonomy (NCBI): domain Eukaryota; kingdom Metazoa; phylum Arthropoda; class Insecta; order Zygentoma; family Lepismatidae; genus Lepisma; species Lepisma saccharinum. Next base: position 121,403,201 of record NC_139229.1, read on the forward strand.
TTGCTATAAAAAGTGGCAGAAGAAAATGCCTCTAAATGAACATACTGCCAATAGAAAACTTGTCACTGTATTTTGCAGTCTTTGAGCCTTTGAATCATGTTATTTCTCAATTTTTTAAACAGCCGTGCGATTTGGGCTCCCTGTGGTGCCATTTAGGAGACCAGTTGCCTAAATCGCACCATTTGCAAGGGTTTGAAATGTAATGTTTTTTCTGGTACTTCCAATTGGAATATTTTTTTTTTCCAAAGAAATATGAAGAAAGGTAAAAGTTCCCTTTACGAGCTGGTATATGAAAAACGTAAGTGTAAATGTGCAGCCGGCCCTCGTGGCGGAGTGGTTTACACATCGCGCTACGGAGCCAGGGGTCCCGGGTTCGAATCCAGGCATGGGCATGGATGTTTGTGTCTATTCATCAATTTCAACTTATCGTCACTCATCCCATCTTCGCAAATTAGCCAAAAGTGGCACAAGAAGCGAAGTAAAATAAAGCAAATCAATCAATCAATGTCACTTGCAGCTATGCCCATTGATTTAAAAACTGGTGCGATTTGGGCAACTTTCCCCTATATTTTTTATGTAAATGTGGTATAACCAAATGACTAAAACCACGTAAATATATTTTGAAAAACTTTTGTGAAAAATATTGCTTTCGTTCTGTAAACATGTAAAAAGCTACTCCTTGTTGAATTGCAGACATTATAATGAATTAATAAAAATAAGAAGAAAGGATGCGTGTAATTTTCTGGGGAAGACGAAACTTATTCGAATTTCAGATATATTTTCGTCTTTCGGAATGCATAATTTATGTTTTTCGTTCTCTGTCTCTTCCAGTATGACAAGGTTAAGAAGCTTACGGCTGATGCGAAATACGGTAAGTCCCTCTTTTCTTATTTTCTCAAGCCTTTATCTCCGTTTCACTGTATGCCTCATGTCTAGGAAACTGTCAGCAGCAACAGATAGAACGCGCAGTTCCTTTTCAAGATACACGCATCACTCGATGCTAATAATCTATCCGCAAAGCGAGATTGTGTACCCACCACTTAGAAAATCACGCGGAAGTAGGTTTTTGCCATGACATGTTGCTTAGATTGTGGGAGGGACATGGAAAAAGTTAACATGAAATCCTGATGCGGAGAAGTAAGGCCCAGAATGAAGAACATAATGCGTGGGAATGCTGTGTGTTTGGGTTATAACCATCACTGCCCCTTCTTGTCTTCAAAGAAAAATATTTAAAGAACATGGTCGGGATCATTCAAGTGGTAAGTTATAGTACTGGCTCTCAGGGTGCGAAATCATTGAAGACTGGTGGGGGAGAAGAATATCTTAATCCACACACACACACACACATACATAAAGTGTACACGTTTTAATATAAAAATTGTTTCGTCATAAATACTTATGTTTGAAAACTAACTAAACAAATAGATTCTGTGTAAATATATAATACACACACACATACATATTATACATATTTATAATAATAAATATAAAAGTAAATTATTAAATATTTAAAATACATTATTATTATATACTTTTATATATATCAGATATTTATAAAGGATCAAACTCATTCCTTTACTAATTGGTTAAAGATGTCAATGAATTACAAAATAGTTGAAATATTTTTATTATGTTTATTTTTTTGTTGTTTTTTGCTTTCTATTAATATAAATAAATTAGATTTCGTAGTTATATTTGTCTTGCATTCTATTTTACCTTTATTATGCACATATTGTTAATGGTGTAGATCTGCTAATGGTCTCTTGAAAAAGAGAGAAATCATGTAGCACTCACAAACACACTATAGTGGGTATACTTTGTTTTGTTTTCGATATTATCCTCAGTGAACTATATTTGAAATCAAAATTAATTGCTCACCTTTTCTTGTTATAAAAAAAAGCTATTTCCCCCTGTAAATTTTGGTGGTGGGAAATCCCCCCTGTCCCCTCCAGGATTTCGCAACCTGGTATATAACAAGTCTTATCTACTTCATTCTGGTTATATTCTCATTTGAAAATTCCTCCGTACGCTACTGATATCGTACATCATACGTTTCAGGTTGTTGAAAATATTGCCGGATATTTACAGAATGTGACCAGATTTTTAAAACAACAAAACATTTTTTATAATTTCCTGAAGGAAAAACGGAACGGGAAAGTGTACATATTTTAATATAAAAATTGTTTCGTTATAACAATTTTGAAAACCAAATAAACAAATAGATACTGTGTAACTAACTTACATAATATGCTGATATGCACTGCACTCCAACCAAGTAGTCCTTTAGAATTAGAAGTCATTCATCGATATTTTGCTGATGAATAGGTCTTCTTCGGTACACGCTTCTTCACAAATAACATTCTGTAAAAGTTTGCGCATGCGTGATAAGTTCACCTTACTAATCAACATAGCTTTTAAAGTTTTTACTGGAAGAGCGTTCTTGTCACTTGTCCACAAACGAAAACACTCGTTCAGTGGGAGCATTAGTTCCAGGTAAACAGAGAAGAAACTCCAATATTTTAAGATAATTGGAAAATGGCACACTGTTGACATTGAAATGTGAAATAATTTCTAACCAACAATCGCTAGGTGATGTTTTTTCCAGCTTCAATTTTTCCAATATTCATAGCGTTCCGTACTTCTTAATACACACATATCGTACAGACCATAAGTCGTTATCACCAAAAAGGGGACATATTGGCGTCCCGTTTTACGTTCAAGAAAAATCAGGAACGAGTCAAAAAATGGGACTGTCCCGGCTAATACGGGATGTCTGGCCACTTTATCCTAGAATCCTAGGCTGGATACGAGCCAAGTGATAAAGTTATATAGCAAGGCATAGACGAAATAGAAAAGTGTTTCGTCTGTGGCAAGAGTTCTACTTAGCTTGTTCCCGTCTATGAAGCTTGCAAGTATTCGTTCATCTGATTGTAGTAGTACTACATATATGTGTGCGGAATGCATGCATTTTTCTTGTTTCATATTTAAGTGAATTAGGATGGAGTGGATTCAAGATTGTAAATTGAGTTGTGTGATTAGAACGTTTTCAAGGTCAAGCACTATTTCTATCATTATTATTTCTAATACAACCCATGTTCCTGGTACTCCGTTGAAGAGAAATGTGCACAGTTAGATGCACAAGGTACGTAGAATGAAACGAGATAGATCGTTTTTTTTTTTGGCCACAACTTGATGCCCCATAGCTCAGATGATATACGGACTCCTCCATTAACTGATCTATAAATCAGGCAAATATCTGACGTCATTAATTATGTGTGTGTGTGTGTGTGTATTGGTGCGGAACTATTCTGGGCAAGTTACAAAAAAATGTAATGTTTTGCTTAATGTTGGTCCAAAAGTAAAGTGAAATGTTATCATTACACAAAAATGAACGCGTCGTTAATTTCTGATACAATTGAAACATATATACGAGGGCCGTACCGAAAGTAATGCAAAAGTGGTCATAACCTCTTTATTAACTGATGTAGATCGTTCAAATTGCACATGTAGTTGGAGTGACTCTTCCTCTATACAGGTGTTTCAGAATATTTGTCTTCCTTGCACGTGAATAATGGATATCAAGCAGAAGTAACGTGCTGTCATCGAGTTCCTGACGAAGGAGGGATGCAGGCTGTCCGACATCCACAGAAGGCTACAGAATGTGTACGGAGATGACACTATTCGCGATTAAAATTACCACCTGAGCGCTAGTGTCGCTTCCAATATGGCCGCTCTAAGTAGGATAGATCTTTGTTTACATTCAGCAGTAGTACAAAAGAGCAGCGTGTTGTCATGACTGGTATGGTAGAAAACGTTTAAATTACGCATTATTTTTAAATATTGCGAATGCGATGTGAATTCCAGGTACTCTAACAAACGTGAAGCTGTACTGAGAACGAAGCATTTAATTATGATAGGCAAAAATAACACGGAAAATGCAGACGAAACTATGTATACGCACTGGTTGTCCAAAGCAGTGCTGTATCATCTGCACGTCATGTAACTGGGGTTCTCGGAAATTATTTGAAAATAAAGGAATTGAAATTTACCTGTACTTGAAAAGCTGGGACAGGAGAAAATTGCGAACATATCGTTGCAGTTCTTTCTCGAAAGAGAAAGGCTCGTTTAATAATAATATTCACGATTTCATGACCAGGCTATACTCACCGAAAAAGGACATCGTACTGAATGAAACAGTAACATTAGCATATCCACTTTTTTTCTGGTTACATTTGACATTAATTCATTCTCAAACTATTTTCATCTTCCCTCTTAATCGACTTGCACCTGTTCCAAATTTCACACATACGTAACACCGGTAGTACATGGACGCATTGGTTAAGACGCTTCATGATTTTTCGAAAAAAAAAAGCTTTATTTATAAAGTACAATTTAAAACTTTACTTTCATGGAAATATATATTTATCTCTCGATAAATAAAGTAAGCAGACTCGTGCATTCTTCGTAATTTCCTTGCCGAATTACAGTGTTATATCCCCCATACCAATCTTCTGTCAATTACGTTTTCCCTGATTTATTAACAAATTTCATTTTGTTGATTCCACGGGGTGGAAACACATGAAAACTTTTAATTTGTTCTGACCCATAAAACTATTTAGAGCAAAAAAAAAAAAAAAAAAAAAAAACCTGAACAGTAGACCTTACTTTCTCGCATATTCACCATGCTTTAAACGACTTCAACACAACGTATCCTACTTAGAGTACTTCCTGAAAATCCCAGCAGATGGCATATCGGTTAATTTTAATCGCGAATTGACAAGAGCAATGTGTACCGGTGGATGAAGAAGTTTACAGAAGGGGAAACCAGCATTGAAGACAAACCGCGCAGTGGGAGACCATCAACGGCGACCACTGACACGAATCGACAGCGAGTGGATGAGTTGATTCGCGCGGACAGATCTGTCACAATCCGTGAGCTTGCTGAAAAACTGAACTGTGGGCACAATGCGGTACATTGAGACACTCCATAACCTTAGACAAACCATTAGGAGGAAGAGACCGCACAAGAATCTGAAAGCGATCTACATTCACCATGACAAGGCGCGACCACACACCTCTTTGGCAACAAATCAGGTGATCGGCAAATTGGGCTGGTCCGTGGTTCCCCATCCACCGTACATCCCAGATCTGGCGCCCTCCGACTTCTACTTGTTTGGTCCCATGAAGGACAGTCTTCTGGGACAACGATTTGATGGCACAGACGAGGTGAAAGTGGCTGTGAAGAAGTGGATACAACAGTGCATACCGGACTTTTTTCAAAGAGGATTCGAGAGTTGGGTGCAACGATGGCGCAAATGCATCGCTTTAAATGGAGACTATCTTGAGTAGCTGGTTTGTATAGAGGAAGAGTCACTACAACTACATGTGCAATTTGAACGATCTGGGGCGTTACATCGTCACCCCCTATACGCCTTCATGGTGTCGTGCTAAGCACAGGGGAGCACTTTACCTTTTTTTTTACATCAGTTAATAAAGAGGTTATGACCACTTTTGCATTACTTTCGGTACGACCCTCGTACGAGGATCACTAGAAATATTTCGAGATGTGTTAAGTAGGAGAGCTGCAATCTGAAATGCCCTGTTGTGCCAACTAATCCGAACTAACTTAGTGGCTCCCTTCAACCAGAGCCGGAACCAGAAATATCAGGGCCCGGGGGCGACAGTGGATTTTGGCACCCTCTTCCTGCTTGATGCAAATGTTATTCTCCTTGTTTTCGTTTTTAATATTCGCGGGGAAGCAGTAAATTGACACCCCAAGAGACATTCATAAAGAAATGATGGTGATTTCAGGATTGGTTAGGAGAATGAGGCGTTGTGTGCGAAATGAGGAAGAATCTGTATTCGGAGTTGAGCTCATCAAAACTTTTCTATTGACCCTCGTCTATGTACGATTCACCCACAACACACACGTGACACGCTCACACTATTGTCAGTCGCGATGCTAGTAGACTAGTTTCTGACAAAAGAAAAACTACTGTTATTCATTTGTAAGAAATCTGGTTTTATTCGAATAAAGTGCTGGTCTGAATTCAGAGAGAGATGCTTACAATTGCTTATATCATTTCGGTACCTGCGTTACACCATTCCCCAATTCTGGAATAAGCATAAAATAGGAATGTATAAACAAGCATAGATTTTTATCATACATTACTCTGACTATAATTACAGGGAACTTCCACAATGCCCGGTAATGGAATTCTAGCAAAAATAATAACTAATGTTGGGGGGAAATAAATTTATTTATCGAAAGGAACTCTATGTATGTATTTATGTCCTCATAAATGAAAATTTTATTAAATAAAATTAGAAGTTTAAATACTGTCTCTGCGAACAATTTTTTACTACACTCCGTGATTGGCCCATGCAGCTTGCGACGCCATTCTTGCAAACATATAATTGCCGTTTCGGAGCGTATTTTTATTTGGCCGCGAGGGAAATTAGGCAGGCGACAAGATTTACACGCATCAAAATATGCACTGCACGTAATTAAGGTGGATATATTAACGCGTTTAGTACATGAGCGTTTATTAAAAAAAAAATTGTGCCGTAAGAAGTAAATTAAAACATGAAATGCGAAGGGGAGAGACATTGGTGATCTAGGAGAACAGAAAACCTTATTTGCTGCAAAGTAGGAGTTTTTTCAGTGAAAACAACAGGGGAATTTTAATGCAACTGCGCGTGTGAATGAGTGTGTCTACAGATTACAACTCGAAAGGAATATGAAACTCGGCAGAGGCACGCTGTGGAATTGTTTCGGATTTCCTTTAAAAGAAACTGTAGGTCCAGTCCCGATTGATTTATCTGTTCGTGAGTCGAATTTGAAACAGCCAAACTTTGCAAAATGAACATCAAGAAATGCGACGCAATTTTTTGTTGTTGTTTAGCGTCGCTTTTATGCCACTTTTGGCCAATCGCAACGACGAGAACGAGTGATGATATGGTGGACAAACAAAGAACATCCATGCCCAGGTCTCACAAGCCGGAAATAAAATGTGTAATGAGAAACGCCAGCAGTCCCCAGGTGAGGAGAGGTCGCCAAGAGAGTCTTGATGAGGAAGCGAAGCGCGAAGGGTGTTGCGAGTAACCGTCTAAAAGGTTTGGGCGAACCCACTGAGGTGAGGACACCTTCGATGGACCGATACAGTGCCAGGTCGTGCCTCAGCTGAGGAACCACGAAGGAAAGCAGGTACAGTGGTGACACTTTGGGTTTATCATTATCAGTGTTTAGATATCTTGCTGGCACGTGCGTGATCTTCCCTCCCCTTGCTTTTGCGGCTTCTATTAAATATTGGTAAAGGACAATGAGCGTAATTTATTCCATTCCTCATACGCACATCCTCTTGCAGCCAAGCAGTTTAAGCCGGCGAACGGCCTAAACGTAACACAGGCCTGGATTCGAACCCGAGACGCCGGGCGTCGTAGCGAGCCATGCTAACCAATCTGTCATGGAGGTCGGCAAATGGGACGCAACCAGACATGTGAGGAGTTCTGTTGGGAGGGATAATTGAAATCCTCATACTCGTCCAGCTTTAGTAAAAAAAAATGTATATCTGAAAAGATAGTGTTCCCAATTGTATTTCTATTATTATTTTATCCTTGGGGAGACTGTTCTACTTATCGATCTACCGGGTGAAAAATATCCAGCACAACTGATATTCATTATCTTTTTACATCTCATACAGTTAGTGGACTCAATAGTTATTCTATTTTGTTATTAACTTATGGAAGTTATGGGAAATTTCAGTCAAAGTTTATGTTGTGTGACCTCTCACAGAAAGATCTAACTTTTGGAATTGAAAATTGTTCTTTGGATTAAGTGGTACAGTGGCTCTCAAAAGTTTTAGGACAACGACATTTTGAACTAGGCAACCCAACTTACCCAAGGCGTTTTTGGGTTGCGTGTAGAGTTAGGCTAAATTTCAGGGTTGCCACATGCACAGTAGATATTTATAAAATACGCGAAATAAAGAAATCCAAGTATTATTGTATAAAACTAGAAAAGAAAATATCAGTATCACATTTGTTGCAAATGAGAAATACCTTCTGAAAGAAAGAAAATCCATTGTCTAGTATTTCATAGCTGATGAGTCTACACAAAGGAAAAGATGAGATATGAAACAGAAGGGGGACAACAGAGAGGAGAAGAGGGAAAGCAAAAGGGGAAAAGGAAAAGCAAAGGAGGGAATAAAATGAAGGACAGAAGTGGATAGGAGAAAGGCAAAAAATGCGAGAAGAGATGAGGAAAATGGAGCAAAGAGGAGAGAAGAGAGGAAGGCAAACAGAATGAGAGAAGAGGAGAGAAGGAGACGAGAAGAGGAGAGTGGAGAATAGAGTGAAAGAGAGAAGAACGAAAAGAAGAGGAGAAGAGTGCAGTGGAGTCGGAAATATAAGACAGGAGAGGAGATAAGAGGATTGGAGAAGAGTGGGATGGAGACAAGAGGGGAGAAATGGAGAGAGGGCGATATGAGATAAAGCAGAGGAGAAGGAGGGGAGAATAGAAGGAGAAGGAGAAGAGAAGAATAGAAAAGACTGGAGACGAGAGGAGGGAAGATGTAGTTGCAGAAAATATCGTCTCGGCGTCAAGAATTGATGCATTGATCAAATTATCGACATGAAACATTCAATAACATTTTAAAATGTATTGGAGAATGTATTAGATGTGTGCGAAATGCCTTTTGGTTGGGTCAGAGCAAGATAAAATCTTCCACGTAAGATCTTTGATTTTACCTTCGATTATACCACTAAAAACATGAATGTAATTTTAATATTTATAAGAATTATCCAATTTTTCTCCACTTCTCGGTTCGTTGAAATGGAGATTTTGTTATTTCCCCTCCCCCCAATCGTTAATTCCAAACTGAATCATTCCGTTTCACACGGCGTGGACAATGAGCACAATGGGATATGTCTAAAACGTATGAAAATTTTCTACCACCGGAGGGGTTTGAACCCACGACCGTCAGGTTGGCGATCCTTAACGGTATCCACTACCCTACAAGCTTGCGCTCCTGAAAGCAGGTAGAAGCAGCTGACGAATGTGAAATGTAGATCAAACTCTCCTCCTACATGTTAATATGCAAAGAATACTTGTTTGTAACAAAGAAAACGATGGTACTACGAATCGGCGAAAACATTGAATGGAGAATTGCACATGATTCGATATTTACGGAGGTATCCCTGCATTGAACTCGAGTGGGAAAAGGGATAAAATTAGTATGTCCTGAATTGCCACAAACATAAATAGTTATTTCATTAATTTTGTCAATGCCTTTGAAGCAGTAAACAATTATTGTTAGAGTATCATAATTCACGATCTTATGCAGGAAAATATTCCTTTGAACGTGTGTCAATTAATTTACTTATTTTTAGTAAATTTTAGTAAACTACCTCCATAGTATGCGTGGAAGTGCCCGTTTTTTTCGTTTTCGTGAATGCAACTGGCATATATATGTTAATGATTAATTGAAATGATAATTATGAAGAATGATAAATGGTCAAACATAAATTAGAACCAACTTAAAATAGACGTTTATGTAAAAATTGATCTGTAGTTTTACTAATGAGAAATTAAATGTGCACTTTATAACTATTATGTAGAATATCTTTGTTTTGCGTTGGTGTATTTAATCTTCTTTTTACCTTTAAGAATTTATTCTTATTTATTTCATTTTTATTGTAAAAAATCTTTTAATCTATAAGCGAATGAACTTTCTTGTTTAATATACATGTATATATACCAACGAAACCTTTGGTAGAGGACCAACATTGTCTCGGAGAAGATTACTATTGTTCCATAAATCTTCATCCAAAGGCTCCGGGAATTGACCCATTTCTTCGAGGTATCTTTGTTTCTCTATGTCACTTAAAAATTACAAGTTATTCATATTGTATCCGCTCCTTTTTAACAAAGTAAGCTCGAAGACAATCTGTATTCCATTTGCTTATTTTGGAAACTTGGTCAAACAGGAAATTCTTTTATCGCCTTCGATAATCGAATTGTCTGATCGATTATTTTTCGTTTACCCAGGAACATCTCCCATAGGAGATTTCCGAGACCGGGTTACGCTACTCACCCGTAGCTCCCCAATATCCTCAGGATGGTGGGTTGCCACCGATCCTATACACAGGCAGAAAACATAGAGACTGAACCCAGGCAGACTCAAACACATGTAGTCCCGCAGTCGGAGTCCATAGCACAGTGCCTTAGACCACACGGTCACGGGGGAGGACTTCTCTTATTTTACTTTTGGCTAATCGCGATGATGAGGATGAATAATGAATTTAAAAAAATAAAGAAGGTCACGCACAAAGAACAGGACGGGTCTTCAACCTCTTAGGTGACGAGTTCAAGCCCTAAATATGAGGATTTCAACCTTAGACCTCAATTTCAAAATTATAAACAAAATGCCTATTTACCCTAAACTTCTCATCAAGACCAAAATAGTTTGTAACTGTGAAACGACCCCCTGAATGTAAATTGACAATATTTTTTTTCATGTGAGTAACAATTAAATGTGTGGCACACAGAGATACTTTTTGCGAAATCAATTACCTGTACCCTGAACCAGCCTCTCTGGTGCAAAGCAGCGCATAGTGGAAGAGAAGGAGGGGGGAAAGGGGGGGGGATCGAGTGGACATAGCGAAACCGTACACGTTGATTGGAAGGTTGGTAACTGCTGTGGCTTTTCTCCCTCCACGCAATCCCGTCCCTCTCACTTGTTCATCGCTGCTCAGATACTTGTTTTCGTTCACCTGCTCGAGAGATAAGTGGGGCAGAGTGTAGTTCGCATACATGTAGCAAGTAAACAAATTTATCTCAGAATGAAAATTCCAGAGACTATTAAAACGTTTGCTTCAGCAATGAATGAGTGAGCATACATAATTCTCTTGCCAAAAATTAATGGTCTAAATTCATTTGAAGACTTGATAGTATATGATTTAAAGTTATAAGGAATTATTTCGTAGATGTTCATGTAACTCTAATAAAATTGCAAATAAAATATCCACAAGCTTACATATACTAATACGAAGAAAGAAATTCAGAGTTAAATTTCAAATGTATGTGTATAACAGTGGTTTCCAACTTCAAAAGGTCTGAGGGCCAAAATTATATCTAGAAGTTGATTGGCGGGCCGCATTTTTTTTGGGAGGAGGGGGATTAAAAATTACAAAAATTGTAAGTACTGAACTGAAAATATGTAGTACTTTCGCATGACCTAAATTTCTAAAATGCGGCAATAAAAGCAATGAAATCACAAATCAAAATTGTATAATTACAATTTATTTCACAAAAAAAAAACAATACTTATGGATGAATTGAAAGAAATGAAAAACAGACCATACAAATGAGAATCCTTCATAGTAAGTGTTCAATGTGAAAATTGAGGCCGATATGCTGCTCTTGTTAAAGTTGGAATGTCCACTTCAATATCTGTATTTGAAAGTCTCAGAAGATGAAGCAGTGAAGAATCTGCCAGTGGGCTTCTGTAGCGGTTCTTGATGAACTTCATTGAAGAACAAACACTTTCAAACGTTCATTCCGCATAGCGAAGGGGTTGAAATGCATGATGTGAAGAGAAAGTTACGTCACTTTAGATTCTTCTGATGATCATTATTGACTGCAAAATAAATTCTACCTGTGATATGGTCTTTCTTCACAGAGCTTCCGTTCCTTCCGTAAATATAGAACGTATTTGAATAAAAATACATAAAATTAATGTATTTTGCAAACTGGCTTCGCGAGCCGCAAAAGAAGGCATCGCGGGCCGCCAGTTGGAAACCCCTGGTGTATAAAGTAATTCTATAAGTAAATAGCTATATGAGAGTATTGAACTTTTTTTTTAGCAGGATAAAGTTTACAATATTGAGGCGACAGAATAATTAAGATATATTGCTCCCAAGGGAAACCAAGGGCGTAGTGTATTATTCAGAGTTCTTGATAGCATTGTAAGCTGTCCCAGGTTGGACCCTCCATACGAGGTGTTCTTTCTTAATAAAAAAAATAAAATAAAAAAAAAATCATTCTATAAAGCAAGAACATGGTAAGATTATTTGTAATACCAGTGTACGGTGGCTACATTGTTCTGCATCTGGAATTTGCTATAAACAAATAAATGAATTGACACACGTTCAAAGGAATATTTTCATGTAAAAGATCGTGAATTATGATACTCTAACAATAATTGTTTACTGCTTCAAAGGTATTGACAAATATTAATGAAATAACTATTTATGTTTGTGGCAATTCAGGACATACTAATTTTATCCCTTTTCCCACTCGAGTTCAATGCAGGGATACCTCCGTAAATATCGAATCATGTGCAATTCTCCATTCAATGTTTTCGCCGATTCGTAGTACCATCGTTTTCTTTGTTACAAACAAGTATTCTTTGCATATTAACATGTAGGAGGAGAGTTTGATCTACATTTCACATTCGTCAGCTGCTTCTACCTGCTTTCAGGAGCGCAAGCTTGTAGGGTAGTGGATACCGTTAAGGATCGCCAACCTGACGGTCGTGGGTTCAAACCCCTCCGGTGGTAGAAAATTTTCATACGTTTTAGACATATCCCATTGTGCTCATTGTCCACGCCGTGTGAAACGGAATGATTCAGTTTGGAATTAACGATTGGGGGGAGGGGAAATAACAAAATCTCCATTTCAACGAACCGAGAAGTGGAGAAAAATTGGATAATTCTTATAAATATTAAAATTACATTCATGTTTTTAGTGGTATAATCGAAGGTAAAATCAAAGATCTTACGTGGAAGATTTTATCTTGCTCTGACCCAACCAAAAGGCATTTCGCACACATCTAATACATTCTCCAATACATTTTAAAATGTTATTGAATGTTTCATGTCGATAATTTGATCAATGCATCAATTCTTGACGCCGAGACGATATTTTCTGCAACTACATCTTCCCTCCTCTCGTCTCCAGTCTTTTCTATTCTTCTCTTCTCCTTCTCCTTCTATTCTCCCCTCCTTCTCCTCTGCTTTATCTCATATCGCCCTCTCTCCATTTCTCCCCTCTTGTCTCCATCCCACTCTTCTCCAATCCTCTTATCTCCTCTCCTGTCTTATATTTCCGACTCCACTGCACTCTTCTCCTCTTCTTTTCGTTCTTCTCTCTTTCACTCTATTCTCCACTCTCCTCTTCTCGTCTCCTTCTCTCCTCTTCTCTCATTCTGTTTGCCTTCCTCTCTTCTCTCCTCTTTGCTCCATTTTCCTCATCTCTTCTCGCATCTTTTGCCTTTCTCCTATCCACTTCTGTCCTTCATTTTATTCCCTCCTTTGCTTTTCCTTTTCCCCTTTTGCTTTCCCTCTTCTCCTCTCTGTTGTCCCCCTTCTGTTTCATATCTCATCTTTTCCTTTGTGTAGACTCATCAGCTATGAAATACTAGACAATGGATTTTCTTCCTTTCAGAAGGTATTTCTCATTTGCAACAAATGTGATACTGATATTTTCTTTTCTAGTTTTATACAATAATACTTGGATTTCTTTATTTCGCGTATTTTATAAATATCTACTGTGCATGTGGCAACCCTGAAATTTAGCCTAACTCTACACGCAACCCAAAAACGCCTTGGGTAAGTTGGGTTGCCTAGTTCAAAATGTCGTTGTCCTAAAACTTTTCAGAGCCACTGTACAATAGGAAAACATGAAATTTTGATCTTGTTCCTATATATAGTATGTTATTAACAAAATAGCAAGCTTTTTGCTTTTTCATAGCTTCAAATGGATGATACCAATTTTAAAGGGAAGAAGGAGTGATGGGCCGGTTTGACACCCTCCCCCACTTATGGTAAATGGTGATTTCCCTTCCTCTTGACTGGGGGGATGGGGGGGCGTCAGGTTTGAGATCCAGTGTGGGTATATTATGCTTCTTTGTGTCTTTCCTTCGATTTAACCTAATCACCATTCATCCTCCTTGTTACAATTAGCCCAAAAGGGTCAGAAATTAATGGTAAATAAGGACAATACAAATACACCCCCCCCCTCATTGATGTAAAAGCTGAAAAAAGGATCATACACCCACCATAAGAGAAATGTCGTTAATCTGCCACTGATTTGAGAAAGAATTACAAATATACCACTTTAATTAAATCAGTTGCAAATATTATATTTATATTTTTCAAAACAGCTTACTACCTTAAATCCTGAAAAAGTTTCAATATAAAAATTGGTTAAGAAAGAAATTGCTCAATGAAGTTATTATAATAATAAAAGTATATCATTAACCTTATGGACATTACTAATCCTCATCCTCAAAGGCATGACATTTCTTCTCTGCATTTGTACAAGAATTCATGTGATATGTTACATAATCTCACAAATTTGCACAAAATTACAATTCTGGCATTTTTTCACAAGTATAATTTTAGTTGTTTACAAATATTAAAGACATTATTAAAATTATAATACAGGGTGTCCCATGTAACTTGACAAATCGAAATATCGCGAGAAATATGCATCGAACGAAAACATGTTCCATATAAAAGTATAATAGTATTGTGGGGGCAACTTTGAAATGTTAAAATGGAACCTCTATTTTTTATTGCACATTCGAATTTGACGTCCGAAAATTCCTAAGTTTTGTCCGACACATTTTGTTTCATTCGTGATAGATACATGGCGCCGTTAGCGCAACGTGTTGGTTGTGTCTCGCAAATGCAGTGGCTGACAAGTGTGCGAGGAGGGATACTGCGGCCTAGAAGCATTGTGCTCGCGCTCTCAGTAGTCAGTGATTGTATGGTCAGTGCAGTGTGACCGCAAAGAGCCGAACGACACAGTTAAGTGGGGTATTCATCATGGATTCTCTACGAGCCGTAGAAGAAAGAATTGAAATGATCCTTGTTTATGGTGAATTCAGTAGGAACATCGACGATACTGTGACCCTTTATGCGGAACGTTTTCCTGACGGGCTACGATCGTGTTCTTCGTTTGCTCGAGTTGTCAAACAGTTTCCGAAGGAAGTGAACAACCTAAAAAAAATAGTTCGTAGAGCAACTGCCACTGGAGAGCGTAATCAAATTGCAGTCCTTGCCGCGGCGATTAATATCATCGCAGTCAGGAATTTCTCGCAATAGCGTTTGGAAAATATTGAAACGTCATCAATTCCATTCCTATCACGTGTCCATGCATCAGGAACTTCATGGCGACGATTTTCACAATCGAGTGGTGTTTTGTGAATGGGCACGCGAACAAATACTAGTCGACCAGTTCTTTCGTAGAGTACTTTTCCCCGACCAGTCAACCTTCACAAACCACGGTCAGGTTAATCGTCACAGTATGCATTATTGGAGTGTGGGAAATCCACATTGGTTGCGTGAAGTTGAACGTCAACGCCCTTGGTCGGTTAACGTGTAGCGTGGAATCATAGGCGACAAAGTAATTGATCCCTATGTTTTTGACGGGCACAAATATCGAACGTTTTTGCATGAGGAATTACCGACATTGCTTGACGACGTAAACCTTGCATAACACATGTAGTTCCAACATGACCGTTGTTGTCCAGCACATAATGCAATAGTAGCACGGGAGGAATTAAACCGCATGTACAATCGTCGTTGGATCGGTAGAGGCGGTCCGGTGCATTGGCCTGCCAGATCGCCAGACCTTACGTCGCCGGACTTCTTTTTGTGGGGATATCTGAAAGAACGTGTTTATCAAGATGTGCCAACAACCCGCCCAAACATGATCGAACGAATAAGAAATGCGCGCGCACACATTGATGCAGATACATTTCTGCGTCGTGTTCAATCATTTGAACAACGGATCAACAAATGCATTGAAGTTCGAGGACATCATTTCGAGCATTGCATGGAATAATTGCATCTAGCACCCCGATGGTGAGAGGCGAACGGACGGCACCATCCTATCACGAATGGAACAAAGTGTGTCAGACAAAAACCTAGGTATTTTCGGACGTCGAATTCGAATCTGCAATAAACAATAGGGGTTCCATTTTAACATTTCAAGGTTGAACCCTGCCCCAGCCCCCGGGAGTGGTGGGGTGGGTTCATTGTAGTGCAGATGACTTGCCCCCACAATACTATTATACTTTCATATGGAACATTTTTTCGTTCGATGCATATTTCTCGCGATATTTCGATTTGTCAAGTTACATGGGACACCCTGTATAATAGTCTTATTCTACCGAATATGAATATGCCACATTCCGATTAGTAACCATGGATTCAACTTGTTTGTATTGAAATATAGTGTTAATGTTTACTTTTCTTACCTGTTTTTATTTTAGAATTGAGCGATATCAAAGCAAGTGTAGCAGCCTTGGCTTTCATATTTACTTCATCAGCTCGGCATGGTGTAGACGAAGAAGCGGTGAGCAGCGAACTCCAGCAACTTGGTTTGCCGAAGGAGCACAGCCAGGCTCTCTGCAAGATATATGCGGACCACTTTTCCCAGCTGGTGACAACTCTTCGGGAGCAGTCACTGAGGCGTACGTTTATTCATAAAAATATAATTTCATTCAAAAATGAGATGGTTATGCAGTAAATTGTGAATGATGGAGCTGATAGATATAGATGTCATTCACGGAGAATGTAATTGTTGATGTTTTAGTAGAGGCGGTAAAATATACGAAAAATACCATCAAAATATCCATATTGTATGTAGCCATCAGACGGTAATGTAGATAAAATAATAGCATCCTAAATAAGCCACTTTTTTACAGTTTGGAGAACATTTGCATTCTTAGTGGACCATTGTCACAGTTACAGTGGTACTTTACGTACATTATCTACTAGCTGATTGCCCGGGTATTTATTTATCCCAGTCTTCTATTAGACAGGAAAATAATGAATTCTAACTATAGTGTAAAATGAACTTGGAGTGTCATTATTCATCATAGCGACCCACTAATATCGGTCGTTTTACATGTCACCCCTTTCCCACTCCCACACTGTTAGGGGTATCTTGGAGTTGAATGGAGTGCCACTATTCATCTTAGTGACCCCGAAAACTATGGATTCCACACTAATATCGGTCGTTTTAGATTATTTTTACATGTCACCACCTTCCCACCCCCTACCCTAGGGGTGCCAATGTAACTAATTGTATTTACAGATAAATGTCATCGTGCATGTCACCAATTAGCTCAGCGACTCAGAATATGGAATCGACACCAATGTAAGTCATTTTTGACCCTCTCTCACCCCCCCCCCCTTTGCGGATAGGTGATGAACGGCATTGGGATAATCACTATTCATCTTATCGAGCCCGAAAACAATGGATTCCACACTAATATCATCTTTTTCGATCATTTTTACGACACCCCCTTCCCACCTCCACCCCTAGGTGTGCCAGGGGTGTCTTGTAGTAGAACGGCATTGAGAGTGTCACTATTCTTCTTAGCCACCCCGAAAACTATGGATTACAACACTAATATCGGTCGTTTTACATGTCACCCCTACCCCTAGAGGTGCCAAGGGTGTTTTACCTCCAAAGTATGTTTTTCCAGATTGTAAGTCATAATGTACCAAGTTTGGTCATCGTGAATGTCACCAATTAGCTTAGCGACTCCGAAAACTATGAGTTCGGCCCTAATCTAGGTCATTTTTGGCATTTTAATTTTCAGCCCCTCTCACCCACCATCCCGATAAGTGATAAACTTGGAGTTGAGCGGCATTGGGAGTATTACTATTCATCTTAGCGACCCCGAAAACTATGTATTCCACACTAATATCGGTCGTTTTAGATTATTTTTACATGTTACCCCCTTCCCAACTCCACCTCTAGGGGTGCCAGGGGTGTCTCACCCCCACAATATTTCTTTCCAGATTGCAAGTGATATGTGTACCAAGTTTGGTTGATATCGCTCCAGGCGTTCAAGAGTTATGCCGGAACAAACACACACACACACATAAATACATACATACATTTTGATAAATATAGGGGCCTCCCTGATGCTGCGGTGATAGCATTGTCGCCTTGTAATCGAGGGGTCCCGGGTTCGATCCCCGGTGGGGACACAAGTGGTTTGGATCCCACTTTAAACTGTAGGTCTAGTCCCGATTAGCCTTACTGTACATAAAGTGGACTTAAAACACCAAATGAATCAATCAATCTTATATATATAGATTTACCAATGTTTTATTTTATTATTTCTGCTGTACTGTTTTGTATACACATTATAAGCTTTTCATTTCATGGACACATTCCTGTGAAGATAGTTGCCATCCTAGGCAGATACATTAACCATGATTTCATTTCAGATTCATTTTATTTTTATTATTTCCGCCATGTTGTTCACTCTGCAATCACTTAAGGACTGGTGTTCGATTCCCAGGGTGGGTGAACTAAGGTCGGAATTTTTCCCCAGCCACCTTAAATAAATGGGTGCCTGGGGGTTAAAGATGGCCAGAGTGTGGTGCTGATCACATCACCTCCCACATGGCCAAGATCGATAGATTGTGTGGGGTTCTACCCCCACATGTGCCTCATGGCATGGTCCAAAATGCACAGGGAACTTTAGCCTTTACCTTACAACATGTAGCAAGCATATGCATTGTGTTCAGGCTATAAATACTTTATGTAACTTTTCGTGTTTGTTTTAGACACACGGATTGAAAGACAATTCAACATCAAATATATTACATATTACAATAATAATTAATATATTTTAAATTTAGGCATTTTAAGGAACAATTTAATATCTTTTAAGTGATGGCCCATTTCTAAATATTGTTACTCATATGAAGCTTTGTAACTTGCAAAGCAAGTAGTAAAATTCTGATGGGGAGTTACGTTTCAAAGGTAGTCCTTGCACTTCAGATTTACAGGTGCATAAATTCTAATGAAATGTAGTTGGGTAAATACTTAGTCATCAGGAGAAGGGGAGGAGGGTAGATGATGGATTCCTTTTCAACATCCGACTGATTTAATTATGAGTATGGCTCAGAAGTTGATGAAAAATCATATTTTTTTCTGAGCCTTGAAAACAATTCTAAACCTGATATCAGTCCATTCCCCTTTGGTTAGAACCAGAAAACATTTTTTTTCATTTTTCCACTTTTAGGTCATTTTCAGTATTTTTTGCCGTTTTTATTGCATTTTTCTTCAAATTTGAGGTTTATATTCCTCTTCTCCTGTTGTTTTGTGAACTTTAAATACATTTGCTCGCATAATATAAATTTCCTGACATAGTATTTTTAGCAAGTTCGCCATTAATCGAAAATACGGTCATTGGAAAAGTGTATTTTCTGTAACCTTGAAGTTAGAAAAAATAAAAAAAATACAGTAGCATGTGATTGCTTTTTTTACCCCTTTGCTTTGGTAGTTTAAACCACCAAACAACAAGAATTATCGATTTATTCAACTATTCTCTTGTAATTTGTGCAAAAATCAAGCTTTGATTTTAAGATAGAGTTATTTTAGGTAATTTGTTGTTATTTTAAGGTCATATGTCATTTTTAACATTTTTTAGATCATCAACTTCCAAGCCTGAATTATGAGCCTCCATATTTGTTTTTACAAGCAATGGGAATAAAAAAAAATTGAACTTTAAAAGCAGTTTATGACCCCCACTGTTTAAATTGGTTTCATATTACTGTATATCCAAGGATATGCGTAAACTCAAAAAATTCACAAATTACATACTTTTTTTCGTTAAATTTTCAGACTAATTTCTTTCTTGAATAATGAATCATATATTTTTAATACCTTCTTGCTTTAGCTAATATTTTTAATACCTTCTTGCTTTAGCTAATATTTTTTTACTTCTTTTTAGTATCAAAGTTAGAAGATATCCAGTGGCGTGTGGATTATGTTATCAGTTCAAATCTGCTGAGTGAAGTAATGGAACCAGAGGTTCACTTGCGCTTCCGAATATGGGATCTCATTAATTCTACACACAAAGTTCATCAGTTCTCTGTCACTCCTGCTCAGTTCCATACCCTTCTCTCAGGTAAGTGTTTCTTTTTTATTTGATTATGTAAGATAGTAGTTTACAGGTTTAAAGCGTATAACACTCATTTTGGATGGTTTGTATTTTTCTTATTTTATGTCAATTCTTTTCCTCTGTAGACTAATCATGACTGTAGGGATTGCTGTTTATTAGATAAGATTGAAGTGATACACTTACTGGCTGGAGCTCAAACCAAGAACTTTTGGTGTTGTGATCATAAGTTGGTGCACAATATTTACGACAAATTCATTGTGATATGCTGCCTGATATTGACTTTGGGTAAATTTTGCACCTGGTATTGATATACCAAATTAATGAAACATCAAAATACATAATTTTGGAACTAATTGAGTGTAAGGTCGTTTTTAGAAGATTCCAGACTGGTTTGTTCCTAAATGGGCAAAATAAAATTCTACAGTACTGAAATGCTATGTGTCCCATGATCTACATGTACCTGCTTCATCACATTCTTAAATTATTTTTCATATATGACATGGTGCAAAGCACAGGGGAGCAAAAGTAAAAAAATAAATAAAGTGTTCCCCTGTGCTTAGAACTACGCCATGAAGGCGTATAGGGGGTATGGGGGTAATGCCCCACACTTTCTTGTTCCGGTCGTGAGTGGGGGTGATGTGATCAGCATCACGCCCTTGACCGCCTTTACCCCCCAGGGTTTCCCCCAGGTACCCATGTTATTAGATGCTGGGTGGGCACCGGAGCCGCTTCCAACGTTAGAAAAGTTCCCGGATTTGAACTGGCCGGGGATCGAACCCGGGACCTTTAGCATGGTAGTCAGATGCGTTACCGACTGAGCCACCGCAGCCACTCCACCAGGGGATCACTTTACCTTTTTTATAACTTAAAATTAGCATTTCCACAAGTCATCTCTTATTATTAGTATTCAATCATTTAAATGTTGAAGGTGAAAGATAAATCTGTTAATACATCTCGTGCATATATCTCTGGATCTAAGTATATGGTTGCTTGCTGTTTTCCAGAAGAAGGATGAGCGGGGAATTTTCTCTCCCAGAATAGTGCTGTTCAAACACTCCCCTCAATTGCTTGAATTTGAAGTTCTGGCTGGCATTTGGGAAACTGAGTTTAGGAAGGGACTTTGTGTAGTGGTAGGGTACCCTGTAGGTATTGATATGCCAAGTTACTATAGATCTTTTCACCCTACATGCTGGCAAAGGAAGTGGGGAGCAGGAAAGCGACCAATCCAGCATGATAAGAAATGCAGCAGCCTGTAGAAGGAGGTGGGGGCAGCACCCCTTGACGTCGTCAACTCTCGGCGCCGCCGCTGTTGTCTGCTTTGTATTCCGTGCACCCCACTTCCCTTGCCATCATGAGGGCTGCTCACTGTAAGAGTACTGTGCACTAGCCAGTCATTTCAAATTAAAAGCACTTCAAAGTTTCGAAGCTTTCCAAGTCAGTCTCGTGAGGCGAAGATAATGTTGGACTTCCAAGTGTCCAATTGGTCCTCCTGTAGTAGCGTATAAATTTTATGTGCTGTAGGTTCTGGGTTTATAATCCCATTTGATTGACGTTACTTTTTTTGTAGGGTCCTCCCCGATGGTGCAGTGGTAGCATCATTGTCTTGTAATCAAGGGGTCCCGGGTTCGACACCCGGTGGAGGCACATAGTGGTTCGGATCCCACTTTAAACTGTAGGTCCAGTCCCGATTAGCTTTACTGTGCATAAAGTGGACTTAAAACACCAACTCACACCAAACCAAACTTTTTTTGTATTATATCCAGCAACTACAGTCTGTCACAAAAAAAAAATAGCATCACTTTGAAAATTATTATATTTTCAGATGAAGTAGTTATTAGAAACTGCTTCTTGAGCATGCACACTTTTTCGGTGATATTTAAACTGTGGTTATTTATTGTAAACGTGTAATTAAACAAGAATTATACTCTTTATACATGTAGTGACTGCATTATTCAGAAATTTATAATTAACGCATACTGTAGCTTAGGTCACCTTTTTCCTTCATTTTTTATATGTAAATGATCAAAATTACACGGAAAATACCATAACTGCTCAAAGAACGATGTTTTAAAAATGTCAATACTTTGTTAGACCACCACAGGCAGCTTTTAATGGTACTAGCCTACTGTTTACAAGTTTTCACACACTACAATATCATAAACTTATTTTCATCTGAAATAATAACATGTCGCACCATACCTCCTTTCACGGACTTTGTTCGTAAACTCTTTTTCATTCAATCGTCTGACAACAGTCATACAGCTTATACTGTAACCTGCAATACGAGAGAGACTCGCGACAATTTCCTTGGAGCTGGAAGCTCTATCCCATAAAGCCAAACGAACCATCTCCTGATCCAACCATGCAGTTGTTTCCTTTTTCTGCCACACCGGTCTTGTAGAGAAGGCACACCATGCACTTCTTGCTTCTGTAGCCTTCGCAAACTTTCCGCATATTTTGAACTTAACCCTTTCAGTCCCAAGGCCATTTTCACAAGTAAGCCTCTCTGTCCCGAGCCGATTTTGAGCAAAATGCAGAGTTTCAATTAAATGAGTGTAGATCGGAGACTAATTGCCCTAGAGAGATGAGTGATTTACCGTTGTACGCGGAATGAACCAGAGATTCAGACTATATGAAATTTATGCAAATTCGGCGTATATGTGGCGGGGGAGGGGGCTAACTCTCAAAATTCCAAAATTTCGGAAAAAAAAATTTGGTTCCCCCACCCTCCCCCCAAGAAAAAAGTACATGACAGTGTCGACATGCACATGGAAATGATCGCTGACATGTAAGGAACACAAAAATATTTGCATTATTATCATATGACCAATGTAACTTGAGTTGTACCCCCAAAAGGAATGATCGGCACGCCACTGATTCAAGCTTCAAAATGCAGCGGTATCTTGAAATGACTATAGCTCAGAAACTAAATGCCCTAGAGATATGAAAGATATACCGTTGTACGCAGAATGAATCACAGATTCAGACAATATACAGGGTGATTCTAAAGGTATAGTACAAACGAAAACCACAGATACCTCCCATGAAATAGAGACGAAATTTCCCCTTCCACTTTGCCGAGAGATGCCTCCGTGAGGAGCTAGACAACGCCGAAAACGTGTGAAAATGAACTTCACACCTCTGTACAGCCAGTACCAGTGAAGATAGAAAGGCGGAACAAACGAAGTCAAAAGGAACACCAAAGTCGCCAATCCGAAAAACACTAGGCGGCAGCTGCGCAACGCATGCGCATGGGGCTCCACAAAGGAAATAGGAGTGTCCCACAAGACAAGTGAAGGGAAAGGGTAGCGCTCGACAACGGTAGGGAGAAAAGAAGCTGTGAAGCATGAAGTAACAATTGCACAGCGGGAAACAAACACCATGACTGAAGCAGTGCAGTCGAGAAAAGTAGTGTGGGGTTGCAGAACCACGGGAGGACGACGTAGGATGTAAAAACACACCGAGAATGCAAGCAAAGTGGTGGTCCGTGACACTCGACAGGCAACAGACGCGTACATGGTTCGGGGCAGAAATGGCGGCGCTGGCGGTGCAGCACAAGGGGAGTCCCCAAAACACAGTGGGGAGACACCGCAGCAAGAACAAAGCACGGTGCAACAAAAGAGAAAGAGGACCGGACGGGGAATGGTACCTGCCAAGGAGACAACAAATGCGGGACGAGGGATTCCCCGTAGCAGCACCGAGGGGATGTCACACAGAGGTCGTGCGCCAGCAGGACAAACACAGCAACTATGGGCACAGGAGGTTATTGCTAATGAAAGGTGCACGTACAGATAGGACCACGTACCCCGTACTGACGTTGTAACAAACGTCGTGATGGGGCCCAATCAGCCTCTTAGTGGGACAATCGTGTAATGAAGCTACGTGGGGGAATGCACGTCTGTTCAACTGCTGGGTTACCCCACATTGGTGTACACAAACACCACACGATCGTACGTAGTGCTCCCCGTTGGCTCGAGCAAGACGGACGAAGTACGTGTTGTGGGTGAATGGGGCAAGAATGAAGGACGCTACATGTGTTCCACGATGACAAGGCACCACCTGACGGCAGTGGTCAGGTAGTGAAGAGCACAGGCACGGGTGGCTCAGGAACGTCAGCTGATTGTACCAAAGCGCCGTGCGGACGTGTGGGCTGATTGGAAGTGCAGCGTCAGGGAGCGTGTCAGTGAAAGAGCCGGTGCGGTGGTGGTGTGCTTGACGTACGACAATTGAGTACGTTGTTTCGAAGCCGTTGTGACCAGTGTGTGTGTGTGTGTGTGTGTGTGTGTGCCACCTGTGCACCTCACCGTACCATGGAACGCTACACATTTGTAGAACTTAGGGACATGCATTTTGTCTACGGCCTTGCAGATGGCAATGGCCGAGCAGCTGCACGCCTTTATCGCGGACGGTATCCGGAGAGGCGACAACCCGACAGCAGGTTGTTTTCGAATGTGCACCGTACCCTTGGTGAATCGGGTGTGTTACGTGCAGGCCATCATGTCGGTCACCCAAGACATGTGCGCTCCGCGGCGGTCGAGGAGGACGTACTTGCTCGCGTGGATGACACACCGTCCACTAGCACCCGTAGCATTGCACGTGCAGTGGGAGTATCACAGTCGACAGTGTGGCGTGTCCTTCATGATGATCTGCTGTATCCCTATCATCCACAGCGAGTCCACGCGTTGCAGGCTGGGGATTACCCACGACGTGTGGAATTCTGTCAACGACTGTTGCAGTTTTGTACCGACGATCCCCGTTTTTTGTGCCATGTGCTTTTCACGGACGAGGCAACATTCACCCGTGAGGGCATCTTCAATTGCTGAAACAGCCATGTGTGGGATTATGAAAATCCACATGCAGCAGTCGAGGTGCACCATCAGACCCAGTTTGCAGTGAATATCTGGGCAGGTATCATTGATGAATAGATTATCAGTCCATACCTGATGCCACCACGTTTAAATGGCCGCCTCTATCGCACCTTTCTTGCATCAGTCCTTCCAGAGCTGCTAGAAGATGTACCCCTCAACGTGCGACATCGTATGTGGTTTCAATTGGATGGAGCGCCTGCACATTTTGATGGCACAGTGCGAACCCTTTTGCACCGTACCTACCCACAGCGCTGGATCGGCAGAGAGGGCCCCGTCCCCTGGCCTGCCCGCTTGCCTGACCTCACACCAATGGATTTCTTCTTGTGGGGCCACGTGAAAACACTCGTCTACGAGACCCCGGTGCCTGACAAGGAAACATTGGTAGCGCGGATACTTGCAGCATCAGCCGAGGTGTGTACCATGCCAGGGATTTTTGATAGGGTTCGCCAGAATTTCCTGCGATGCTGCAATGCCTGCATTGAATGTGGTGGTCGTCAATTTGAGCAACTTTTGTAACAACGTCAGTTCGGAGTACGACTACGTACTATTCCTATCTGTAAGTGCACCTTTGCGTGGCAATAAACCTCCTGTGCCCGTAGTTGCTGTGTTTGTCCTGCTGGCGCACGACCTCTGTGTGACATCCCCTCGGTGCTGCTACGGGGAATCCCTCGTCCCTCATTTGTTGTCTCCTTGACAGGTACCATTCCACGTCCGGTCCTCTTTCTCTTTTGTTGAACCGTGCTTTGTTCTTGCTGCGGTGTCTCCCCACTGTGTTTGGGGACTCCCCACGCGCTGCATGTGTTTGTTTCCCGCTGTGCAATTGTTACTTCATGCTTCACAGCTTCTTTTCTCCCTACCGTTGTCGAGCGCTACCCTTTCCCTTCACTTGTCTTGCGGGACACTCCTATTTCCTTTGTGGAACCCCATGCGCATGCGTTGCGCAGCTGCCGCCTAGTGTTTTTCGGATGGGCAACTTTGGTGTTCCTTTTGACTTCTTTGTTCCGCCTTTCTATCTTCACTGGTACTGGCTGTACAGAGGTGTGAAGTTCATTTTCACACGTTTTCGGCGTTGTCTAGCTCCTCACGGAGGCATCTCTCGGCAAAGTGGAAGGGGAACTTTCGTCTCTATTTCATGGGAGGTATCTGTGGTTTTCGTTTGTACTATACCTTTAGAATCACCCTGTATAATTTATGCACATTCGGCGTACATATGGAGGGGGAAAGGGGGGAAATCCCCTCAAAAATACTTTTCTTAAAAAAAATTGTGTTTCCCCCCGAAAAAAATGTCAAAATGCACAAAATGCAAAATTTATGCAAATTTGGCGTATATATGGAGGGGGAAGGGAGAAAACCCCAAAAAATTATTTTAAAAAATTGCCACTTCGCCCAAAAAATGTCCTCGCACTTGGGTACAAAACGACACCTACGCACAACATTCACGGACGAAAAGCTAGAACGCAGTGAAAAATGAGCGCCGATTCTTGCAGCTGCTTGAAATTCTATTTTAGACAATGCAGGGTAACCCCTGTCGCAACTTATGGACACTTGTGCTAAAAAAACAAAGGTTTCCTTCAGCGTGCTTCGAAATTCCATTCTCACAACGCAGATTCAACAACCAGTCTTCCCCCTCCGCCCTCCCCCCTGCTTGCGCCCTCACGGAAAACTTTCATTTTGACATCGGATACTGATAAACAAGCTTCCTTCGAATGCAGTTCACAGGCGGGAGTGAAAAAGCATTGCTTTAGAACAACAACAAAGCCGGTCTTCCTTTGCCGGCAAAAATTTGACCTTGAAAAGAGACGTCCCTTTCCCCGCCTTTTCCCCTCCATTTTCATGGAGACAAAAAAAAAAAAATATGCAAAAAAACATTTCTGTTAAATACATGTGTTAGGAACAATATAAAAAAAAAATCGAAATTCTAGCCAAAAATAGAAACGTTATAACGTAAAAACTACGACCTTGACACAGCGTCTCGATCGAGATGCTTGGGACCGTGAGGTTTACTTTTGGGTATCTCGATCGAGACGCTTGGGACTGAAAAGGTTAAATGGCTTATGTTAATAAAACATAGTTCTGTACAAGCTAACAGTCAGTGTACTAGTTGTACAGAAACATTTCAACTGCTGTAAACATAGAGCAAAACAACCCTGCCATTGTCCACCATTTGTATATTGAGTACAGAGACACCAATTGGAGGTAATCTGAACTACTGTAGCAAACCAAAGAGTGCTGCAATGCACCTCGGACTTCAACCTTGCAGTTGACTTGAAAATAAGATCATTATATTATGAAATAACTCGCAAACATCTCAGAAATCACGTTCAACATGCAATTTTGCGAGTGGTGCTATTTATTTGTGATGGACTGTATTTATTGCATATAATTTATTGTGAAAATTCATCCTTTATTTGCTATGCGAATTGTTGAGAAATTTTGTGTTCCATACTTTTATGACAATTACCACTCTCGATCATGTACAAAATAAAAGTATTGATCGTGAATAGTATTCTTATGTTTATGGAAGGGCATAATTTTTTTCAATAATGAAAACATATACCCTTTTTTACACACATTATTTTGTTGAATTTAACACATGGATTTAAATATGCAAATGTTTGTGCAATGTTGAGAAAAAAATAATTTTCATAGATAAAATTGTAAAAACATTAAAAGGGGCATTTCTTCCAGAAATGTAATAATATTTTATTTCATTAAATTATTAAATAAAATGCAATAAATAGTTGCTCAAGATAACAACTGAAGTAGGGTAAATCTAATGGGAAATGAACCCAGTAACCAAGGGTAGAAAATACAGGGTGCACGGTTGCCATGGCACCTGAAAATTTTGACTTGGCGTCTGAATTTTCAACTTTAGTTCTAAAAGAAATATGTATATTTTTAATATTTTGAGTTTGCTTAAAGAAATTCCCATTACCATTTTTTAAAGTAATGAATACAGTATGTGTTTTTAATGTTTGTGTGTTTTCTGTGTCACGTGTATCATTAAATCAGAGTAATAAATGTGCCATTATAAATTTTTGCACTGTTTCTACCCTAATTTTAAAATCTGCCACGATATGGTAGAGTCAGCCAGCTATTAATTAGAATGTGTAGTATAGTTATTCATGCTGTAGAACCTTCTCTAGGAAAGCCATTCAAGAATTAATTGCTTTTAATCCAATGGGTAGTTTTATGTTAGTTGGACTTTAAGATAGACTGTATTTGCTCCCCTCCCCCACACAAAACTAGCTCGTACATGAATCATTTTGAGTTTTTCTACCACTGCCTATAACAGTCTTTTAATGATTAATCCTTTACAATAATCAATTCAGTGTTCTGTAATGAAGTTAGATGTATGGTCCAACCCCCCTCCCCCTCATTCTGAACACTCACAGTCCATTACTATTTACAGCACATGCCCATTAATTAAAGTAGATCAAACTTTGCATTTCTGGATTGTATAGAAAGATATTGCAGTTTTATATGAACAAAGGATTTGTGTTTTCAGTTCTGTTGGGATTAATGGTATTTCTTGTAGTATTCATCTGCATAATCCATTGTTAGAAAGATATGCTGGGTGTTTCACAAATACTTGAAGGGTTTCAAATATTTATTGCAAGTAAAGTATTGAACTTTTGTTAATGAAACCAATCCAGAATGAACGAGGAACTCAGTTTTTTTAACACCTACAAATGTTCAATTTATGCACCACAGGTGACATGACACGCATAAACACGATAGTCTACTTCTTGCAACACTCGCATCAACATGAGCTTGTAGATAGTGTCTATCGCTGCGATGATACCCTCCCTTAGGGCTGCGATATCACGTGGCATCGGTGAGACGAATACCCTGTCTTTGATGAAACCCCACAAAAAGAAGTCGCACGGTGTAAGGTCCTGTGATCTTGGGGACCAAAACATTACCCAAAACACTGCGAGTGATGCCTAGAGACAGGGATATGAACTCTCAGCTTAACGAAACATGCACGCACAAACTGATTGCATTCCTATCGTGTTGATTTTTGCCATGTCACCTGGTATTTCATAAGGCACCCACCATCTAGCCTGAATATTATCAAACAGAACATTTATGATAAGTTAATCTCAAAGAGCGTGCTCTTTTTAAATTACAATGCACTGAACAGCACTTTTTTCAGTAGACCTAGGTATGCTATATGTATACACTAAAGAACATTTACCATATTTCATCGCATAATTGTAGCAGATTTTATGCCTAAATTGGTGTGTGACCATGATGTGATTTTTTTTTTTAATAATAAATCTGCCTACTTACAAATCATTTATCACTAAACTGTCTTTGGTGCAAGATTAGGATGAATATATGTAAAACTGAACAGTCTTAAATCGACGAACATCATTTCTTCGTGACAGTTTAGCAAACATTTTTCCAGTCTGAAAAGAGTTAACACATTAGGCATTATTTTTTATTGATTTGTGCATTTTGGTCGAAATAGTACACTTGAGAAAATTTACTACAGTGTTGCGAAGTGCTGATTATGCACCACAGTCATTGGTTTCGTTATCTGAGGCGACAATTATGCTGTGAAATACGGTATTAAGTATGGCATTTTAATTAGGAAAACACTGATTAAAATGGTGAGCTAATTAATCTGATAAGATGTCCATGAAAATAATGAAGTTGGCATTTTTCATATTCTTCTAACTTGAATTAATGTTTATTATTATTTTTTTTTACAGAAAAAGGCCTGCTTTGATGGAAACATTTCCGTTAACATTTTTATTAGCATAAATGCTACATAAACACTTCCAAAAATCTTATAGCATTTTTCATAGCAGACAATACTGTACACGGAGGCATTTCACGTAACATTCTGGTTAGTATTTGTTGAGTTCTTGTTTTAAGTCCACTTTATGCACAGACTGGCTAATCGGGACTGAACCTACAGTTTAAGGTGGGATCCGAACCACTATGTCCCTCTACCGGGTATCAAACCTGGGACCCCTTAATTAGAAGGCGACGGGACTACCACTGTGCCATCGGGGAGGCATTGGTTAGCATTTGTGATTGTAAATGCTAATCAATGCATGCAGACCATAATATAATATATACTGCATAAAAGACATACCAAGTTAATTGGTTTTCATTTAATAACTAATATATTTAAAATGGGGAGACATATTTAAATAGAGGAAATGGTTATTTAATTTAAAAGATATTGTGTGAATAAACTGGAACTTGATACATTTTTTGTAACATCAATCTCACCTATTAGATCATACTCGGCCACCATTTAATCTCCCATGTGATGGAGAGCTCTCTTCTTGGTTATGCTATGGCATCAAAATGGTGTAAAATTTTTTCACTTGACATTGTAGAATTCGATCACAGCAGAAATGTTAATAACAATGGCAACGAAAATGCTTTAATCTAAAAACTGGGCCTAAGAAAATATGGTAAGGTATAAGTAAAATATAATGTCTCACAATAATTGTGTAGGTTTATCATTTATTTACCACTAAAGCTGCACCCCATACACACATGTGGACAGTAATAAAACCAACACACTTAATTTTTTTTCTAACAGTAAATTCCATTGGCCATCAATGTAATTTTACAACTTATTACCTCATTTCCTTCATCTACTTATGCTCTTTATTTAGAGTCAAATTCAGCCACTTGTAGATGAAAAGTATACTTCTATTATGCTTGGATTTATAGTGATGTTGCTATAGTTGAAAAATATTTTGTACATTTTGCTATGAAAAAAAAATTCTTTACATTTAATTTAACACAAGGTTCAATTATGTGATAAATTTACCTGTTTTTCATTTCTCCATTGTTTTATTTGTCCATGGCCTTTGTTGTCCCCCTTAACTCCATTTATAATCATATTTGAAAGTTATTGTACATTGCATCCATCAGAATGACCATTTTTAAACACACACACATTGTTATTAAGTGTTCATTGATGTTATTTAATACATAAAATACTAAACTTGTACTATGTTATGTTTTAAAACACACACAATTTGCTTTCAGATCTCAAACGTGCAAAATCCCTCATGGAGAATTTATAGCTTTGAGTTGGAGGAAAGGAAGTTTTGTAATATGGAGAAATGCAAAATATTATAATTTTAATATTTACTTTTGTTGCGATATACAAGACAATGTAACACTTTCTTCAGATATTAAAATCTGGTTTTGTTGTTTTGTAAATATTTCTTAGCTGTAATTCCCACTTCAACCACCAGTGTCAGTTTATGTGTGTGTGGTTTGGTAACAGGTCTCAATCATCACTCGGACATCAGTAACTTTTTTGATGAAGCCCAGCCATTCATCTGGCATCAGGTTAAATGCCTTCGTTGTTTGGTTTAGTTCTCTTACCTTTTTTAGTAAAGTACCGGTGAAGCCCCAAAAAAGTGCAGTGTATTTGTGCTAAAAGAAGGAAACCTAACAACGAAGGCATTCTGCACTTACACCAGGAGACAAAGAGCATGGCTTGATCAAAATGGTGACTGGTTTCTGTGCAATGAGCGAGACCCTTTGCTTAATTGTGTTTCATTAGTTCATATGGGAATCCTAAGGATTTATTCCCTAAAATTTGCATAATCCAACACTCAAGGTGCCTCCTTCAGGTAACACAGCTAGGTGTTACATTTTAGTATCCATGTTATATTATGAACAATGTGAATTACTTTTAAAGCCAGATTTGTAGAATTACATTATAATTTGACAAATCCCTGTAGCAATTTACACAAGACCCATAAATCCTGTATGCTATGTCACGTTTAGGTGGAGTTGCTAGAGTTTTAAGTCCACTTTATGCACAGATAGGCTAATCGGGACCAAAGTTAGTTTAAAGTGGGATCCGAAGGACTATGTGCCTCAACTGGGTACAAAACTCAGGACCTCTCAATTAAATGGCAGTGACATTACCACTATGCCACCAGGGGAAGCCACATATGAGTCCATGTCCAATGACTTGCGATGTGCCTGACAGTGATACAGGCTATATGGAATGAGAGGTGGTTGAAGAGATGGTTCTAAAGGCATGGATGCCCACAGAATCTTATCCAAGTAGGTGCAAACAAGGATCCCCCCCTCCCAAAGGTAGAGGCAAAGGAGGCACATCCCTCTATAATAGCATTACCCCCTCAAAAACACTCATTTAACACAGTATCCCCAATTTGGAAAGTTGGGGAAAAGCCTAAGGATGAGTTAAGAGTCAGTGAAAAAATCAGTGGTAAAAAGTCTCAGAAATTTAAATCAAACCCAAGAATGTAGTTTGTTTCAGAACAACTAGTCTGCAATGTTGCTGCGTGCTTACGAATGGCAACAGTTTTAACAAGTTTGACATCTTGGAAATTGTTGAGGAGAGTGGGTTGTCTCTGAAATGACTGATAACCTCATCTTGATTATTTGAATGATCTTTGTGGTTTTAATTATTGTTTCTTGAAGGGCATTGTGGTGTTGCAAGCAAATGCCTATTGAAGTAATTCTTATTCCTGGCTTGATATGAATATTCAAAAAATAAACTTTTCCTATATATTAGCATATTTTTCCATTTTTTAAATTTTTTTTTTGATTATGTCCACCTTGTTATGCAAGGGTAAGTGCTGAATCTTTGGTAGATTGTAGGTGCATGTTCGTACCATGAGAAACTTTTTTTGTCCTTTTCTTTTAAATCTGTGCATATTAGAGACCTGGTGGAACAGACTAGGGATGGCCAAATTGAAGATCATAATACCTTTTAAGGTGTGGTAATATTATAATGGGATTGAGATACGAAACTCTTGGATCTAAAAGTTTCGGATCTGGATCCAAGAGTTTTGTATCTCAATACCATTATAATATTACCACACCTTAAAAGGTATTATGATCTTCGATTACAAATAAATTTTTCATTAGTTGGTCATTCATGATTTTTTTCAAGTGTTGTTCCTAAAATACTTTGCTACGCATCGGCTAACACACTCGTGAACAAAAA
This sequence comes from Lepisma saccharinum, assembly GCF_977018435.1. Lineage (NCBI taxonomy): Eukaryota > Metazoa > Arthropoda > Insecta > Zygentoma > Lepismatidae > Lepisma > Lepisma saccharinum. Next base: position 121,435,984 of record NC_139229.1, read on the forward strand.
TAATCTTACTTGTTTAACATAAAATGTCAGCGGTGATTTTGTAAATGCCATTGAAACGAATATGTATTCATTCGAATGTATTGGAAATGGAAACACACATAAATGTGAGACATTCCATTCGAGGACGAAACCTTTAACTCATTTAACAAGATAGAAATGTTATACAAAAATTATACAATTGTTCTATAGTTACAGTTTTACAAATTAAAATAAAACATTGTAATTATATAACACTGCATATATTATAAAGTGTAAGACTAAGAAGGGAGGTTATCTAAGTGTCCCCCTCCGATTTCCATTAAAGTTGGCAGGTGTATAGAGGGGCCCAAAGGAAGAAATACATGTTTTTTTTGTTTCAGCTAAAAAAACTGTTTTTGCAAAAAAAAAATCTCAAATGTCAAGATGAGTACAAATTGAAATAAGGATCTGACCTCTGTGTCCCCCTCCGATTTCCATGAAATTTCACAGGTGTATACGTAGAGGGGCCCTATGCCCCCTGTTTCTTCCTATGCCATATTTACGTGATTTCAGGGTCAGATCCCCATTTGAATTTCTCCTCACCTTGACATTTGAAGGGGGGGGGGGGGTCGCCCCCTAAAACTGTTTTTTAGCTGAAACACAAAAACACGTACTTCTTCCTTTGGGCCCGTCTATACACTTGCCAAATCTCATGGAAATCGGAGTGCCACACAGGGATCAGATCCCCGCGTCAATTTGTCTTCATCTTGACATCTGAGGGGTTCCCTAAAACAGTTTTTTTATTTTTTTAGCTGAAACACCAAAACACGTATTTCTTCCTTTGGGCCCAAGTTTCATGGAAATCTGTGGGGGGACACAGGGGTTAATTCGTCCTCATCTTGACATTTGAGGGGATTTTGCCCCCTAAAACAGTTTTTTTTAGCTGAAACAAAAAAAAACACGTATTTATTCCTTTGGGCCCCTCTATACACCTGCCAAGTTTCATGGAAATCTGTGGGGGAGACAGGGGTCAATTCGTCCTCATCTTGACATTTGAGGGGATTCTGCCCCCTAAAACAGTTTTTTAGCTGAAACAAAAAAACACGTATTTCTTCCTTTGGGCCCCTCTATAATACACCTGCCAAGTTTCATGGAAATCAGAGGGGGATACTTAGACCTCCCTTATAAGTATATTAATTACAAATCACGTAGGTGCGCACACACACGCACTATATATGTATATTAGCAGGTAACAATATGTTATAAACACATTCTTACTTTCCAAAGAAGCGCTCATGTGGGAGCAAAACTGATCCAGATCTGGACCCGAAAGTTCTGGATCCAGATCCGTATTTCCGATCTGCCAGAATCTAGATCTGGCCATCCCTAGAACAGACCCAAATTCCAAAATTTACTGAAAATTAGGATTTTTTTTCAAAAAATTATTTTCTTTGGCCTTTTAATAAAAAATATTCAGAGCCGGGCACCACATGATATCAAAGGTAGGTCTTTCATGGTGACACCCTGCATATTTCAAGCAATTAGTGTCCACAAGACTGATGTGACAACTGATTTTCAGTAACAATGCTACACAGTGCATATTTTTCACTGATAAAATATTTTTTTTTATAAAAATGCCTGTACAGAACTAGCACTAAGTAAATTGTTCTGATTTTCGAGTATATCGTGAAAAATCTTGATTAGTTTTGTAGAAATAATATGTTAAATGATGATGTGCGTTGTTGGAACAACTGCTATCCCAACTGTCCTCAAAGGAGTTACAGGATAGCAGTTGTCTCAGCTGGCTGCTAGAGGTTAATGCAGAGGTCTCAAGTAGAACAAGATTGATTTGGTCTTTTTGAGTCCACTTTATGCACAGTAAGGCTAATTGGGACTGGACCTACAGTTTCAAAGTGGGATCCAAACCACTATGAGCCTCCAAGTGCTCTAGGCCACATCTGCGACCATTCACAATGGCAGCTGCTCAGTTGGTCTCACAATGCTGTCTGCTGTGTGATTCCTGTTGTGGTGAGTACTGAATAGGGCATGTTGCGAGTGAAACTGGACATGAAACTGGACATCGTGCACAGTTGGTGTACTGAAAAGGGCATTACATACAATCAGCTAGGCAAACGGTATGGAGTCCATCATGCAACTGTGAAATCTATCACTGGAAAATTTGGTGAACATTATATGTTTGCAGACATGCCGCGAGCAGGGGTCCCTGTAACCCGATATTGGACCACAAAGTGGTGAAGTTGATCACAGCAAATCCATCGATGTCTGTTCGCGATTTGGCAAAAAAAGCTGGGACGACGATCGGAATGATCCAACGTGTCAAAGCCAGACACAATTTGAAAACCTACAAAAACCAAAAAGTGCCCAAACAAAGGCTGGAGCAGAAGATGAGAGCCAAAACAAGGGCTCGCAAGCTGTATGACCGCATTGTGAAGACACAAGAGCAATGCATGTTGATGGACGATGAAACCTATGTCAAAGAGGACTAGAAAACACTGCCAGGACCACAGTATTATATAACAGGCAGTGGTGTGACTATGGGTGACAAGTATGTGGAAGTGGACAAATTTGGACAGAAGGTGCTGGTGTGGCAAGCTATTTGTTCTTGTGGCTTGCGTTCTCCTACGTTTTATACAAACTCCTGCGTTTTATACAAAAGGAACCATTAATGCGGAAACGTACAGAAAGGAATGTCTGCAGAAACGCATGCGTCCCTTGTATAAAAGGCATGTTTTGGCCAGATTTGGCATCTGCCCACTATGCTCGATCCACAGTACAGTGGCTCACTGAACGGAACATCAATTTTGTTGGCAAACACATCAACCCACCCAACTGTCCACAGCTCGGTCCGATTGAACGATATTGGGGAATTGTGAAACGAATCTTCCGTCAGAAAGGTCAACCTATTCGCAACATGGCTGAATGCCAGAAATTCTGGTCTGCTGCATGTTAACACTGCACCTCTGATACTGTGCGGAAATTGATGAGTGGGGTCAAACGAAAACTGCGTTCATATGTCCGTAATGAATGCTAACTGTATTTGCTTCTGTACGTTGTACTCAACACGAGGTGGTTTCATAAATACTACTTTCTCTCATTGTTGTCTTCTTTTTTTGAGTGTGTTTGCCGTCTCCTTGTTGATACCTACTTTTCGATACACTCCTTACACAATACAGTACATAACATGAATTTGAAACTTATAGCTCCTACCACCACATCTCATCTGTGTGCCTTCATGATTGATTTTTCTTGCTTTTCTGACACTTTTGACTAACTGTGAAGTTGAGGATGAGTGACGATATGATGGACACTCGCAAAGAACACCCATACTCAGATTGAGATTCAAACCTGGGACCCTGGATGAAAGCATGCTGTGCAACTGGAGGTTTGCTATGTGCCTTCACAGCATCGTGAAATGAGCATTGAGTAACTACACTGTTACTACATACTTAATGTAATTGGTGTTCAACTACTTGTCCCTTATACTCTACCTCTCATCTGCTACCATTCAACCCCTTCTGCCCTCCCACCCAAAGAGAGGTCACTATGACACTGACTGAGATATTGATTGGAGTTGATCTAGTGTTTCAATTAGGGGAGACTGGGGCACATTTGAACACTTCACCGATTTTATTATTTTTAATAGGTTAAAAAAAACAGTCTTCTAGTACACACAAACAATTTTAGACAAAAATCAAAGCTATTTTGCAAGTTACATGCATAAAACAGAGCATCCGTAATATGTTCAACTCTGCCCCATGCATGGGGGACATTTTAACAGACATGGAGCACTTTTGAACAGTGTCTTGTTTTTATTAATCTTATTGGAAACCGCATGTTTAACATTCCTTCTCTTTTGCAAACAGAATAGCATCAAGAGTGCAATAGCTATCCAATAGTAAAATAGTTTGCTATGTCTAACATGTTTCTTAAAATGTTCAAGAAATTTTGTAAGCAAAGCTCCTGTCATTCATGTAAAATCTTGTGAATACTTTAGTTAATATTTTTTTTTTTATGATGAACTTAAGGGAAACTTTGATCGCTCTTCAAATGTGCTTCTAGTGCTGTTCAAATGTGCCCTGACAGAACTGTTCAAATCTGCTCTGTAGGACTATGACAGACAAATCCACAATCCATAGGGAAAAGATAACATACATATGTTTCACAATAATAGCACACAAACCTATCCATAAGCAATAATATTATATAATTAAACTCACCCCTTGACCTTCTACATGGTTATAATCTTCTTACAGCTTTTGAGGTGAATTCTTTTTCGAGGAGTTAGACACACATTCTCACCCTGAATGTTTAAGAACTGATGAACAGGGTAACAGTATCTTCAGTGCTGTCATCGACTGCCACTGCTGTCAACTCTGTCCAATTTCTTCTCTAGGCTGGGAAATTCACGATGTTTAAATGTGCGCCAGTCTCCCCATCTCTTCCATTTAATGTCCATTCTTCCTAATTATCGTACTTCTTTTAACTTACCTTTTAGCATACTTTCAATCCTCCCTATTCCAGCATTCCCAACTCTTAGCTTATGGATCAGTGATTAGTGATGTCAATGTTCTCCAGTCTTCCATTGTATACCTTTCTTCCTCCCCACATGATTCCGTCGATCAGTACAATCAAAAACATAACTGGAGAAACCAACCAACCTTAATCTGCTATTCTTCATTTGAAAGGGTTTGACAATCTGCCTTCAAGTTCTACCTGTTATTTATATCAGGGTTGGCATTTTGCCTGTTTTTTTTTCTTAAAAAAAACAACCCAACCTGGATGTTTTCTTTTCAGATAAAACAAAAAAAAACTGGGCAAAACTGGGTTTTATTGGGTTTTTCAGGTTATGTTTATAAATACATATATTTTAAAAATGAAACACATTTTTCCCTGATAGTAATATATTGGAACATTCAATTTGTATTGTTTTAGTTCACTGAATCAAAAACTATTTAATATTTTCTATTAACATTGTTAAGAATTGACAATCAAGGTCTCGCACCTTGAAATGATTAAACTAAAAACATAAATAACCCATGCCACAACAGACTATTAAGGGCCAAGGCCTGCCTACCTACTATGCTACTCATTCGTAGCTCCCCAATTAAATCATGATTGTGAGTGTTCACCAGTCTCACACGCAGCCCAAAATCTCATGAGAAAAGCTGTTACATTTCTACAAGGAGACTCAAACCTGCACACATCCCATAGCCAGAGCCCAAAGCATGACATCACAGCTACAGTGCGGGACAAATGATTAAATTATCTAAAATACTATGTTACTATATATCTACAGTCAGTTCCCAGGGTTGCGCATTGCAGAACTATACTAAGACTTGATAGTAGTCAGTGGTTATCACAGCACGCTGCAATGCCAGGGGTCCCGGGTTCAAATCCTGGTTCGGACGTGGATGTTTGTCCCAATGATAATACAGAGAGCCAGCACCTGTGGCGGAATGGTAAGCATATCGTGCTACGGCGGCAGGGGTCACGGGTACGAATCCTGGTCTGGATGTCTGTGAGTGTTCATTCATCAATTTCATCATATCATCACTCATCCCCATCTTGGCAAATTAGCCAAAAGTGGCACAAGAAGCAAGTAAAATAAAGCAAATCAATCAATAGATAATACAGAGAAAATAGAAAGAGAGAAATGTCCCTGCATAAAGCAGCTCTGGAACTCACCCAGCCTCAAATCAATGGGCCCTGGGAGGTAAAGGCAGCCAGAGTTTGGATGTGATCACATCACCTCCAAAATCGCTGACATCAAGAATGCCGGGTCCTACCCCCATATCCCCTGAATGTGCATTCATGGCACGGTGCTATATATACATGCACAGGGAACTTTACATTTACCTACTATACAACATATGGTAGCTGCCCCCACACCTTTAAATCTGCTTCAATAGAGATTGTCACAGTGTTTTTCTCATTATTTTTGTGGATATTTCAAGTTTAAATATCTACACACTATGTACACATTGCACATAGTAATGCTATTTTAGTACGAGATAAAAATTAGATCAAATTACAAAATTACACAATATAAGCTTAATACAAGGGTGTATATAAAACGGGACCAATTTTTATTCTCTTGCATGCTTGCATCTGCTAACTGTCAGAGAGAGGTGTGACCTTGAATGACACCATGAGATAAGCACCTGGAACTTTTCAAGAATGCAGCATTGATTTGAAGTTAAAGCAGAGCATGGCTTACAAACCACATGACCATAAACAATCCCAGTCTATAGCCACTACACAGTACTACTCTGATGGCACTCAACAGGCATGTGGAAAAAGCTTTGTAGATGCCTTCCTTTGATGATTGCTTGTGGCCTTTGAAAAGTGGACTGAATGTTGGAATCAGTGTATCACTTGAGTAGGTGTTGAGAATGTGATCTTCAAATTAAAGCTTAATTACTTTTTTACATAAACTTTGTATTCCCACAATCCAATACAGAAGAACTTGAAAGTTTAGAAATATGATGCAATAGTACAGTTGTTAACGTTAGGATCTAAGAACATATCAAGCGTTCTGCTACTAACATGATTTTTTTTTTTGATAATGAATAGTAACTTGCTAGTTACTGAATGAGCAATTTGCTAAGGAAGCAACTAACTCAGCAAGCAACTCCAAAGGGTAAAGTTGAATGTACTTACTCGATGACCTTGATCCAGTCACAAACTTCATCATCATTATGATTGTTTGTCCAACACAAATCATGTGGCATCGGAAACATTCAGCAGGACATGCCTCAATGAACATGCATAGCATGAAAAGGTCTCACTCAGCAAGGCAACCACCATGTATGGTGTGATGAGTATTCTTTTCTAGTTTGCAAAGTTTTAAAATGTGCCTGAGTATGGCATAAGGTTTTAGTTCACAATAACTCTTAATAGGTTCATGAATGGAGGACCCAGGTAGACATTCTTTAGTAGTGTGGGAACATTTTCAACATAAAAACAAGAAACGGCAGAAAGTAAGTTCAAAATTAATTTTATATACATAATGAAATACAGTTTAGCCCTGTTAGACGAGTGTCTTTAATTTGTACATGGTTACGAAAAGTATGCTTACTGTATGATACATTAAGGCATGGCATACCCAGGAATTTTGTAAGGTGGTGGTTAGCAGCATTTTTAATGCATTCCTATTTTTCTATTAAGGAAAGTTCAGTCATCAATGAACCTGAGCACATCCGTGCAATGATGTCATAATATACTCGAACAATGCCTTTAAAAGCCAAACATTTAATTAGAAAAGAAGTAAGTACACAATTATTAGGAAGTTTTTGTATTCACAATACTATTGAAGTATTTTGCTTTACTCAAACAGCCTGTACTGGTTGCTTAATCATTTTTTTTAGCATTTCTTACTATGCCAATTGATATAAATGGGGACATGATTGGGTGTTCTCAATAAAGTCTCAAATTAGGTCATATGACCGTCTGAATACTACAAAGCACGTCCAGAAAGTTAGTTCAGTTTGCAATTTATGCACTGCAATCTCAAGAGTGCGCATGCGCACCAAGTAGTTGGACCCACTGGCAAGGCAGATACGTCAGTGTTAGAGAAGACAGAAGTGCAATAATGTTCAAGAAATTCGAAACACCCACCGCGTATGAAGTGCACTCAGTTATACGGTTTTTGAATGCACGGAATGTGTCAGCAGCTAAAATTCACCGTCAAATTGGTGAAGTGTATGGTGAACAGATTAGGAGTGCCTCAATGGTACGGAGATGGGTGCGACAGTTTTAACGAAGGATGGAACAATGTGCATGATAAGGAACACAGTGGGCGACCATCTCTGGTGCCAAACGAATTGGTCCATGCTCTGGAAGAGAAGATTAACCTTTTCTGTGCGTATGGATATAATTGGAAAGTTCACAGCCAACGTATGATTTTTAACCCTTTTGTGAAAATTAATTTCACTGTTAATATTTGCTATACAGACATGAAATTTTGCACACTGATTCAAAATATTAAGGAATAGAAGTTACCGTACAGAAACGTTATGTATATTTCTTCAGACGTCAGTGTTGCAATCCCAAAATATATTTCAAAATCTCCAAAAAAATTTAAAAAAATTGTTTGTTCTTACATATATATCTTTACTTTTCCAAGTATTCATGGATATTCATTACAGTAAGGTAACATTTTTATTTATCAATTACTATTTATTATTAAGTATGATTACATTGACATTGGACACGTAAAGTGGTTTCAACATCACGAGAAATAGTAAATTTACCATTCATCTGGGAAAAGAAAGATTACATGAAGCATACAAGAAATAAAGTTGGCAATGGCATACAAACATATCTTCAGACCCTCAACTTTGTGTTTGAATACAAAATACTAAAGTTTACAAAATAATTTACAAAAGTTTATGAATTTGTTTCAGGCATCAGTGTTGCCATCTCATAATAAAAAATTCTAAAAATTTTCATTATTTATTTTTTAAAAATATTCAACCAATGATACATATTCATCCAAATAAGGTATTTTTTATATTTTTATGAGGTATAATTTTATACTTTCGTCAGTGTTGCAAACCAAAAACAATTACAATATGAGTAAGAAATTTAAAAATCAGCTCATCATAAAAACAAATATGTAGTATGAAAAAATGAGAAGTTTAGTTTACTATGGCATCGAAACATGCTACATTATAGTTTTTGGATTCTTGTTAAATTTAAATCAACAGAAGTTCACTTTCGTGTGATAGTCTTCAATGCATCCTATGAGGCACAAAGGAACTAGTACCTAGGTAAATGATTTGTGAAATTTCAGGAGGAGAAATGTAAATAGTGTAAATTGTCAAAATAGTATGTTTGTAAATAATGGTACCATAGTGTATGAAGTTTGTGATGTCTAATGTAAGTGTCTAGATGTTTGATGTATATTGTGAAAGGTGGTGTATATGTGAATGGGTTCAGCCCTTGTTGGGTGCCATACAGTTTATGCTGCTTTTTTTTTTTTTTTTTTTAATGAAAATCATGCTAGATGTCTCTCTTGCAGAATACATTCGGATATTCACGTTTTTCATCGGTGAGGGATAAATTGGAGGAAAATACGACTTTGCTTTGTATGGATCAAATCACATTTTTTACACATATATCTGCCGGGAACAACCTGGGACAGCATTGTCGGCCATTGTGCGAACTCGACAAAAAGCACAGAACAGGCGTCACTCGTAAACATGTAAGAGAAACAAAGATACCACACTTGTGCTGCAAGAACCGGTCAAGTTATGTACTAAAATATCCAGCCTTTGCAGCAAAACAATTGCCGAACCACATAGAAACAAGCAATAATTTTCATAAGCACTCAAAAACGAAGAACGTATATATATGTTATCTGCGATTTGAGCGCAAAAGGGGAAAACATATATATACGTTCCCCCACGCTGAAAAGGTTAAAGATAACCGACGATTCACCCTGACAACACTGTCTGTGCATTTCCCACAAATTTCCTGGTCGCTGCTTCATGAAATTGTGTCGGACAGACTGAACTTCTGCAAATTGTGTGCCTGCTGGGTCCCATGCTTGCTGACAGAAGACCACAAAAAGAAACGAATAGGGAGTGCATTACTGTTTTTGACGGTAGTGTGAGGAGGGTGATGACTTTTTGAATTGCATCGTGACTGGGGATGAGACATGAGTGTTGCATGAGAATCCGGAAACAAAACGACAGTCCATCGAGTGGAGGCACACGTCCTTGCCACGAAAGATCAAAGCCAGACCGGTTCTGACTGACCACTCGGAAGGTCCTGTGTTTTGGGACAGACAAGGTGTATTGCTTCTGGACTTTTTGCAGGCCGGGCGAAACCATCAACGCCAACACCTATTGCAAAACTCTACAAAAATTGAATCGCACAATCCAAAACAAGCAACGTGGCATGTTGAGCCGTGGTGTTGTTTTCATTGACGGCAATGCTTGTCCCCATATGGCAGCTGCAACACGACGACTCTTTACAGACTTTGGCCGTGAAACATTTCCTCATCCCCCCTATAGCCCAAACCTTGCCCCATCTGATTTTAATCTCTTTTTGCACCTGAAAGCTTTTCTTGCTGGCCAGAGCTTCGAGGATGATGATGCGGTCATACAAGCTGTTACCACTTGGTAATCAACAAAAGCAGCATCATTCTTCAATATGGGGATACAAAATATGGTGTCTCGTTATGATAAGTGTCTCAACTATGAAACATAGTCCAAGGCCTGTACTTCAGTGTATAATAAAGTGTTTTGTTCCATTACATTTTGATTTTTTAATTAGCTAACTTCTTGGATGACCCTTGTATGTTGTTGTATGCCCATCTACACTAACTTCTCAGGAGAGCTGATAGTAGTTGCTGATAGTAGTTTGACATATGTCGATTTTGAATACACTACAAGATTTGAGCAAACATTTTATTATTATTGATAAAGGTACTGAAACAAGTAAAGTGAACACAAAGTTGTTTGTCTAAATATATCATAAAACGCCAAAATAAAAATATATATATATATTTTTGGAGATAAAATAGCATAATAATATGTTCCAAAAAAGAGTTCCCTTCATGTCTTACAAGTCAGAACCACCTATTACTGTTTAACATTAAACAGTTTAACCTTTAGACTCGCAAGCTGCTTTTCGAAAGTAACCCCTCTCTGGCCGTGGCTTTTGCACGCTATTTTTAAATTTTTTCACTATTTCAGAAAAACGTTATATCTCGGAGACTATTTGAGCAATCTACTTCGGGTAACTTTTGTTTGTAAGCAAAAACATCGGAGCACACGGCAGTATACAATTCAGAATACCCAAGTGAGAAAAAGGGGGTTGGTCAAAGGCCAAGGTCACGTGAGAAAATTATATTTTTATCCAAAGGTAGGCTTGGTATATATCACTGGAATGCTTGTTCAATTCCATGTACAATAAGCTTTATTTGAGCTTCCTAGGCGAAATAGGGACGGAGTTACAGCACATTTAATACAGCTAAGCGGGCTCAAAAAGAGCAATTTATGCGAACTTTGACCTTGAATAATTTAACAATTACAAGACAAACGAAACTAAAACTTTTTATCGTTACTAAGTGCCATGCATAGTTTCAACTCCCCAAATTTCATGAAAATCGGAGATGGTCAGGTTGCAAATTGCACATATCTGTGTTGATTTGGCATGGAATGACTCATATGCGAGCAAACAGTACGAAAAAGAGAGATGGTAAATAATGTTGCACAGCAAAATAACTATTATTATGTAATATATGTACTCACCACCTAGTCGCCCACGTGAAAAGCCTCGAAACAAGGGTGTAGACACAGTGTAACTTTTCAAACTCTGCACTCATAGGATGTTCTCTTTGTTTTCTTCTTTCGGTAACAAACCTTGCACCTTTTGCGAGACGTAGTCAATATAGGTTAATGCCTGTTAGCCGAAGCTTCTCTTCTCACCAACTCGAGAGGTGGTGCGAGATCGGCACCAGGCAAAGGCCTAGAAGGACCAGCCTGCTCCGCTTTCCCCCATTTAGCCAGGTTCTCGATCAAACTTATCCGGAAATCACAGTGTGAGTGATTTCGGGAGAAGTGTTTGAGAAGGATGTGAGCGTTCAGGATGGACTGGTTTACAAGATAGAAGAAGAGTTTTTCGTCCACTTGATTGTCCGTCTACCAGTCAGATAGGTACATGTCATCCTGTCAGCTTTGTCCACGTAACCCATATGTCTATTACAGTCAAGTATAATTTGGGGTTTCAATGGGTTACCGTGGTTGTCACCAAAGTTTCCTTGTGCGGGGGGTTGTGGTAATTCGTCAGCACAAGGACGTCACATTTGTCACGCCACCGTACAGCTGTCAAGTCTCCCTTCGTACTTACATCCAGGTCACCACGTTTTGTCTTGCTTGTCTTGGAGTCAATGGGCATGGAACGCCGATTCATATTGACAGTCCCACAACATCCCACGTGCTTTGTTGTGAGATCATCAAAAAGGTCGGGGGAGGTGAAGTAATTGTCCATAAACAATTTATGGCCAATTCCTTGCACTCTCCTACTTAGTTCGATGACCAGGGCATGGGTGGGTGTCACAGTTCCAGTCTGTCTGGCTCTGTCCTTTCCAAGATAAACTAGAATATCAAACGTATATCCCAAAGAGTCACAGAGCAAGTATAGCTTGATGCCAAATCGCTTGTGCTTCTTTGGAATATATTGTTTGAACAGCACTTTACCCTTGTAAAAAACAATAGCCTTGTCAATGGATATGTGTTCAGTGGGATTGTACAAGTGAAGGTAACGTTGTCTGAAATGTTTTAAAAACCTGTCTCAGTTTCCTGTTCTCTGTCGCAGGAGGACGAGATGAATTGTCGGAAAAATGAAGGATGGGCTGGAAACGGTTCCGGGAAAGAAGATAGCCGACCCAGGGGGTATGGAAAAGGTTTTTCTGTCAGTAAGATGCTATGTAGTCATGTCTATTGTGTCCAAAGTATAGCCAGAGGGCAAAGAAAAGGAAAAGTTCGCCAAGGCTGATGGGGGGGGGGGCCTCTACCCTGGATGGATGACTATTGTCCACAAACTGCTGGTAGTATCTGTTAGATTCTACCAGAAGAATGTGGAAAAGAGCATCCGTCCAGAATAGTCGGAATGAATCAAGAGGCGAAGAGTTTGCAGTGATCAGCAGTTTTGTGTCCAGGCCGGCCAGTGAAAGGGAAAGCAGTTGGACTCGGAAGATGAGCGGTTCGTTGGCCCCAGGTTGACGAGGTTAAGAAGATGCTGATGATGTTGATGGGGTAGGAGCATCATCTTCTTCCGAAGGAAAATCAGAGGAATCCTCCCAATCAACATCATCAGGTCCGACCGCATTTTCAGCACCCTCTGGTCCTACAGTCTCATCTTTGTCATCCGTGTTGTCTAGGAAATCACATATCTCTCTCTCACTCATTCGCTTTTTTCCCCGACATGTTTGATCCAAGACCTGAATAAACAGAAGAAAGTGGATTTGTAGAACAAAAGATCCAAGGACTTACCAAAATAAAAGCAAGCACAATCAGCCAACGTGCAATGAACCACGAACCACGGAGCACACAGACACACAAGTTTCAACTGCTGCTAAATCATTTCTGACCTGCTTCAATGTGTGTGACTCACAAAGATGCTATTGAGTACACGGGAGGGGAAGGGGAGGCAGGCAGAATTTCATCAACAAAGACAGGAGAGCACCACATTTCCTTTGCAGAATGCTTTTTCTTTTGTGGCAGTCAGGTGCGGCTATGCATTTTGGCATCCCTTGTTCTATTTTTAGCCCCTCGTCACCAACTTAGGCCTTGAAACACATCACCCAAGGACGAAAGACAGCTCCGATTACCCACACTGAAAACAAGCTCGTAAGTCTCATATATTGCGTTGCATTTATTTCCCAGCTGCCAAAACAATGCATGGAAAACGTGACAGGGAAGGAAGGGAAAGGGGGGGTACTGGGTGGGTGGGTTTTCTTCCATATTACATTTCAAAGTTTTATCTGAACATCTGTTAGCGTTTACAACCTCACATACAAGTATGAAGGCCCTAAAAGCACATGAATTGTTTAATTAGCACGATGGTCCATGAGTGTGCCATTGGCCGACTCGGGCTATATTGTGGATGGAACACTCATAGACCATTTGGAAAGTAAAGGTTAAGCCTATATTTAAGTATACAAGCCTATCTCAAGATTTCTGAAGAATTTGTTTTTGAATAGTACTCCCTATCAATTAAGTTAAGTCATCAATGCACCTGAAAACAGAATTAAATGAAAACTTAAATCATAAAAAAAGTTTGCGCTGGTTTTAGTAGACAGATGTGTTTGTTTTGTAAAAACCCTTCACAATATTTGTACAATTTTGATTTGATTTAGTTTTATTTTACTTTGCGTTTTGTGCCTCTTGGCTAATTTGCGAAGATGGGGATGAGTGATGAAATTGATGAATGGACATTCACAAACAACCAAGCCCGACCGGGATTCGAACCCGGGACCCTTGGCATCGCAGCACGATGTGCTTGTACAATTTTGAAACAGCCTGAAACTCTTAAGAAATCGCACTACTGCAATTTTAAAAATATGAACCTTTTTTCTTTTATTCGCTTCATTATATACGCGAAGCAGAGAAACGGGACTGTATTATTTCATTTTGAACCATTCATCTATAAGCAGAATCTACTACTTGTAGATTAGAAATTTCCTGGCTCTGAGAATTTCTGATGACTTCCCAAAATAGTTGGATTCCTTTTGAAGAACTACAGGGTTGGGCAGGAAAAACCAGCCTGCCTTATCTCACTTGGAATGCGATAATGTCATAAACTCATTTTCAATGAAAAGTGGTGATACGACAAAACAGCATTTAGCTGGCAATATGTTGACCTGTTTATTGCACTTTTATATAAAGTGTACTTAATGATGCCCAATAAGTGTATAAATAAGTTTAAAATATCTGGATAAAGAGTTTGCACAGTGTACAGTAATAATATTATTTTAAAACTGTTGGCTTTCTTTATTGAATGTCAATTACAAACCCTTCAAAATAGTCTCTTTCTCAAGTGATGCACAGATTCCAATGATCAATCCACTTTTCAAAGATCACAAGGAACCATCATCAAAGGATGGGGCAGATGTTAAAGAACTAGTAACCTCCATAGTACAAGCTAACCATGCCAAAGTTGCAAGCACTGACATAGTACACAGGTATAATTTCATTCCTATAGATATAGCCATCGACTCAGTTGAAAGATGGCTTATAATCCTTGCTATGGGCAAGGATGCCCGCAGGAATTTTTCTTAGTGGGAGCAGAATGAGATTTCATATCTTGCCTATCAGTCATATAACTTGTATTTTACCTTTTATTATTATTATTATAACATTGTGGTGTACCTGGTATCATGCTCATCACTTAAATAAATATTATTATTATTCAACTCAACATTTCCTGCCTCTGGCTGGGTCCGCATTAGGGTGTATCGAAAAAACTTTTTTTCGAAATGTTAAGGTGGCTAGTTCGGAAAAGTGGCCATTTGTGACCAAAAACACGTCTGATTTTTTTCAGATATTTTGGAGGTCGTTTAGGTGGCGCGCATCGACCTTGAAGTTTTGATAGTGATTTGGTTATGCAACACGCACAACAATTTCACAAAAATGTCATTATTAGGCTATTTCGTGTCTTATTTTCTGCATTATGGTCATTTATTGTTTTGTTTATGGCAAATATGTTACATTCGTACCTTAGGGGTGGTTTCCTATGCTGTTTACGTATGCTTTTGCTCAAAAATTGTCAATTTGAGGCTAAAAACTCCAATTTTTATATTGATGGTTTCCAATTGGTTTCGACTGTGTTTTATTCGAAAGTTTTCCAATATAAAAGACTAAATAAAATATTTTGACTTTCTAATTGCTAACAGTTCCTCAATTACTGTCCAGCGCTTCACTTATTTTCATAGCTTATTATGCTTTGAAAATAAGCCAGAGCTCACCACGAGGAGGTGGCTGGACTGCGATGCGAGCTCCACCCATGTTGGCAAACATAATTTTACTAAGGGGCAGGCCAAGATTTTCTTCTAGTTTTCTCCTTCAACTTTATAGTCACTTTTTGTTCGAAATGTCGGCATATGTTCTCTAGATTCCAATTTCGCTTTGATGTAGCCATCACGTGCACTGGCGCCGAAAACTGAAGAAGCAGCCTCTCTGATAATTTTCACAAGTCGCTCCACTCCTTGTGTGTGGCAGGGGAAGTCTTGAATTTCCGCTATTTTTTTGTTTTTAATGTAGTCATCTGCTTCTTCATTTGTAATATTATTGGTCAACGGAGGCTCGTGGAGGGAGCACGAAGCCCAATCAACCATGTCATAGTATTGGTCTGCATTAAAATTGATGGTTGGTAAAACAAAAGTGCGAATTCTTTTGCCTTTTTTCAATCCTCTTGCTTTCTTAATTCTTTGCCAACCAAGACTTCTTATTTCTGGGTTTTGGTCGGTTATTAAAGCCAGCAGGAGATTTCCAGGATGGGCGAAGAATGCATTTTGTTGAATGACCCTATGAATCAGATCTCTCAAGTGGTGTGGGAGAAATCAGGAAAAGTAGATCAAATTCTAGAGGTGTTGGCCTCCGTCAGTTATCGATGGTTCCTTCTTGATCCCAAACCACACCGGTGCGTACACCTTCATTATGTAGTATAACCTCCAAAAAATCTGAAAAAAATCACACGTGTTTTTGGTCACAAATGACCACTTTTCCGCACTAGCCACCTTAACATTTCGAAAAAAAGTTTTTTTCGATACACCCTAGTCTGCATAGAAGTCAACCCTTTTCATTTTCTTCTGGTCTTCCATCATTCCTCTCTTTTCATGGTGTTCCAATCTTGTTGTCTTCTCCTAACACTTTCCTACTATCTGCTCTTTCCACCGACATCTTGGTCTCTCCCTTGGCCTTATTCCCACTCCATGTGCATTGTAAGTTCTTACTGGTAGTCTTTCTGCATCCATCCTCTTCATGTGCCTGAACTATCTCATCTGTGCCTGATCTATCCTGTCCTGGAGCTTAACCATCCCCATGTCTGCCGGATTTCCTCATTCCATATTCTATCCCTTCTAGTCTTCCCCAATATTCCCCTTAAAAATTTCATCTCCACTGCCTGCATCTTTCTTGTCTCTCTCTGTCATTGTTCAAGTCTCTGCTTCATATGTAATTATTGGCACATAGTATGTATTATATACATATTACCTTCTTGCATTTCATAGGTACATAACCTGTTCCATCTTAATCTTAGAATGCTTTGATGGGAGTCCACCTCCCATTTGTCCTTTTCTGTTTACCTCCTCGTCTATTCTTCCATTTCTCTCGTCACTCTTTTCGGCACTGAATTTCATTCCTGCTCTTCTGATTTCCTCATTCCAACTATCAAGCTACTACTTCTTCAGTTTTCTAGTAAGGTCATCAGCAAACAACTGGGGCCTTCATCTCTTCCTCTCCTACCTTCTTTCTCACCTCTTTGTTAATTACATCCATTGTAATTGTGAAGAGCAGTGGGGGAAAGATCACTTCCTTGTTTTAGTGCATTACTTATACTGAACCACTCAGCTTTCCCACTGGCATATTCACACAGCTCTGGTTGGCCTTGTATGTGCTCTGCACTCCACACACTATCTCTTCCTCTACTCCTTTCCCTCTTAGAGCCTTCCAAATCTTTGTTCTGTCCATGCTATCGTATGCATTTTCTATATCTAGGAATGCCATAATAAAATCATTTCCATACTTGTAATGCTTTTCCTGTATTTGCCTTATGGTGAATATCAGATCTACTGTTGATCTGCCTCTTCTAACGCCACACTGTTCCTCTCTCATGCTCACCTCTGTTATTTCCATTATTCTTTTCTCTAATATTTTCTCATACACCTTTGCTGAGTGGCACGTTAGTGTTATTCCTCTGTAGTTTTTGCATTCCTTTCTGTTCCCCTTCTTGAATATGGGAACTATTAGTCCCTTCACCCAGTCTCTTGGCACTTCCCTCTCTTGCCACACTCTTTTCACTACTCTGTACAACCACTGTACACTAACCACTCCTGGTCCTAGTATCATTTCTACTGACACTTCATCAATTTCAGGTGCTCTACCTCTCTTCATTTTCTTCAGTGCTTTGTCCACTTCTTTCCATGTGAGATTCAATATTTCCTTCCTGTTTTTATTTCCTTCACTTCTTCATGTTCCTTTCCCTTTTTCATGTTCAGCAATTTCTCGAAATGATTTCTCCACATTCTCCTTATTTCTTCATCTTCTTCTACAACGTTTCCCCTTTCATCCCTTAGCTTGCAGCTGTCTCCTCTTTCTCTTCTCCTATTATTATTGTTTATTATTATTATTTACAAATCATGAAATTGAGTGAAAATACCTTGGTGCTGGTGATAAAATCTGACTTGAGTCCACTATTTAAATAGAAACTGGATTCAACTTGCTTCCTTTCCATAACATCCATCACTTTGATGGTGAACAATTCTTTATCTTTTTGAACTTTTTCACAATGCATATACTGGGTGTTTCTAAAGTTCGTTTCCAACGCATAGGAGGTGATTCTACAAGTGAAAATAAACACGGAGTTCATGTTAAGAACTGTCGAGAACGGCACCAATTCGGATTTATTGAAGTGGGAAAAAGTTCGTTCCACAAAGAAACGTGGCATGCTCTATTAAAAAAAAAGCACATGGGAGATGTGTGAAGTTGATGCGCAAGGGATTCACCAAAGGAAGCGAATGGGTCTGTTGAAGTCATGGGGATAGGGAAAAGTTAGCATGGGCGACCCGGGCAATGTTTTTGGTCACGATGTTGTGTTGTTGATATTTGTATGTACCCACATGCAGAAAGGCCAAAGCGTGACGTTGACCTTGGCGTTTCCCGCTAGGGGCACTAACACAGTAGTTTGCTTCTGGCAGGAAAGCACCAGTCGCTGCCATTCGTGCTTCAGGTACTGCGATAGCATCATTGTGCATCAGGTTACCATCACACGTTTGTAGTTGGATACGTACGAGTGGAAGGACGTGCACTTGGTAAATTGGGCAAACCTCGCAATAGGCACTGCTAGATGTTATCGATAGGCATGGCCCATCTTGTACAGTACACTAGTGTTCGTTGTCTATGGGTTGGCAGATATCCAGCAATAGGGATGGCTGCATACACCGCAGAGGAGCTGGCAGACATGCATCTCATTTATGGCGAGACAGAAAGGAATAGCTATGCAGCAAGGCGTTTGTATGGGGAACGTTTTCCAAATAGGAGGCTGCCATCGCACACCTTTCAAAGAGTGCATACACGACTTCGGGAAGCAGGATCAGTGCTATCACCCCATCGAGAAATTGGAAGACCACGAAGTGTGTGCACAGGTCAGTTTGTGGATGCGGTGTTAAATGCTGTCAGGGATCATCCTGACACAGTATGTGTGCTATAGCCAGTGCCCACAACACCTCCCATATTAATGTGTGGTGCGTCCTGTCCGATGAAGGGATGTACTTTCAAACTCCAAAAGGTACAAGATCTTTTACCTCAGGACTTTGGCCCACGTGTGGTGTTTTGCCAATGGTTTTTGCATCAGATGGAAACTATCCCGAATTTTGCGAACAGGGTGTTGTGGACTGATGAAGCAACACGTTCACCAAAACGGGCATGTTCAATAGTAAAAACAGTCACGTTTGGGATTTTGCAAATCCACATGCAATTATCGTAGCACACCATCAGCACAGCTTGCAGTTAATGTGTGGTGTGGGATAGTGCATGACCATTTGCCTTTGTGGTGGCACATATCATGCATTTCTTCGTGATGTTTAGCCTGAACAGTTGGGAGGACGTGCCCTTGGCACTGACGCAAGGACTATGGTTCCAACACGATGGTGCTCCACCACATTTCGACCAAAATGTGCGTGACTTCTTCAATGGCTTGTTCCACAATCGGTGTATTGTTAGGGGGTGGGCCTGTGCTGTGGCCAGCAAGATCGCCGGACATCACTCCCCGGGACTTCTTTCTATGGGGAGAGATGAAACGCCTCGTATACGAAACACCTGTCGTGTCAGCTGAGGATCTTGTTGCATGCATTAATGTCGCCGCAGCAACGATAGCAAACACCGCAGGCTTGTTTGCTTGCACTAGACAATCGTTGATTCGGTGTTGTCAACTCTGTGTGGAAGTTAATGGCAGACATTTTGAAAATCGTCTGTGATGTGGTTCCCTCGGAATCTCCACTCTGCACACAGTGAAGAATATCGACACATATGCAATCTAGCGTAGCACAACCACCATCTTTGTTTTTCTACGTAATGGTGATGTGCACTACGGATATTTGTTTTCTTCTTGGTTGTCACTTTCCCGTGGATAACACATCTCGCTAAACCCTTCCCTACCCCCATGACTTCAACAGACCCATTCGCTTCCTTTGGGGAATCCCTTGCGCATCCACTTCACACATCTCCCATGTGCTTTTTTTAATAGAGCATGCCACATTTCTTTGTGGAATGCCCTTTGCCACTGTCATATGGTTGGCCGTTGTGCCACTATTTCCTTGTAAACATAATTTTCGCACTTTTTCCCACTTCAATAAA
This sequence comes from Lepisma saccharinum, assembly GCF_977018435.1. Lineage (NCBI taxonomy): Eukaryota > Metazoa > Arthropoda > Insecta > Zygentoma > Lepismatidae > Lepisma > Lepisma saccharinum. Next base: position 121,456,047 of record NC_139229.1, read on the forward strand.
TCTGAATGGGTGCCGTTTTCGGCATTACGTCACATGAACTTCTATCTTTATTTTCACTTGTAGAATCACCTCCTATGCATTGGAAACGAACTTTAGAACAATCACTTAAGAGGGTAGGGAATAGTGTGTGTAAAATTCGAGATTTTCACCGCGTCTATAAATTTAGAATTTCCCATCCAGAAACTGGTATGGAAATGGCGAATGTCCACTATGGATATTTGTTTCCTTCTTGGTTGTCAGTCTCCACATATCACTTTCCGTGGATAACACATCTCGCTAAACCCTTCCCTACCCCCATGACTTCCTTTGGGGAATCCCTTGCGAATTTTTTCAGATCCGAATGCCAGGATTATAAAAATCTTCCTTCCCAATAAAAAATTTTCATCCTGCATGCCCCTAGTTATGGCAGTAAAAAAGATTCTAATGTCTGTGGTGAAAACGTTTTTTCATTATTTTGTTCGACATGGCAGTAATTGCTATAACTTCACTTAGTCGATCCTCTTCTACCTTGCGGTGTTGAGGTTTCCCAGAGGGTCTTCCATCGGATTCTGTCTCGGGCCAGCTCCTTTGCTCTCCTCCACTTTCCTCCTCTAGCCTCTACAGCTGCCTTCACATCTTCTTCCCATGTTCTTCTGGGTTTCCCGCGTGGTCTTGCTCCTTGCATCTTTGCATTCAAGGCTTGTTTAGCTATTCTGGAGTCTTCCATTCTTTGTATGTGCCCAAACCATCATAACTGGTTCTGTTCGATTCTCTCAAGCACTGGCAATACGCCCAGGCTAGCTCTAATGGTCTGATTCCTAATTTTGTCTCTTCTTGTTTTCCCTTCTATTTTGCGGAGAAATCTCATTTCTGAAGCCTGTATTTTACTCCTATGTTTATTTGTCAATGTCCAGGTTTCACTACCATAAAGTAATGTGGGTAAATATATCACTTTATACACACGGATTTTCGTATTTTTGGTCACTAATGGATTATTTAGGAAATTTCTCTTTAGCGCATTAAAGAGTCTCCCTGAGGCTTGGGATCGAGCTATAATTTCACCATCTATTCTACCATCTTGCTGCACTATAACCCCGAGGTATTTAAAATCTGTAGTCTGTTCTAATGTCGTTCCATTATTCAAAGCAATCTGATGTATATTTGGCTGTCGGGCCATCATCATGGTCTGAGTCTTTTTATCATTTATCTTCATACCCCTCTCTTTTTTAACTCTTTCTTCCTTCCCAATCCCGTCCCAATCAAAAATTTTCATCATGCATACCCCTAGTTATGGCAGTAAAAAAGATTCTAATGTCTGTGGTGAAAACGTTCTTTCATTATTTTGTTCGACATGGCAGTAATTGCTATAACTTACAGTCTGAAAGTCTCAGATAGCAGTATTATTTATAATAAAATATCACCAATCAAATTACACAGTCTTTACTCAGATATCTCAGGGAATGGGGGGGGGCAAGTGCCTTCCCTTGCAGTGAGCACCCATATCCAATATTGTTATGCACTTGACTAAAGAAGACATTCTTCGCTCTCCAGAACTCCAACATATAAGTTATGGCAGATATGCACAGATGACACCATTGTCATATACAAAAACAACAAAGAAATATAACTACTGATGGAAAAACTAGGCAACCAACATTCATCCCAGATGCAAATTCACCATAGAATGGAAAAAACCAAGGCAGCATTAACTTTTTAGACCTAACCATCAAAAGAAAGGACAAAAAATTCACCACCACAGTACAGAAAACCAGGGACAGGGAACCAGTATATTCAACCCCTCTAAAATTATCCATCCAAACAAATAGCTAATGTGGGACTTAACTTTTACTGAAGAGCTTTATCTTACTGCGCAAGTGAAGAAGATCTAAGGGAAGGAGTAACACCATTAAGCCTTGTTTCCATGATATGAAAAACTCAATATGCTGACCAAGGCAGAAATTTATTTTATTATAAAACAAACTAAACGTAACGTTTCAACCTTCTAGCAAGGTCTTCTTCAGACTTTGCACCAAGTGTATCAATTACAAATGTACTTGGTGCAGAGTCTGAAGAAGACCTTGCTAGAAGGTTGAAACGTTACGTTTAGTTTATGTTTTATAATAAAATAAATTTCTGTCTTGTCAGCATATTAAGTTTTTCAAGGGAAGAAGTTACCATAACCATGGAAATAGGACTAAAGAATGTTTACACAGTGCATCAGCTCTCAACATGCTAAAGTAAAGTAGAGATGCAGATTCAGCATCCAAACCATCACCAGCAAACATGCAGCAATAAAATAAGTGATTGCCTTCCCTTACCACCACACCATTTCCCTTGCCAAGACTCTGAATCAGTTTGACATCAAAATAGCACACAAACTATTGTCCAAAATAGCCAGTGCACTAAACAAACATTTGTGAACGTTTACAACACCACTTGACAGATGCCAAAAAATCCCAGCCAACTACTGGACTAGCAAAGCACCTCAAATTCGATAAACACACAGTGAAAACATTTTCAGTCAGGCATGCAACGCACATGCTAATTCACATCAAGATCAAAGAGATACATGAAATTATGCACTTTCTGCATGAGCTAAACATTGACAGCAGTCAGGCACATCATATTTGGCTCCCGCTACTGCAGCAACTTAAATCCAGTGCACGTAACAAATACAGCAGACAAACTCACTACAGCAGCACTAGTGGCATGCAGGAAATGACAGAAACCGGAAGCCTGCCCAGCAGTGAAGCAACAAATTCTGAAGTGGATGGTTGCAAGGGCCACCGAAATTAATAGAACCATTAAAAGTCTTATGGATAAAGTTAGTAATTCGTTTATGTATATTTATCATCATAAGCTAGTTTAATCATAACTTAACTCTTGTAGTGTACTTATTGTGATGTCTTTTTGTGGACATTTTGACATCCACATTAAACCACGTAAATGAAGTGGCTAAACAAGGCATCTATGTGCTGCATTGAAACAACCCAAGAAAATAAAGTTAGTTCACTATAAAGGTTGAGTAATTAAAGCTGTGATTAAATGAACTTGGTTGAAGTGTGTCTTTAGGCTAAATTATGAGACAAAGAAATACTTTTTTTTAGTAAAGAGTTCCTTTTCTTCGTCACAGACTCCATTAGGACTTATGTCAACAGGTCATATCTAAGCCACATATCTGATCTCAAGTCTTAAAAATAAGCTTGATATTTATGGAATTAAATTAGATTATATATATATGTTAATATCATATTGTAGAATGGCCACTATTTTTGTATGTGATGATTAGAAAGATGTCTATGCACTAAAAATGGCAAAATATGTACAGTACAGTCTAAAATATACATATATTAGGCAGCATCTATGAAACCTGTAAAAGTATTCATGTAATCAATATTGAGTGCTTGCTTCATACTGAGTTCACATGGATAGCATATGCTGAATATGTATACTCCTCTTCAGATAAAGTGGCATTTATTTACTTCAACTATCCAACCTCATAAAAATGTGCCACTTTATGTGAACAGGAGTGTTCAATCCTAAATGAAACTTGCACAATTTTATTTTGCATGGGCAAAAATTTCATCAGTCTGGCTGTAATAAATCACATAATGAACACTTAATAATATTTATCAGTGAAATGTCCTCATTGAGATACATGAAACCATGGTATTTTAACACATTTAATACCTACCAATAGGTACTAGTTTCATGGAGAAATAATGAAATTTGGTTCATTCAAGTTAGAACATGTTCTGTGTGTATGTAGAAGAACTCAGATTTCACAGTTAAGTGTTTCATCTCCTATAGGTGCATTGAAGGATTAACTATTGGGGTCAAAAACTCCTCCCAGTCTTTAGATCTCAGGAAAATTACGAAGATAGGGCAACATAATTGTTTCACTCCACATTCTTATTTTTAACAACATTCAAAATATATGTTAAGTGGTTGAACCCTTGCCTTAAAATTCTTATAGGTGCACCTATGGCCTTCAAAAAACATAAAATCTGTCCTACTGTGCATGTACATACCAGGTGGCCATACTTAAAGGTGCCCTACTAGAGACCTCTGGAGCCTGTTTGAAGCAACAGATTGCAGTGAAACTTGGTACAGAATCTATCACTATATAACCTTAATCAATTCAGGTAGCAAACTGGATTATTGTATTATTGCATTTTAATATTGTATATTTCTTTTTACAAATTTAGTATTATAATCTGGTATTGTATAAATGATGTAACAGTACTTAACAAACATAGAATTATATAATCCTAATGAATTCAAGAAGTAAACTGGATTATTGTATTTTTCTTTTTACAATTTTAGCATTGTAATCCTGTGTTCTATGATGTTTTCCATACCTATGGATACGGGTCAACGGAAAAAATAATATTATTATCATCATCATCATGGGGAAGCAACGACGAAAAAAAAAATAGTTCCAATTTTCACCACCAGGTTGAAATGTGGCACTGAAATCTGGTGCACAGTGAACAACATTCTTGGAAAAGTTTCGTGGGACCATTGAGAACACTGTCCTATGCTTCCAAAGGGTCATTCAAGTTAACAGGGGGCATATTGTTCACTTCTGTACAGACATGAACTCAAATTACTGGTTGCTGTTACTTCGTGCCACATTTGCAACTGGTCGTGAAAATTTGAAGTAGTTTTTTTTCATCAGCATTCACCTTCGAAGCCTCTATACCTAGTTTTACCGCAATCCATTACTTCGAATGAGCTCCAGAGGAGTCTGAGTAGGGCAACTTTCATTGGGGCCACTCAATATGAACATAGTGGCCCCCATGAGTCTGACATGCTTGCTAATTTACAAATAGACAGAAGCACACGCTTCACCTAAAAGGGTTCTCACTCCCTTTTCCAAAACTAGTTTCCTGACTATCCCAGGTCCTTTAAAGTAAATTTCCATACCATCCTTTAGCATTTTGAACATAATTGAACTATGTTTATGGGATATTTGAGTGAAAATATGAACGATATTTACACACCTGTATCAAATTAGGGTTTATAAATACCTATGTAAAAAATTCATATTTACCGCAAGTTCAAGAATCATATTTACCGCAAGTTCAAGAATCATCTTTATTTGTCCCCAACTTCTCTGAGTATTTGAAAACTTTTATGAAATCCCCTTACTTTTCCATGACTTTTAAAGTGATAGGGCAATATCCCTGATTTTTGTAGGTTTTCCAGAATTTCCAGGTTACTGGCAACCCTGCTTAAGTGCAATTACAACAAAAATTCAAATGTCTTGGATAGTTCTCATCAACTTATGCTGCCATAAATTGAATGCTGACAAATACGTTCCTGTGCTCATTACACCAACTTTATCTCTCAGTGGGGCAACACAATAATTTTTAAACTGTTAAAAATAAATTAACAATAATGATATATACATATTTATATTTTCCATTAAGAAAGTGGTTAAACAAAACATGAAGTTTTCCCACTGTTGTAGGTTTTTATTTATTTATTTCTATTTTTAAATTCCAAGATTTTTTTCACTCTCTCTTTCCCTGGCTTTTACAGATCAGTGGGAACCCTCAATAAATTTTAATTAAAATTAGTTTAATGATTTGGTTTACACAAACTTAAGCATTATACTTAACTTATACTGACACAAGATTTAATTCAAATTATGAAACAATGGCTTTTCTTCTATGTTTTGGGAGAACACACTCTCCCTTCATCAGACATTTATATGATCAATGTTACAGTCATTGCAAGTAGGATAAATTTAAGAAAAATAAAGAAATAGTTGTAAAATGAATCTTGTCAATAATGTTATATTGTTGGATCTTTACAACCATTTTTCAACTGATGATAAACTGTTTTCCTTGCATATCTCACTGCTGTACATTTAGGTTGCTTATTTTTTATCTAGTTTTTAACTGCACAAATCGAGAAACTGAAAATAAGCGAGCTTGAATGGTGGTGTTGCATTCCTTACGTACAAGTTCAGTCCAGCACAAGATTGTTTATGATGACAAACATATATTCATACATTGAATACTGAAACCTGTGATATTTCTATTATGAATAATATTTTTTTTAATATTATGTTGAACATACATTGACTATGCTATATAACAATTTTCATTGTGGTGAAACCTGGGACTCACTATCAAACATCTTTTTCATCACAACAACAAATTTCTTTCAAGATTTTTCTACTGTCTTTCCACGAGAAAACCTCTGTTCCAATGACATATTTAGGAATTTCGGTATTTTATTATGATTTGAATCTGGCAGCTCCCTTTCCTCTTTCTTATTTCATTCACATAATTCCCATCAATAGATACTTTCCAGATTACTTTCTTTATGTCTTTCTGATTCAACTCTGTTTAATTGGTTTGTTTGTATCGTATTTCCTTCTTAAGATATGTACTACTTCACGACCACAGTTCCGTAAATGTGACTTCTTAGCATGTAAGGCAATCCTTCACCCCATGTAGCCTATAGGTATAGCTGTCATGATCTTAGTTGGCAAAAGTAGCTACAAACGAAACGGCGATACATTATAGTGTCATTATTAGAGGCACATATTCTTGGTAAATAATATAACATTTCTGTGTTATTGTGGTGAAAAAATCAGATTAAAAGCGGTATATAAAATGAAATTTTGGTTTTAAAACTGTAAATATAATCCCAAATTTGATTTTATAGCTATACTTATTACACAAAATAAACATATCTCTTCTAATAGCATATTTATGTAGTTAACAGAGCATTAAGTTTTTTCCTGTATAAAGGGGTCGGTCTATCTTTGATTCTCAAATATTTACATCAGAATTAATAAATTTTCCGTGAATTGCATGACTCGCAGGATAATTCAAACTTCAGAAAGTGTCACATCGGTAAATAAAGTCCAAATTTTGTGTTTAAGAGTCTATTTCGCATTTTGCAGTTATTTTCCCATCATTTCGTGACAAAAGAGGCTAAGAAAATGCACCTCACATGTTTTAGAAACATGAAAAATTAACATTACAGCATGTTATTTCACATTTCGTGTTTTCGTCAAAAACTAAATATGCATGCCTCTAGTCATTATTAATCATAAACTTCAATACAATATAGGTGCGAGTTTCAACTTTTATATTCTTATTTATGATTTTAATGCAAGGTAAGGATTTGCCATGTTCAAGTTCTAAGAAACCAGGCTAACAAATATCTTTCAAATAAAAATTGATACACTACCAATGAGCGGCTTTCTCACAGATTTCTGAAGAGTTCCCACACTGTCATGTATCAAACATTATTTTTTCCTTATCAAAGTTCGACAAAGGGACTCCCTGGTGAATGTGAGTATGGAAAATTATGGACCTACAGGATCGTTAGTTGATGGTGAAACCGAGGAGGTGTGAATGTCAATCCTGTACTCTTTTGATTGCTTTGTACTGTTTGTTGTTTTTAAGTACAGTCAAGCACAACAGAATGCATGTACAGACCAACATGTAAATTTAAGAATGGCGATACTAACATGTCGAATATCAGGATCGACGTCAATATTTTTTACGATATCGAGACTTTGATATTTTAAAAATATCGACTTGATATCGATATATATCGCACAGCCCTACACAAGAGCCAGAAAACTGTGGTAATGAAACTTGAGCACTGTGGAGTTTAGTTCAGTTTTATTTATAGATATAAATATGTTCTCTATATCTATAAATAAAACAAAATCAAACACAATGTGATGAATTATAGTATGGGACAATTTCTTAAAAACAAAATTCCCTGACTTTTCCAGGTGAAAATATGTCACCACACCCGAGGCTCAGAGATGCCTGACAATATCAAACTGATAAGGTTGGATGAGTGAATCAAAAATCTCCAATTTGACTTCAAAATCCTGAACACAAGTATTCAGAGCGAGATCACTAACCTTCAATCACAAATAATTGATCCTATCTTCAAAATCAATGCCGAGTTTAAATCACTATTACAGAATTATGTTAACGTGGCCTCCATTGCCAGCTTACAGGACATGAAACTCAGCATGTGGAAACTCCAAAATGAGTTAATGAAACTGCAGCAAATCCAAGTTTGAAGACCAAATATCCAACTTGACAGAGCTGCAGAGTATAATTCAAAATATCAGAAGTGAATTGGAAGCTTGAAAGTCCCAATGACTTCGTGCCTAAACAGTGCCATAGACAGCCTACGGGATGAACTGGAATCTTCTCAAGTGTGTGTCCCAATGCTGGAAACAATCAGAGGCTCTGGTTCACAGAGCCTGACCGATCTGCGCAATTCTTTGATGCAAGGGTGGTTGAACTTGAATGTCTCCTACACCCAGAATCTTGTCCAGTCCATGCCACAGCAAATCACAGCTGTTATCCAGGCTTGTGGAGGTGTTAAATGATATTAGGTACAGGTGACAAATTTTTGTTCATTGAGCTTATTTTCAGGGGGGGAAAAACAACTAAAAATTAAAGAAAATAGTTTACACAGACAAAATGGTTTACTTTCAATGTTGTGATTCTTCTCATTATTGAAGTTGCCTGAATAAATAATATACAATGATAGTAAAATATACAGAAGAATGTCTGTGTTCACTCCTTTGTTAGTGCAATGTCTAAAACCTTGGAATCAATGGGACCCAGTTTGGGCATACTGCACAGTGGTTCAAATCCCACTTTAAACAGTAAGCCCAGTTTTGATTGGCCTATCTTTGTACAGAAATGAGATATTTACTGTTAATCTTTTTTGTGGGAATATAACCAACATTTCTTGGTAAATAAAATCACAGTGAGATATACAAACTTCGGAGAGAGTTCAACTGGAACCTTGACAGGATCAAGACGTACGTACGCAGATCCTCGTGCACTGGTTACACGTTCAACTAGTTCTCGCAATTTTACTACCAAGTGATAGTGTAGTGAACAGGTATTGTATAGGAACACATACCGCGTGGTTTAATAGAACAGTGATACGTATACCTTCACCCAGGTAGCCGGCCCAAACGGCTATGGACGGGAACGAATCCCCGGACACCGACATGGGCACAATAGAACAACTGTCATCGACAACCAAGACTAACCACATAACACCCTCTCAGATAAGTACGGACAAAAACACCGGGATGAAATGAGGGAATCGATCCAGCCAGACAAAGTTCCCCGCGGAGACTCTATTTCTGAAATTCAACCCACCTTTCCCGAATACTGGTACAACAAAGACATGCCGGGACCATATGTCGTCCTCCTGGACGGCATTGACAAAAACCCATAAAGACTTGCTGCAGGTAGCGTCAGAAACATTCTCAGGAAAAAAAATGTGACCTTCAACTTGGTAGAACAATGTGGTATCAACCGGGTCCAGGTAACATTCAAAACAGCAAGGGCTGCTAATAATTTCATGCTGCAGACTGCTTTAAATTGGGAAATGCTGGTTCAATCGCTGGTGCCACTTTCATTAGTCCAAAGGGAGGGTCTGGTATTTGGTATTGAACATGATACATGAAGTAACACCTCAAACAAGAGCAGTATTGCAATGTTCCCAATGTTGGCGTTATTCGCACCACCAGAAACAGTGACGTTCGAAACCCATGTGTGCCAATTGTGCCAAAGATAAACATGAAGACCAGTGCGACAGTTCACCCTCGTGTATTAACTGCAAAGAACCCCATTCCTCTTTATCAAAAAACTGCCCCAACATAGACTTGAATCAGCCATACAAAACAAAATGTCTGAAGAGAACATTTCATACCACGAGGCAAAAAACAAACTAAAAGGGATCTTTATTCCCAGCCCCACCAGGGAGGAAGTTCTCCGCCCAAGATTTACAGGTGCTAATTTCCCCCCATTACGTCTTCCAAGGTCGGAATGTTCGGTGGACAACACTAGACTTGACTTGCCCCATTCGACACAAACGGTGAATAACTATCAGATATTGAATCATACGCAATCGGTGCTCACAAGGGAAGAACCAGTATTAGAATATAATTCCCCTACTGATGCCATTAAACCACCAAGGCGAATCAATATACATCGTTCATCCAAAACAAAAAGAAAAGACGATCATAAACCCCGCAAAACGAACACTAGCAGGAACTGGTATGACGACGACGAAGTGCTAATCATGACCTCCAGTCCCACCTTCGACTTAGAAAGCAATTATTCCAAACCGATAGGACAAAATGCCCGGCCCGCTGCTTTGACAAGTAAGAGGGAGATAGATAGAGTGAATCCTGTTCGGCCACCAACAAATGTGTTCTCGAATAACTCAACCCCAACGCATATACCAATAGAGCACAATCTTATTTACAACTCGATCCTAGACATGATTCCCAATTTATGGGACGCGGTGCGGGAAACAGAAAACAAAAAACGTCGCATTCAACTCATCAAACAAATCCAATCTTTAACATCTAATCTCCTGGCTATCATAGAATCCACACATTGATAGAACAAGGTTTCCGATAGATACTGGAAATGGAAATAATAGTACAATGGAATGTTAATAGCTTCTCCTCGAGAAAACTTGAATTACTAGATTTAATTGCTGAATAACAACCCCAAACACTCTGTTTACAGGAAGTTAAGGGTACCAAACGCAAAAAATATTGTATTGCGCATTATAATATATATGGTACACCAACAACTAATAGGGGAACAGTAATATTCGTACACGAAAAAATTTTACATACAGAAGTACGGATTCCGAATGAAATAAGATTAAAACAAGATTTCCAAGCAGAAATAGTAGCTATCCACGTTTCTATATTCCTACGAACATTCACAGTCATATCGATATACATCCCTTCCAATACAAACTCCCAACGCATACGAGCAAGAGACCTTCAAGAAATGGTACAACACATTCCCGGACCTATTGCCCTTTTAGGTGACTTTAATGGACACCACTCAACGTGGGGGGACAGACATAACGACAGACTAGGTAACACAATTGACACATGGATCACTGAGAATAACCTCATTCTCTGTAACGATGGCACCCCCACCCATTACCCTCTCAACGGAAATAACCCATCTTACATAGACCTGACGATAACGTCTCCAGAAATATTTCCTCAGTTCGCGTGGCATAAAGATGCAGACTTACGGGGCAGCGACCACAAACCCATTCTCTTGATCAGACGTCGTCACAATCTCCGACCCCCAGGCTTGGCTAACAGCCAGACACCTCCAGTACGGCGATGGAATAAAGCTTCCATTAACTGGGATGCGTTGAATGCCACGTTCTCACGGATATACATGCAAATTCTATCATTTCGAAATATCAACCTAGCTTACTCCAATCTCATCGAAATGATTACGGTCGCTAAAGACCACAGTGCTAATCGTACCCACTTTTGTACCCCGGCCAGATATCCATCCATAAGTTGGTAGACGGGAGACTGCAAAACTAATAATTCAGGAAACGACACCAACTCCGAAAATATGAACGACACCACACCCGAGAAAATGTGATTGAACTAAAATGCCTACAAGCGAAAAAAAAAAAAAACACTTACCTCCAGTCGAAGAGAGCAGCATGGCAAAACTTTTGCAATACATTAGATCGCAGCGATAGCATAACCTCCATCTGGCACAAATTTAATTCCATTCGCAAACCCACCCAAAGCAAGGTGAAAACGCTAGACCGAACCAAGGAAAATGACTTCATATCTTTATTAACACCCCCTTCGGTTAGCTTGGGTTATACACACGACGAAAGATTAAACACAACATTCACAGATGACTTTCCCGCGGTAACCGCAGCAGAACTCATAAATACCTTGGACTCCTTCAAAAATACCGCACCAGGATATGACTGCATTACATATGACGTACTTCGCCACTTGCCGGACGAAGGTATCCACCTCATTGTACAAATTTACAATGAAATATATCGCACCGGTATTATCCCCATAACCTGGAACAATCATATCGTAATTCCTATCCTCAAACCATCCAAATCTCGCAACAACACACAATCGTATCGACCCATAGTATTAATTCCGGTACCCACCAAACTTTTTGAAAAAACATTACAATATCGAATAAACTGGGCCCTGGAAAAGCAACAATTTTTTCCCCCAACACAAATGGGATTCAGGCTCAATCACGGCAGCCAAGATGCCGTATCCACTCTCACAGTAGCAATACAAAATAGTCAGATCACTCAATGTTTTAGCCTGTTTACAGACATTGAGAAAGCCTATGATTCTGTTTACATCCCAATACTATGCAATGTATTAGATAAATTACAAAATCCTTCTGTTGCTAATATTATCTGGAATTTATATAGTGAACAAAATCTTGTGTTTTGGTTCGATGATCGAGTGGACAGGGCCCGAAAAGTATGAACCAGAATACCACAGGGGTCCCCCTCAGCCCCCTACTATTCAATATATATACCCAGCACATCCACCAATTAGATCTCGTTGAATTTAACATATTACAATACGCCGACGATTTATGCTGTTATAAACAAACTTCTGATGCCACTCAAGGCTAACTTGCTCTAAAAATGGCTATCACTGTACTTCGGGATAACCTCTGGAGTATAGGACTAACCTTCTCACCCCCCAAATCAAAAATCCTAATTTTCAATTACCGACAACCCTTAACTTATCCAAACAATATCCCAAGTATCCAAAATATACCTCTTGTAGACTCCTATAAATATCTCGGGAGTTTTTTTTGACAGAAAATTAACGTGGAGACCCCACATTGAATACCTCAAAGTAAAAGGGAAAAAAAATATTAACATATTACGAAGCATATCCACCACTAAGTGGGGGAGTCATCCATACATCATGCTCTTATTTTATAAAAATTGCTTTAGATCATTATACGATTACGCAACCCTAGTATATGGTGGGGCAAACACAAAAACCCTGAACTCGTTAGATATATTACAAGGACAGGCTTTACGAACTTGCCTCGGCCTAATGCCTTCCAGCCTAAACATGAGTGTCTATCTCGAGAGTAATGAACAATCACTCACCCACAGACGAGAAAAACTCACAGTACAATTTCTATTCAAAACATGGGCTATACACCCCCACCCTTTCAATAGAGAATTTGCCATACAAAGACAATGGAGATAATAAAGCGTATAGATCACTCAACTCCCAATATTATTTTCAAGAGCATGCGCAGCAGCCTATAAACTTATGATTTTTCCTTATCTTATTCAAAGTGCAGCGTTACGGCTCCGAAAACGGGTACAAGACGTGACCTTTACCTACATCAAGGCACATTCCAATCAAAACAAATCTCATGACTTCATAGACATCTACGCAAAGCAAGATCGAACACACAACACCCTTACGATTGGCTTACACAGACTTGCTGCCTCAAGTAAATATGAAAATCCAACATGAATGGGATGAATGGTGTGCACACGAAATCCAAGTGGAACATGCACATCGGCACAAAACAAACTTGGTACCAATCTTTGAAAATGGCTCGGGCATTGATTGTGTTCACCTTGAGAATGCGCACGGGCCACGTTCTGGTGAATCATCATTTGGCAAGAATACATGCGGTACCTATAACTTCCTGTCAATGCGGAGAACCCTGCCAAACAATAATGCATCCGTTTTTCCAATGCCCCTTACGACAAGCCCATCGGGAAAAGTTGTATCAAACCCTACTTCGACTAGCTGTTCCATTTCCGGTGTCAGACCCATAGTGAAAATCACGAGTGAAAGTGTATTCTGCAAGTGACATAAGGAATAACAACTGAAGGAGACAAGAAGAAGTAGGATCAAATAAAGCAGTCCCGATGGCTAGAAACCGCAAAGGATAGGCAGTGTGAGCCATGATAAAGCAAGCAAGCAAGTATACAAACTTCGAAAGTGCTTCAACATAGTGATGTAGTTTATACTAATCAGTTTGTAAATGAACTTAGAACAGTAGGAACAATTTTTCTATTTAAAAAAGACAACAATTGAAACGGTAAGAGCCTAAAAATCACAAAATTTTGTGAAAAAGTAGGCAATGTAAAAAATTCAAATCACAGTAGTCAAACAAATAAATCAAAGCTGGTCTATGAAACTAGAAGACACTGCTCACTTAGTATTTTTCAATTTCATAAACGGTGCTCAGAATCACTCACCAGATTTAAGAAAAGATGATTGGTAAACTGATGTGAATAATCATAATTTTATCCATACAAAAATTAGATTATCTTAGCTATGATCACTCGTGGCGATCAGATATTAGCTCCTTAACATGTAACTTCAGGCATATCAAACTATCTTCATGCATTAAACACTGCTTACATGATTTAGTTTTGGTGGCATCCTCTGCATCATAAGGCACTGGTGTAACTTCCACACTTCTTGATTCCAGGCTCAATCCAGATCTTCTACAGCTTTGACTGTTGTCTTCTACTTGATTCGAATCCAATGTCATTGTTCCTTGCAGATCCTGTCAAGATACAACATATTTTAGGCAATGCATATTTTTCGTATAGGTTACCAACAAAAGGCACAAATACTTAACAAGAGGGTTGGAAAGTAGTGTATAAATATATGTATGCACAAATCATTCTTCATCATGTTCATTCATACTGTTTTGCGCAATGTGAAGTTATATAATCAAGATGTAACCAGAAGCAGAAGATATATATTTGTCTCTGTGAAATTGACTTTCTAATATTCAATATTAATTTTGGTGGTTACTGCCACCAGCCACTTCATAATTTTTTCTTGTGTGCTTTGTAATGAGCTGACCAGCAGATGGCCTGCCACCACAGGGCATCTACAAGCTCAAACAACATAAACCAGAGCCCTGGGAAACAGCTTCCAGTTCAGAGTAAATAGTGGTAGAAACCACTGAAAATAATTGAACCATAAACCAAAAGTTTTGAAGAGAAAGTACATACCTCTTTAGAGTACTTAAATGAATAACACAGAATATGTTGTTGCTAAAACACTAACATGAAAGTAATCCCTGCAAGTCCATAAGATTGAAGTTAAAATGAAATGTTGGACAATTTGTATCTAAGTTATGTTTCAATGCTACTACCAGAAATTGGCACCTCCAAGCGTATAGAG
This sequence comes from Lepisma saccharinum, assembly GCF_977018435.1. NCBI lineage: Eukaryota > Metazoa > Arthropoda > Insecta > Zygentoma > Lepismatidae > Lepisma > Lepisma saccharinum. The sequence continues at coordinate 121,471,063 of NC_139229.1, forward strand.
TTTTGGCATAAATACTCAATATGTTCTAAACCAATGGTCAGCACAACCTGTCAATCCATAGTTTATGGCAACTAAAACTAACACATGTTAACCTTTTCAGCCCCGCGTCATCATAAAAGACACTCCAGTAATTTTATTATTATTCAACTTGTACGTTTAATTAATTGGTAAAAGTCTGTTATATCGGAGACACATTTCTATCGCATATTTTCAGTTTTAAATAGTTCGTACTTACCAATTTTGTATTGTGGAACATAGTTGAAGCTGCCATTATGATTTATACACGAAAATAACTTCGATTTTTCACATTACGAGTAATTCTTTTGGGTCCTTTCTTCCGTTGCGGAACATACAATATGGCGCGAACAGCTGTAGATCATCGTGCGTCGTGCTTGTGTTTTGTCGATTTGGAGTGGGTATGAAGTGTTTCAACCTTCTTATCCGAAAAATACCTACTTTCGTGTTCATTATATGATCATAAACCATTGACGGATATCCCCACAAACCATTTCCGGGAAGTTTAGGTTAGATAAGCATAGTTAAAAAAATAAAATTCTGGTAAAAAAAAAAGAGTTTGGAAACAGTGGTGAGACCGCGTGACTTTCAACGCTCGCGCCATCTGCAGGTACATAAAGGAAACAACGGCATAATGTTGCCGCTTTGCACAAAAAAGCAAGTTTATTATATCTAAAGTGCTTATTTCTTGTTGTGCAGCATTCTACAGTAAGAAAATACCTCCACGAACTTTCAAAATACTACAGAAACTCATTTCCGTAAGTATTTTCTTCTGTAAAAATGAAGAAATGTGTCTCCGATATAACAGACATTTACCAATTAATTTAAAATAATAGTGAAAATACAGATTATCCACTTGCACTGACATATCCATGAGAATTTAACCACCTTAGCCAAGTTAATAATAATAATAATGTTGGATATGTGAAAAATACCACTGACTACTAAATTGATAAGCCAAAGACCATCCTGGATATAATTGTGCTTATGGTATATGCTCTCTGCTTATGGCATCTTAAATAGTGATGCAACAAAACAATTTTGGCACTATCATTGATTGAGTTGGTGTTTTAAAAGTCCACTTTATGCACAGTAAGGTTAATCGGGACTGGACCTACAGTTTAAACTGGAATCCGAACCACTATGTGCCTCCACTGGATATCAAACCCACAACCCTTTGATTACAAGGTGAGAACATTACCACTCTGCCTCTAATAGTATTCGGTCTGTAAATTTATTATTAAACAAGGATGTTAATAGATATCCCACTAAGGCTGAAATTAAAAATAAAATTTCTGTTGTGTGGTTGGGGAGGCCTGCTTTCAGAATAGAAAACCAACAGAATCGAAATAACAAGTAACAGTAAGTATTCGTAAATGTAAGAAATAGACATTCTCTTAGTTAGAAATGCATTATTTCACCTTAGGAAATGTTCCGCATTCCAAAATAGTATGTTAGCAATGTAAGGTACTACTTTACTATACCGGAGACACCTATCAATGATTTATTTCGCAATTTTTTACATTGCTAACGTACTATTCTGCATTGCAGAACAGTTCTTTAGGTGAAACAATGAATTTCTAACAAAAATAATGTTTTTTTTTTTACATTTTACATTAACGAGTACTTACTGTTGTTAATTTCCCATAAACCATCCACGGGTAGCCCCAAAAACCATTGACGTTAGCCCAAAGATTCACGATAGCCCCACGAACCATCATGGGGACGAGGTATACCTGTTAGGTTATGTTAGGTTCCGTTAGCACTCCTTTCGTTCAATTTAGCATATACGGACAACATCGGTTTTTCTTGAAAGAAAATACAATGAATTCTTTTAATTTTAACCTTCCACATCCTACATTCACTTCTTTCTTCAAGATTCCGTGTTGAATTACAAATTCCACAGCATGTTCCACACCCGGCAACAACTTCACGACGCATCCTCAACACGTCATCTTGTAAAAGCAGCAATAGCGCGTATTGTGCTCTTGTGCAGAAAGCAAATGGCGGCAGCAGCAATAGCATGTCGGAAATAGATTTTCATAGAAAACCACATGCATTCACATTAAAATGGATCAAAACTACATTCCCGAACATCAACAGCGCTACAGAAAATGATTTGCTTAAGTACTTTCTCCTGTAAATTTGAAGAAATCCGTCTCCGGTATAGTAACGTGTTACCGTAATGTAAAAAAGTGCGAAATATATGATTTATAGGTGTTTCCCTTGTACTATAATACGTAGTACCGAAAATTTGCCTAGTTTACCCTACCCAAAAAACAAAAACCTTCCTTGCCCTCCCAGCAAAAAATCCTACGGATGTCCATGCACATCTTTGTAGGAAATAAGTACCCATAGTTTCAGTATGTACAACTTTCGGTACTATTATCGTATGAGGGAAACCTCTACGAATCTTATATTTCGGACTTTTTTAGATTGCTAATACTGTTACTTGTTGTTTCGAATCTGTAACACATTATGGCCGTGATAATGTACTGGTTTAGGGTGCGTTCTGAGTGTGTTTTGTCGATTTATGCAGTGTTGCAACCTCGTTCACCGGAAAATATCTACTTTCGTGCCCGGATTTGAAATTATGCTAATACGTCGCAAACCATTGATGTTAGCCCCAAAAACCATTCGGCTAGAGTCTAGTTTACGTCCTTTTTGCACACTCCTTCTTGCCCGTTTACAAAACCGTGCTAGCAGACAGCCAGTGCTTCGGCATCCGTAGGGTAAGTAAGTTTTTCTTTTTACACTTTCTGTCACTAACCATTCACAGGAACGAGGTATGCCTACGAGGTTAGGTTTCATTAGCATTCATTTCACCCCTAAATATGTGCTTCATCATCGAAAAATGTCCTCAGTACGTTCAATGACTCATATCCGGACAACATCGGTTTTCCTCGATTTTCTCCTCCAGGAAATTTTTCCTCGCCTTGGGATTTACTTTGGGTACTACTTTACTATACAGGAGACACCTATCAATGATTTTTTCGCAATTTTTTACATTGCTAACGTACTACTCTGCATTGCAGAACATTTCTTTAGGTGAAATAATGGATTTCTAACGGAAATAATGTCTATTTCTTACATACGATAGCCCCACAAACCATTACGGGGACGAGGTATGCCTACTAGGTTAGGTTAGGCCTGTTAGGTTAGGTTCCATTAGCACTCCTTTCGTTCAATTTAGCATATACGGACAACATCGGAATTACAAATTCCACGGCATCTTCCACACCCGGCAACAACTTCACGACGCATCCTCGACGTGTCATGTTGTAGCAGCAGCAATAGCGCGTATTGTGCTCTCGTGCAGAAAGCAAATGGCGGCAGCAGCAATAGCGCGTCGGAAATAGATTTTCGTAGAAAACCACATGCATTCGCATTAAAATGGATCAAAACTACATTCCCGAACATCAACAACGCTACAGAAAATGATTTGCGTAAGTACTTTCTCCTGTAAATTTGAAGAAAGCCGTCTCCGGTATAGTAAAGTGTTACCCTAGACTCTTACCAACCATTCATGTTAGCCCCAAAAACCATTTTCCGTAAGGTTAGGTTAGGTTAGGCAAGCATAGTTAAAAAAAAAAAATACTCGGCAAGCATAGTTAAAAAAAAAAAAAATACTCGACACGTACGTCATGTTCTAGTGAAAACACGGCGAGGCTGAAACACTGGCTACGGGGTTGCATCATCTTAACACATGGAACATTGCACTCTCGTGCAGAAAGCAAATGGCGGGAGCAGAAACAGCGTGTCGGACAGAGATTTTCGCAGAAAACAACACGCATTCACATTAAAATGGATCAAATCTACATTCAGGAACTTCCACAACGCTAAAGAAAATGATTTCCATAAGTACTTTCTCCTGTAAATTTGAAGGAATCCGTTTCCCTCATACGACAATGTTACCCAACTTTCGAATGTTCACATGACAATGTCAAATTGATTTACGGCTATTTGTACGGTTGACATTTGAAGGTTGTTCATGTCACAAAAATTTCGACTTGGAAAGATCGACCAACTCGAGGTTACTACTTCGCAGATCTTATGAGAATTACCAAAAGATCATTACGTACATCCACCACACAATGTCAATCAAACCGATAATGACTTACTAAGAATCCATAAAATGTATAAATACCTTAAATTTTTCTACAATTCATAGACCGTCCATATTTGAAGCCGCCGCCATATTAGATCAGTGTTGCCACAATCTGAGAGTATAATTTCCCTTTGCAATGGGCAAAGTTTTCCCATTTCGCTCATTTTTCTCCCTCATATAACATTGATTGATTTGGATCGCTTTTCTGTCACTTTTGGCTAATCACGAAGATAAGGAAGAGAGACATGATGAAATTGATGTAGCGACACTCAGAAAGAAAACCTATGCCGAGATTCGAACTTGGTATCCCTGGCGACGTAGAGCCATAGAATAGTTAGGTAATAGAAGTGGAAGCTACATTTAAACCTCGCTGCGCTTTGAAATTGCATTTCCATCGGTGGCCAGTAGATGGCGCGGCCGTCTTCTTTTGCTGCTCGCAGTAAATAGGGGGGGAGATTCATTGTCCCACTGGAGCGTCCTTCACCACAGAAAGGACATGGGTGGGTTGTGAAACAGGTTTTCTGAAAACGAGGGGGGAATATATGTCTTTTTCTGATTTCATGCAGTTCGTGAATTTACGGAATGAGGACTTTGCCAGGCAGCTACATACCCTACCAGGGCGCGAAATCATTGAAGATTGATTTTTTTTGGGGGGGGGGGGAGGCAAGAAGATTGTGGTCTACACAGACATACACAAACTATACAAATATATTATGTATGTGCATGAAACTTTTCAAATTTTCTACCAAGCAACTGAGAAGAAAGAGCCTATATGATTAATATTTATAATGTTATTAAATATAAAAGTAAATTACTAAACATGTAAAAATACATTAGTATTTAATACATATAAGGGAATTTATTTGATATTTTTTATGTATCAGATATTTATAACTGCCTTCTCGATTGCGCCGTGAATATGTTTTCGCCTTGCAATCAAGGAGTCCCGGGTTCGATACCTGGTGGAGGCACATAGTGGTTCGGATCCCACTTTAAACTATCGTTTGATTGACTTGTTATTGATTTTTAGTTTTGGTTATTATGTACAGATTTTCTACCTACCTGTGGGTGATCGCGGCGATAGGGTTGAAATAAAACATTATCTCTTATGCCTTTAGAATCGGTTTGGATGGAAGGGGGAAGGGTGCGTGGTATTCGCATTTACACAAGGTTAGTCGAGCAACTGTGCAGATTAAGGTTGACTAACAATGGCAGTGAGCCTAAAGTATCCAAAGTAAACATATATTGCTTAAATATGTCTGCATTATACAGTGACTCAACTACAGGGGGGACAGGGGCTAATGCGAGCAATTACCCCTTCGATTTCAAATTTTATGCAAATAAAAATTCATTTTGTAAAATTTTCTTGCTTGTTTCGCTCGCATTATCTGCTATTCTTGTTTTCATCAAGTTCAGAGGGGCGGCGGGAGCCAGCCATTGGGCACGAATGATCTAAAAAAAGTTGTAAAAGAGAGAATGCCATGGCGTCCAGGGAAATTAATTGCGCACTAATAAATCAATATTGTTTCCAATTGCACAAATTTGATCTAAAAATTTTTGAGGTATCTATCTGCATTTTTCCGGACCTTCTCATCGGACTAAAATGTATGATATAAAGTAATCCCCTCACATTAGCGTTCTAATACTAATAGTAACTAATGTATTCAACAAAGTGCTCATTTCTGTTGTGGGGGTTAAACTGGACCTCTAGATTTCCAGTGTTAACCCAGCATCACAAGTTCAATTGAAATCTAGTAGAAGGAAATATGTCGGAACTCCAGCCTTGAAAGACGGGTAATAGGGCGGTGATGGGACTTCATTCACTGAAAATTCGTCACTCAATGAAAGTCAATCGCAAAGACTGAATTCCGAAAAGGATTTCAATTTTAATAATAGTGGACATTATTAATAATAATTTCAACAATAGCATTTCTTTTCGATATATTTCATGAAACAAGACCTTCTTATATTAATAATAGATCATCAGTGCTGGAGTTGTGGGTGTGGAGAAGGAGTGCAGACGGGTGCTTTTCCCCCAGTTATGTACATTTCCATTAACCATCCCCTCCTGCTAGGATAATTTGCATAAGCATCCCCCACTTCTTCATTTCTCCATGCTGATCTACACAAAGACCCTCCTCGACCAAGAGGCCTCCCCGATGGCGCAGTGGTAGCGTCGTCGCCTTGTAATCAAGGGGTCCCCGGTTCGATACCCGGTGGAGGCTCAAGTGTTTCGGATCCCACTTTAAACTGTAGGTCCAGTCCCGATTAGCCTTACTGTGCATAAAGTGGACTTAAAACACCAAATCAATCCAATCCTCCTCGACCAAGCATACCAGTTATAGAAGTATCCACTTCGAGCACTGTAGATCATAAAATAAAAACACACTGGAAAGAAGGAAATGTCCACAGAATTTCAATATGGAAGAAAAATGAACTTCACAAAATGCCCCCAAATAATGGTAACATTTAACCCATACGCTCTGAACCCTTAGGGTAAAGGGATAATTCGACTCCACATCAAAATGAGTTTTGGGACCACTTTGAAGTAACATGGAACAGGTGTAAACTATTTTAGAGTTTTTTTCAGATCTTATTTGAATATAAAAAGGCTTAGAGCCATCTTGAAAATATTTGATGTGAAGTTACATTCAAATACCACACGTAAAATTAAAATTAGTGATAAAAGTTCATGATTTATCAAATTTAATTCTTTATATTGTGCTGCAACAAAGCAACGACTGCTTGAGTAACTGGATCTTTCTATACTGGATTCATGCAAGAAATAATAAGATATGTCAGCGTTTCGTTAAAAAACGCAACAAAAGTTTTTTAGTGCCTAAAAACCTATTTTGCTTGTTAGAACCTATTTTAGGTTCCACTGTTACCTGTGCAATACAAAGTGGTCTGATCTGTGTGGTCTTGCTCACTTTTGCGTCACTTCGGTGCTTTGTGGCATTCACGCCTTGCAAACTAACATTTCAACATTGAAGTTTGCACCACTCACTATATTTTTGTTTTAAGATTTTCAGAATATAAGATGATCCTCACAGACAAAATTGCGGAGTTTTACTGTGGATAACATGAAAACAGATTGGTGCCTAACTATACGGCGATTAGTGGATTTTAATAGCAAATTTCCAATGTTGAGTTCTGCCATCGCCGTAGGGTTAGGCAACACACATAACGTTATGCAAGATAGTGCATATTTCAGGATATATGTGTCCCATTTTCATTGCCGGTGACTATACCTAATCAGCAGTATTCAGAAATTTTGAACTATTTTAAGTTTTCTTTAACCTACTTCAGGATTTTTCGAGTCTAACTTAAGATTTTTAGGACCTATTTCAGGATTTTTAGAACCTATTTTAGGGTTTTTCGAACCTATTTTAGGATTTTTCGAGAATAACTTAAGATTTTTAGGACCTATTTCAGGATTTTTAGGATCTAAAAATCCGAGGTCTAGTTATGAGGTATGGGATTTTTCCTATAGATGTCCACCTGCGAGCACGGAAGTTAATTCTGCATTTCGGAGGGGACACATATGTTAAGTTAGCCGGGCCCCTCTGGCCGAACCAGAACGCCCCTGCTTATTATCGAAGATGTCGTATCATATGTTACTGGAAACCAGATTTCTGTCTTGTAAATTAAATTATTTCATAAGCGACACTTCCTGTTGAATTTCTAAGCTATATAACATTTCAGAAGCAGAGAGAGAGAAAGAATATTGCGGGGCTGGTTCTACACCTCGCCACACCCTGCATTGCCGGGCGGCCACTACGCCACTGTCTCTAATTGTCATGATCAATTGAGCTTTCGTGGCTCACTTCAGTAGCTGTTATGTCAATCTTCGCAGGTTTCAGTTTCAAATCTTCTGTGGAAAAATAGCGACGCATTGGCTTCGAGGAGGAGGGGGGGGGGATAACCTTGAGTTAGGACTCACTCACTGTCGTAATGTTCCCAAGTTTACGACCGCAACCATTACCCCGATGCCCAAACTGCTCGCGGATCTGATTCAGGTTTGGCCCGCTTTTGAAGGCCCTACAGGCATTTTCTTCCCCCAACTCTCGTGTTTACAATCCCGCCAGAGCCAGTTTCTCTGTGACGCAGGCTGGTAGCCAGGAATTTTTAGTAGGGGGGCGAAGTCAATCCTAGAGGAGGCAAATTTTTAATATATTGTGTTGCATTGGAAGATGCCCCCCTCCCCCTCCTCCAAAAGTGATAAGTAACAGGAAAGGGATGATATCTTGAAACTCCAACGAACAAAAAAAGTTCGAGCAACATCAAATAACAATATTTCGATAATGACCTTTTCGGACTACCAAAGAATACAAAGATAAAGTTTAACATAAATAGGCTAATCGGGACTGTATCTACGTTATATTTACAGGTCAATAATGTTAATAGACGATTAATATGTACCAACAGCTTTGGGCGTCTCTGCAGAACTGATTAAGGAAGACGTTTATAAATCGTGCTTCATAATGTTTTCCTCTAGTTTCCAGTATGCAAGATTTTTACGCACAAAGGAATCTAACGAGAATCCAACAACACCATTGTGTTGTATTAGGCAAGAAAAATAGAATTAATTAAATAATAATGGTTACATATTATCTACACTTTGATGTATTGTGTAAACATTTACATTTTTTTAGGCCTACTTGCTAAAACATTAAAATGGGTCCCTTACTCCACCATGGATTCTATTTGCTTCAAATGAAAGACTCTTGCATCACTTCAGACAATCTTTGCCTACGTTAACCATTTTGCAAAATATTGTGTTGACACCTGCAGCGACTTCTTGGATTACACTGTCATCATTAATATTTCATGTTTTATCAAGTTTTATCGAGGGAAATGCTGTATCCTCTTTACATTTTGAAAAATACCTTCCTTAATGACTATGGTACGAAACCGAACGATATAAGGGGCCTCCTTCGCTTTACCCCATTTCCGCGGCACGAAGTCTCTGAGCAGCTTATCGTCACCACTTTTTGAGCAGAAGAGTACAAACCCCAAATATCAGGGATTTTTATTCTGATACTAATTTTTACCAGTCACACAATGGCTTAAGATATATGAATAAAATTAGGAGAATCCACTACATAGCAGAAGAGTTGACATAATTATTTGTCAAAAAATTAGGTTGTGCCTGAGGTAGGTTTAACAGACAACTTCTGCTACAGACACAATTTATTATTATAAATATAAGAAAATAAATAGAATGTAATTTGAGAGATTTTCAATCGTATTTATTTCACTGCAGCTTTTTTCTACTTGTCATTTTCTTGAACCTATATTCATAAGGTGCCGCCTGATAACATTGACAACTTTCACAGTGTGTGCAGAACATCAAGACAAGCAACTTTTCTCAGTCATTATTTGCGCCTCTAATTCATCTTTCGATGTTACAAGCAATCAAAATAGGCATCTTCTGTCCTTAATGGATGCAATCCCATTGTAAGCTTCGTAGTTGCAAATGTCATTTATTTTTACTGTCGTTTAAAATTCTGAGAGCAATGTATAACATGCTATTGAAACGATATCATGCAAACAGTCAGGGTTAAAACTTAACTTTTCCTTTATAAAATGGATATCATAACACACACCTATGTTGCTTATCATATTTGATGCGTTTGCATAGAGAAATGATTCATAAGATTTGAAATTGATATTTACACTCCATAAGATGCTTAGTGTAACCCTATCGAACTACAAATTTTATCGCTTTCTAACCGAAATAATAATTGTGAAACACTATCACATTTTCATCGTGTTTGATAATAATTTGAGCCAGTAAGCTGTCCTACATCTTTCACTAGCCGACCTACATGGTAGGATGGTTACATAACACACTTCGAAGCCAGGGGTTCCAGGTTCGAGCCTGGGCATGGGTCTTCTTTGTGAGCAGAGGCGAAACCACAATTTTTTATCTGGAGAGGGGGGGTCAAGTACCAGGACAAACGTGCCAATAATAATAATAGTAATATAGTGGTGGTAATGATAGTAATAATAGTAGCATTACAAGACGTTATTATCGTCGTAAATCATGCAAAAGGGGATAGAAGACGAACATTATTATTTTGTACATATGACACGTATAACTTTCATGTATACAACATACGTATATTTTAAACATATGTAACATAGAGCGACATAAAATAAGAACACACATATGCAACATGTTAACGCTAAATTGTGTACGTATTCAAAGTTTCTTTAATATATATATATATATATATATATATATATATATAATTTAAATACATTACATGGTCAATTCATCCTCCAAATTGTCTCTCAAATGTGAACGCTCCATTTCCTCAAAAGAATTGTTCATGCATTTAAGCAGCAACAGTCTGAAGTATATATCTGGCCTTACCTCTCTCTCGGGTAATTTAGAATGCATTACAGAAAATAATCATATTGGGATCGAAGCGAGCAGGAAAATCTTTAGGATCAAATATTTGCAAACTGAAAACAATATCTATTTAATAGGGCGCAACAAATTTCACGGGGAACATTGCATTCTCTTTAACATTTTTTTTTATTTAGATCGTTTTGGCTCCCAGGGCTGACTCCCGCCGCCCCCTAGCTATAGCTCTGAACGTGGGACTATAAGAATAACAGATATTAACTTTGCGAGCGAAGCGAGGAAGAAAATTTTACGAAAGGTACTTTTATTTGTAAAAAAAAATTGAAATCGAGGGAGCAATTGCCCCTCTTTGTCCCCTGCAAGTGCCCTTAGCCGTCTGGAGGAAAATAGCAAGAAACACTTGAAAACTAATTCCAACTTGAGTATCCATTTTGTTCTACTATTCTTAGATTCTGCTAGTCATGTTTCTTTACTTCAATGTTTGCCCCCTCCCAGATTGGACTTCCGTTCAATATTGGGGGGGGGGGACAATGCCCCTACCCCCTGTGGTTGCAGCACTGTTTGTGAGTGTCTCTTCATCAATTTCACGTCACTCCCTCTCTCTATCACATGAATCGCTATTACCAGAAGGTAGACTTGGGAAACCTCTTAGCAACACATCCAAGAAAAACATCCAAATACATTAGGCACTTTTAATACAAGACTACTCAAAATATCACAACTGTTCTACATACTGAAAATTGATAAATCATTTCCCGAAGTTTGAATCTGGAAGAGATTTTATTCCCCAAATCCTGATTCGACATTATACGGAATCCCACACACCTTCATAAATCACAATATCAATAAATGTCTTTGTTATGTTGCTAGAGTAATACAAGATCAAATTGTAAAGATTAGTGAGAATTCCAGGTAGATATGTATTCTGTATTTTTTTACAAAGGGGGGGGGGCAGTTGCCCCTCTGCTCCATATAGCTACGGGCCTGCTGTGACGTCACCTACGTAGGTGAAACTTCTTCCGAGGGTCGCCATTTCAGCAACGAAAACATGTTCATTTGAAGAAGGGAGGCGTATGTCAGGCTCACACAAAGCATTTGGGGGGGGGGGGGGCAGATTCGAAAGTGTTGAATGCTCAATTGATTGAATTAGGTTATTAACGTCGTTTTCTGCCACTTTGGCTAATCACGGCGATGAGCATGAGTGATGATATGATGAAATTCATATGAGAACATTCACAATGAACATCCATGCCCAGGCCGGGCATCGAAATACACGTAGAACGAAACAATTTAATAATGATTGACTACTATAAATGTGGAGCTGAAAAAAAGGAAGGGGTGGGCTGACATATGATTGGTGTCGTTCTGTCCGAGTCACTAAATAGCTATCCAGGTTCTTTACTCTGGTAGTGAGAGATTGGAATTTCAATAATATTACATCCTTTGTAATGTGATAACTAGGGCTAGGATTTTGATGCAAATGCATATTTTTTTTGGTAAGGCAGAAACATTGCATAAGTAGATAGGAACGTATTTTACACTTAAGTGAATAAATGGGAACGCCATTGTTTGGGCATTTTCTTGCAATTCTTTGAACTTTTTTGAAGTAAATGTAATTTTTTAGACTTTTTAAACCGTTTGTCATTTTTCGGCCATTTTTTAAGTCATTTTATGAATTTTCTACATTTTGGTGAAAGAAGGGACATTTTATATGCAAATGTAACCCTTTGGAGGAGAGAGGTTCCCGACTCTCGTCTCATTGTCTTCAGCGCAGTTCTGAATGACTGTGTTTGAAGAAGCAAAGAAATTCTGTGCAGGATTGTTGACACAAGGTGTTGTATAACAATTCAGCTCAAACAATGTGATTTCCCCTATATCAGTAAATATATTGTCGCCAGACGGATTATTGTAAAACAACAAAGGGTACAAAGTTTTGTGCTCTGTATCGGATATTTTGTCAGGGAGCAATTTGCACTCTATGGAATTGAAAGTGACTTAACAGGAAGTGATATTGTTTGTTCATTTCAAGTAAGCTACTCTCGTGTAGGTGGAAGTCGAAAAAAAAATTTCCGTGTACAAGGCTCTCTTGTCCAAAAACCGACAATCATTCGTTGTGTACTGCAACTCAGTACTTAAAGTGTAAAAGATGACAAAAAGTGAACTTTCTTGTACTACCACCATACGCAATGAGCATGTGATAGATACTGTAATTTGATTTGTAATTTGAATTTCTCTTGGTAGTTTATAAATTTGTTTTAAAAATCTTTCAGAATTTTTAAGTCATTTTTCTAAGTTTATAGGGCATTTTCTTGCATGTATTAGGTCATAAATGCATTTACAATGTACTTAAACCTGAGTTGAAGAAATAAAGATGAATAAAAAATAATAGAAAAATTGGTATTTTAGGCAATATTATATAATATGGACAGGCCCGTACCCAGGGGAGGGGCCACGGGGGGCATGCCCCTCCTCGAACTATGAAATATTTAAATGTGAACTTACAATAAGCTACGAAAATAACATCGACGATTTTTCAAATTTGTAAAATTCCAATTTTCTTCTTGCAAAAATGAATGTGTTTGTTGTGTAGAGAGGCAGATATCAGAAGTTTGCAGTCTGCAGTATTGTGTATTTTTAGTTCTATGTTACAATCATTGATGCAAGGGGGGATTCTCTTCGAGATTCAGACTTCGGGAAATGATTTCGCAATTTTCAATATCTAGAACAGTTGTGGCATTTTGAGTAGTGTTGTATTAAAGTTTCCTAATGTGTTCGGATGTTTTTCTTTGATGTGTTGGTATGAACTTCGAACTGCTTAAATTTTTGATTCCCAAGTCTACCTTTTGGTAATATTGATTCATATCATATGAATCATATGGTAGAGAGAGGGAGTGGATATTTAATTTTTGTTACTTAGCTTTGCTTTTGAGCAACTTCTAGCCAATCGCAAAAATGAGTGATGACGTGAAATTGATAAAGAGACACTCACAAACAGTGCCACAACTACAGTGGCGAAGGGGGCATTGTCCATCCCCCTCCCCTCCCCGACCTTGGATTGAGTTCATTCTAGGGGAAGCAAACATTGAGGAAGAAAGAAAAACAAGGACAAATGGATACTCAATATGGAATTAGTTTTCACTTGTTCCATGCATTTATCTTTCAGACGGCCGGGGGCACTTGCAGGAGGGCACAGAGTGAAAATTGCCCCCTGGATTTCAAATATTATACAAATAAGAATACATTTCGTAAAATTTTCTTGATCGCTTCGCTCGCAATATCTTCGCACTTATAGTCCAAATTCAGAGCCATACCATGGGGCGGCGGGAGTCGGCCTTGGGAGCCAAATGATCTATGTGGGGGAAAAAATGTTAAAGAGAATGCCATGGAGCCCCGTAAAATTATTTGCACCCTTTTAATTAAATTTCTCTCTATGAAACTTCATATGGAATATTAATGATGCCACTGTAATCCAAGAAGTAACTGATCAATCAAGGGATTCCAATTTGTTTGTTGGGTGTCAAACACATGTATTTCAACAATAAAATAACAAAATTCACACAACATTTTGCAAAATGATTAACGTAACCAGGAGGCAAACATTGTCTGTTGTGATGCAAGAGTCTCTGCCCTTTGAAGGAAATAGAAACCGTGGTGCACTAAGGGACCCATGTTTTAGCAAGTAGAAAAAAATATTACAAAGTTTTACATAATTCATCATCAAAGTGTAGATAATATGTAACCATTATTATTTAATTAATTCGATTTTTCTTGCATAACACAACACAATGGTGTTGTTGGTTTCTCGTTAGATTCCTTTGTGAGTAAAAATCTTGCATACTGGAAACTAGTGGGAAACATTATGAAGCACGATTTATAAAGGACTCCGTTAATCAGCTCTGCAGAGAGGCCCAAAGATGGTGTTTTTCTGGCTTTGATTCTCGGGATGGGTTATCTAAGGTTGGTACTTTTCCGGCCTTGTGCCTCTAAGGTTCACCCACCCTTATATCAATGGGTACCCGAGAGTAAATCAACGTGGTAAAGGCTGCCGGAGCGTAGTGATCACATCACCTCCAAAATGGTCGAGATCGAGAATGTGTGGGCCCCACCCTTGCATATGCCATCATGGCACGGTCATAGGAGCCGTCTCCATGGGGCTTGAGGGGGCTCGAGCACCCCCCAATGTTAATGATATGGGGGAAGAGACCCTCAAATAATTTTGCTTAAGAGAATCTAATGTATTATTTTGCTTCTCTTGTAAAGTTTACTCTGAATTGTACCACATGAACTTAACTTAAAATACACATTTGAAATGTTCTAGACCATTAAATTTGGGGGCTGAGACCGCTAAACCATCAACTTTGGGGGGGGGGCTATGAACGGAGACAGCAAAACACATGACTTATTACTATATACTAAGTATATAATTATCAGTATTGATAACATTTTTACTAAAAAGAGTTTTAAAATAACGAGGTGATATGACACGGCGTGCTATGTGTTTATTTATTATTGCGAAATTAAATTTAAAAAGTAAAATATTGTAGCAAGAACAAAAAAGTAAAACTATTTGCCTGCGATTTGTGTTAGCATTTATGTAAATAATTAAATAAAACTGTTAAATATTGTAAATATTCGCTATTTTTATGGGTACGTCAACACTAAGGTTCTTTGCACCCGTCACATGTCCTTTCTTTACAAGTCTGTTGCGGACATTAAAACGCACCCATGCCCTCGCCGGGACTCGAATCCGACACCTCCGAATCAAAGCGAGTTGAGCCGACCACCCAACACGCTCGGCTACCGAGGCCGGCATAAAACTGTTATGTTGGCCTCTTAATGTAAATACATAGTCTACTTTTAAATAAAAATGTTAATTGTTATCTAAAAAACAAATGAGCAGACACACATTTTTCATGTTACATTTCATTTGCATGAGGAATATAATAGCTGCTTAAAAACTGCTATACGAAGACGTAATTTTTATTTTTAAAAAAGGGAGGGAGTGAGTCATTCATTCATTTATTTCAGTGATCAGAGCCACCCCAATAATTTTGACAAGTCGGCGCCCCTGGGCACGGTGTTATATGCACGGGAAAATTTACATTACCTTTACCTATGGAACTCACCAGAATACATGTTGCTAAATTACACTGAGTCTATTTTTGCGTTCAAAAGTAAATTTTAAAAAATTGCAACGCATTAATCACTTCTAGGCTATTCAGAAAGCACTTCATCAACATTATTTACTGATGTAGATGTATATTCAGTACCACTTGAGAGTTCACAAGGGGATACGAAATCAATACCGGGAAGAACGTTCGCAATAACGACGACCCAATGCGACGAGGCAAGGAATTTTTACAATTCTGGCAAGAGTCACCGCGTGACTTTTTTTTGGGGGGGGGGGGAGCGGGAATGCAAAATTGAATTTTGCGGTGGCGGTAGCTTACATGGTTTAGACATATCGAAAGTTCTCAAACGACACTGTAAAGATTCGTTATTTCTATACGCTTCCACGTGAACACATCACAGGAAGGCAAGTTCTTCGAGCCGATGTGACGATGACGTCACAGAATTTTCAGACCGCGAGGGTTGACAAAATCCCATTCATTCTCTTTTCAAAAGGGGATGAGGCCTTGCTCGAAAAAGGTTTTATATCCCTGCAAAAGGGGACCTTCAGGCAGTGGGCAGAGAACACAACGTAACTTGACTGCGGGACAGAAGGGATGCCTTCTTGCGAGGCATAGAGGACCAGTCGTCCTTGAGTGAGGGAAGGTTGGGGGAGAGACGAATCCATTGACCATAGTTTGATGTCGTGCGTCAACGATTTCTTTAAAAACAACCCGCAAACTCCGTGCTGTGACTTTCCTGCGTGATGTAGGCTTTGTCTTGGTTGGGTCCAGAGGCGCAAACACGAATTTTTGTCTGGGGGGGAGGCAAGTACCAGGATAATCGTACCAATAATAATAATAATAATAATGTTAATAAAATAATGTTAATAATAGTGTTACTAATAATATTATTGTAACATTATTATTATTATTATTATTATTATTGATTTACTTCATTTTACTTCTCTTCTTGTGCCGATCACCACTACTAGTTAGCAGTCTTAAAAATATTCCCGAATCAAACGATAGTATTATACAGGGTGACTGGTAATTAGATGTATTCCCTGAAAGGGGTTAAAGTAGAGACAATTTGCAATAAATTTGACCATATGATACCCCGTCCGAAAATTAGTAGTTTTCGAGATAATCGAATTTCAATTGTTGTTTTAAAAAAAATGACAATTATCCACATAAATAGATGAATTGAGAAAAAACTGCTCATTGTATGGAACTTGTTTCAGCGTTTTCTGATAGCTAACAAATAAGTGGTTCCTTGAAAAAAAAGTTTTTCCCAAATAACAATCATATGTAAGTACCGGGTGGGTCTAAACTTACAAGTGATGATAAAAAAAATTCACTCTTAGTTTACTTGGCAACGTATTAATAACAAAAATGGTATGACACGAAGCGTACAAATTCTTAAATTACTTCCTTGTTACATCTGCTATCCAACAAGGTACAAATGTTGCTAACATTCACATTTGTGTACAAGAAATAATACTTCATTCATCTTCATGTGAATGGAATCAATGCACAATACAATTAAAGAACATTACACGTCTTGCTCAAAGTGGGCACCTCCGTTACGAATGCAGGCACGCAGGTTTTTACGGACATTTGGTCTCTCAACTCGTGATGTGATGGTGTCTTTGATGTGTTGACCAGCTGTTAAGATCCTCTCCCTGAGCTCTTCTTGCGAGTTTACCTGTGTCTTGTCATGTGGCTCCAAATGTAAAAGTCGCAAGGCTTCAAATCGATCGGGGGATCGAGCTGGGCAGCCATCATGGTTGTAAATTATGTCACGTCTTGTAGCTAGAGGCACATCCTCCAACTACATTGCCATCCCGTTCCTCAAGAAATGTTCATAAGTGATTCCTTTTAAGATTTGGGGCAGGAAAAATGGCCCGATCAAATGATTGTTGATTACGCCCATCCATACTTCTGCTTGGACGTGCGACTGTGGCTGGATGAAAATTACCCAAAGAAATGGATTGACCTAGGCGGCTCGATTCCCTGGCCGGCTCGATCGCCCGATTTGAAGCCTTGCGACTTTTACATTTGGAGCCACATGACAAGACACAGGTAAACTCGCAAGAAGAGCTCAGGGAGAGGATCTTAACAGCTGGTCAACACATCAAAGACACCATCACATCACGAGTTGAGAGACCAAATGTCCGTAAAAACCTGCCTGCCTGCATTCGTAACGGAGGTGCCCACTTTGAGCAAGACGTGTAATGTTCTTTAATTGTATTGTGCATTGATTCCATTCACATGAAGATGAATGAAGTATTATTTCTTGTACACAAATGTGAATGTTAGCAACATTTGTACCTTGTTGGATAGCAGATGTAACAAGGAAGTAATTTAAGAATTTGTACGCTTCGTGTCATACCATTTTTGTTATTAATACGTTGCCAAGTAAACTAAGAGTGAATTTTTTTATCATCACTTGTAAGTTTAGACCCACCCGGTACTTACATGTGATTGTTATTTGGGAAAAACTTTTTTCAAGGAACCACTTATTTGTTAGCTATCAGAAAACGCTGAAACAAGTTCCATACAATGAGCAGTTTTTTCTCAATTCATCTATTTATGTGGAAAATTGTCATTTTTTTAAAAAAAAAACAATTGAAATTCGATTATCTCGAAAACTACTAATTTTCGGACGGGGTATCATATGGTCAAATTTATTGCAAATTGTCTCTACTTTAACCCCTTTCAGGGAATACATCTAATTACCAGTCACCCTGTATATATTGTAATATTGGGCAATGTTTGTTAGAAGTTTTAATTTAAATTTTAGATTAACTGAATACTTAAGAAGAAATGATGCCTCTCGCTCGAGCGCGTTCGTCTCCCGAGTTTTCCCCGTTTACTTCTGAAAGAAGTAATCAATTCCACTTCTCCGTAACTATTGGACTTACGACCTTCAAATTTTTATGGGACACTTTTCAAAGGTTTATTTCATAATCTATTCATTCAAATTTTCATTCTCACAAATGGTTTGATATTTGGTTTTATTTACATTAAATTTGGCAATGTTCATTCCAAATGCCATAAACAGGCGAAGTCAAAATCGACCCTTTACACGGAATGGGGTCTTTCCCGGCGGTTGGAGTTTTTCCCCCTCATTTCGGCAGGACCGCGAAGGAAGGGAGGGGTGCTGCTAATGGCCCGCCTGCTTTTGACCAGGGAATGCTTGAACCTCCTTTCAGTGTGTTTTACGATGCAACGGGAGTTTGTGTTATTTGTAACAAGTGCCAACCCTTCGTTGGAAGAGTAAACCTTCAAGAAATGGAAGATCGAAGAAAGAAAAGGCGCAGAATACCACATTCAAAGGTTCCAAAGAAGAAATCTCGGCAGGGTGCTCTTCTTCGGAATTAATGGAAAAACCACCATTCATCTCTTTTCATTTAGATCGTTCGGCGCCCAAGGCCGACTCTCGCCACCCCCAGCTACGGTTCGGAACTTGATAATACTAAGAAAATCAGGTACTGCTAGCGAAGCGAGGAAGAAAATTTTACGAAAAGTATTTTCATTTACATAAAATTTCACAATATTTTTTATTAGCTTTATTTTTACTTCAACTTTTGTTCACTTTTCGGCTAATTTGCGAAGACGGGGATGAGTGATTATATGATGAAATTGATGAATGGACACTCACAAACATCCATGCCCAGGCCGGGAACCCGAGACCCCTGGCGTTGGAGCGCAATGTGCTAACCACTCCGCCACGGGAGCCGGCTGAGTTCACAATGAAAATTGTTTGCATGTCCGGGTAAAAACAAATATTTAATTTCGATAATTGGTTTATTTTATTTGCTTTTCTGCCACTTTTAGCTAATCGTGAAGATGAGGATGATTGATGTTCTGATGAACCGACACTCACAAAGAACAACCATGCAAAGCCCTGGCTTCGAACCTTGCATCCCTGTCATTGTTGCGCACAGTGCTAACCACAGCGTCATGTAGGTCGGCGATTTGGTGTATTAAAAATAAACAGAGAATCCTTGTGTATTAAATCATTCTTAAGCGAAGTGATAGCAAGGGACACCAGATCACCAAAAATAAAAAAAATAAAGACAAAATGAAATAAAAATAAAGAATAAGGCTTCGGTAGTCTACTCGGTAGGGCGTCTGACTGCCACGTGGGAGACACAGTTTCGATTCTGGAGGTGGGCTTTGTCCCCTCATAAAGCGGCTCTGAGGCTCACCTAGCCTCTAATCAATGTGTATCTGGGGGCAACCCTTGGGATAAAGGCGGCCGGATCGTGGTACTGATCACATGACCGAGACCGAGAATGTGTGGGGCCCTACCTCACATCCCCTAAATGTGTGTTATGGCACGGTGCTATATGCACGGGGAACTTTGCTTTACCTTACCTGTGAAAGTAATGACGTCCTATACAGAAATTTATCCACGCACCCCTAACGACTACAAAATTTCTCACCTCTCACCTAAAATTTTTCACTGAAGTCAAATTTATGAATTTTTCGGTTCTAAATTTACCCTTACACTTCTGTAAAATTCTAGGTTGATCCCTGGTCATATAAAATCAGTATCGTTCGGCTTGCAATTGCAAAACAGTGATAGACTTTTTGCTAGCTTCCTAGTAATACAAACTTTCTAGTAGAACCATATCAAATTCTTACTTATTATACTTGGAAAATATTTCTACTTAGTAACAACTTTTCTCCCGAAAATTTTGGCCAGGGTATGAGGCCGGAGGCCACTCACCATCGTGAGCAAATTGGGGAGCTACGAACGATTAGCGTAATCAGGTCGTGGAAACCTATAACAACAACTGAGGGTTCGTCGTGCTAATCACACGTCATCCCGTAACTGGTAGCATGACAGAGGCGGAACCACGAATTTTTTTAAATTTTTGTCTGGGGGGGGGCAAGTACCATAATAAACGTACCAATAATAATAATGTTATTATTATTGATTTTCTTTATTTTACTTTGCTTCTTGTGCCACTTTTGACTTATTTGCGAAGATGGGGATGAATGATATGATGAAATTGATGAATTGACACTCAAGCCGGGATTCGAACCCGGGACCAACAATATTATTATTATTATTGGTAGTAGTAGTAGTAGCGGTAGTAGTAGTAGTATCAAAGACGTTATTACCCTCGTAAATTATGCAAAAAGGGGTAGAAGTTGGTGCTAAAGTATTTGTTTTCGAACAAACGATCTAAATTATTTTTCAACACGTTCAATTTCACATTAATAATGGAAAACAAGTACTCAAACTATTTTTGAAAGATAGTAATGCTTGATAAATGCATTCTAAATATAATTCCCTTTTACATTAACATGTATAACTCATGCACGATATATGTTTCGCACATATGCAACATGGAGCGACGTGGACACTAAATTGTGTACGTATTCAAAGTTTCTTTAATGCATATTATATATAATGTAATATATTATTTAAATACATTACACAATAAATTCATCCATCTCACAATAAACCAACAGCAAAAATTACATAAATTGTGCACGCTCCTTTTCCTCAACAATTGCTCATACATTTAAAACAAAATCAATTAATAAAAGTGTTACTCTCTCTCTGGTAATTTACAATGCATTACAGAAAACAACCTGCGAGTAAGAATATTTTTAGATCCATTTTTTTTTAATTCAATAGGGCGCAAATAATTTCACGGGACGTCAGCGCATTCTCTCTTTTACAACTTTTTAGCCTCCCCGATGGCGTAGTGGTAACGTCGTCACCTTTTGATGGAGTCCCGGGCTCGATACCCGGCGGAGGCACACGACAGTGCTTCGGATCCCACTTTAAACTGTATGTCCAGTCCCTATTAGCCTTTCTGTGCATAAAGTGGACTTAAAACCACAATTCATCTCTTTTCATTTAGATCGTTCTGCGCCCAAGGCCGACTTTCGCCATCCCCAGCTATGTTTCGGGACTTGATAATACTAAGAAAAGCAGGTATACTGCAAGCGAAGCGAGGAAGAAAATTTTACGAAAAGCATTTTTATTTACATAAAATTTGAAGTTGTGGGCAGTAATTGCCCCTTCCAGATGCACTTGGCCGTCAATGTTTCCCCCCCCAGAACTCATTTCCGTCCAAGGTTGGGGTGGGGGGCAATGCCCCCCTGTAGTTGCGCCACTGTTGCATGATCTCCCTCTGCTGAGGTATGTGGGAGTGATGCCGGCAGTATCTTGACCTGCTTGGACCTTTGCGCCATGGGTTATAATTATAATTATTGTTTACACGGAGAGAGAAATTGTATTGTATAAGCTTCATCATCCTCATCGTCGCGAGTTATAAAAGCAACGAAAATAATAAATACAGTCAGTTTATGTGAATTATAGGACTGTGTTTTCCACAAAGACCTCGTATGCTTTCTTTCAATTTACTTTATCTTGAAACTTTTTCCCATCAAAGTTGATCTAACGGTGAGCTGAATATAAGTGTAATAAACTTAAATATATTGCTCTTTATATCATTAGATTAAGAAAGACGAGATGGAGGAATACAAATATGAAACTGGGAGGAAGAGCCTCCATTATGGTACCATCTTTGAATTTATCCGGAGTGATTAAGTACAAACTGATACAGGTACCTATATTTTCTACATTTAATGGACAGCCTCAGTGGCCACATGATTTGAGTTATCGACTCAAAATCTCACCGCCGAAGATTCCAGGTTCGAACTTCGCCCTGGGTAATGTACACGTTTTCTTGAAAATTCTATTAATGTTTGAATTAGTAAGATTTTCGGACAGATTTCATTAGTGTATATCCCACGACATATATTGATCGCTGATCATATAAATTAGAAACTATCTGTTGAAAATATAAATTACAAATTTGCGCTGTCTGGATGTCGTTCAATTTGTGTTTCAAACATGGATTCGTATAAATTGTACGCAATTGAGGCTTTTCAAATCTCATTTCACAGTGGATGTTTTTTTTATGTGGAAGCAATTCTGTGAAGACGGGACTAAATATAATCTAAAAACTAATTTCTGACATAAGCACAGAAATAAGCATAATATTTCTAATGACGCCTTCTTTGACGAGATCCCAAGATAAGAAATGGAGGACCTCTTCAACCTGGAGATTAACGATAGGTTAATTATCATCTCTTAAACATGTAATTCAATTTCTGTAACAGTGCATTAATTATTATATTAGGCCCGAACCCGAAGTGACATTGGAACATGCTCTTCACAGGAAGTTAAATGAAGATAGAAGTGTTTTAGTGTTCGAAGGTAAAAATCTGCAATTTTGTGACTGTCTTCGTTTGGATATCACTTTAATTCATTCCTGAATTAACAAACTTACGGACAGAAAACGGCAGCAAAAGTTTCACTAGAATAACTTACAAAAAAAGAAGCTCAGTTGTAATAAAATAAGCCAACTATTTTTTTCAGCGAGTTTGCAGATTCAAAATAAAATACCAGGCTGCCCCAGAAGACCTGCACCATACTAGAACGAAAACGAAACACAGAATATCAGAAACAAAGACAGACTTTATTCAGCAAAGTACAGGCCTCCATGTTCAATTACGTTCACCCACCTCTGCGACAACAGTTCAATCTGATGGCGATACCAGCTGGCAGGTTTAGAATTGAAAACCTCACGACAGGCAGAATTTACCTCATCATATGAACTGAAGTGCCGATCACACAGGAAATGAGAGAGAGCGAAACAAACCGTAATCCGATGGTGCAACTTCCAGACTATAGGCGGGATGAGGTAACAACTCAAATCCGTCAAGCTCAGCTAGTGTGTTGGCCACTCTTCGAGACCGGTGACTGGGAGCATTGTCATTTTGCAGCAGTAACATCTTCCTCCTCGTTAATGCCGGGTATTTCCTGTCCAGAATGGCATACACTCGGCGTAATTGTTCAGAATACATTTCACCTGTTACAGCATGATCTTCTGGAACAAACTCATAATGGACAATCCCGTCAATATTCCACCACACACTCAGCATGAGCTTTTTCCCAAATCTGTCCTGTTTCACATGGGCGATGACCTCCTTTCTTCTTTTCACCCACTGTTTACGTGTATCGGGGTTTTCAGAAACACCCACTTCTCGTCTCCTGTCACAATTCTCCTCCAAAAACGAAGATCATGCGGGTTTTGTAGCAATGTCTGGCAAATTGCAACTCTGCGCTGGGCCTGCACCTCTGTCATCTCGTGTGGACTTTGTCGAGACTGTTTATTGGTGTAATCCATGTCATGCAAGCGAATTTTTACTGTCGATTTGGATGCCCCAACCACTCTGGCTAACACGTGTGCTGGATTGTGGTGTAGCATGCACAGCATCCTGCAGAGACTCGTTAATGTCCATCGGAGGTCACCCCGTGCGGGCCTTGTCCGCGAGGCGTAGATCACCCGAAGCGAATTTTTTAAACCAACGGGAAGCTGTCCATCGATTCACCACTTCTTCGTTCTCCACACGACAAATTTCCGCCGCTGCCGCTTTTGCTGTTAGACATTTTTTCCATAAAAAAGCTAGCACTGCACGAAGTGCAATTTGGTCCTCACTCATCGTGCCCACTTTAATTTCAAAGGAACACTCGCTACACATGCTGCGCGTGCCTTCACTTGATCCCACGAACCTGTCCTCTATGCCTGCCAAAAGCCTTTCACCGGTGGCGCCACCTACCCTCGCAAACTTCATCTCTTGGGGCTCAGTGTGCTGATGATGCAGGACTTCTGGGACAGCCTGGTATTAGTGTTGAACTAGTGTTTATTGACTAAATTATATATTTTACGCATGTACATATTTGTTGTCTGTATATGATAGGACAGGGTTTCGCCGATAAGCTGTCATTCTTCTGCTGGCTTCCTGCTTAATTGACTTCTATAGTGAGTACAGTTTTAATTAAAATTATTGATTTGATTTGCTTTCTTTTACTTCGCTTTTTGTGCCATTTTTGTCTAATTTGCGAGGATGGTGATGAGGAATGATATGACGAAATTGATAAATGGACACTCACAAACATCCATGTCCAGGCCGGAATTCGAGCCCAGGACCCCTGTCGTCGTAGCGCGATGTGCTAAGCACTCCGCCACGGGGGCCGGCAGTTTTAATTACACAATTAAAATCAATCAATTTAATAATACAATAATCAATTTTATACGGAATAATATTATATATTTTTTATCAGAAAGGGGTTTGTCAATAATAATGAACAGAAATTAATTTAATGATGATGGCTTGAGGAACTTATATGCTATAATATTGCATTGGTCCAGTGATTGGTAACTAATTTAAATTTATATTTGTCAGTCTTTATGTTTATACCACACTTTCCAATTGTTAGTATAAACTATAAAAAAAATTGAAAAGTATTTACGAATAAATTTGTTGGGATTGGGCATCGTCCTATAAAATAAAAAAAATACTAGGCCGAGGTCTCGAAAAGGTTGAGAACCACTGGGATAGAGTAACCAACCTGCCATCTGCTCTGTGTTCCTATGGACACAAGCAAGTGGAGAATAGAAGCTGCTGCGAATTTTGTCACGCTGCCCCTGCCCATGGCTATAAAAGGCTGAGGCTATTTATTCTGGATGAGGCAGTTCACGCCCCCCTCCCCTCTCTCTCAATCCCTCCCATCGGGCGAAACACTAGAAACCTGCCCGCTCGATCCCGTCGATTCTGGAAACCTGTTTTATTTACCCTCGCTGAAAATGAGGAAGAAAACGGAATCTGAAAGTGAGAAGCCGACCATTTAGTGAGGCAATTGTACGCTGTTACCAAACTTAATAAAATTAAAATCAAGTATGAAATCATTATTGCTACAGAGAATTTGAGTGGATAGATTATGAAATAAACCTTTAAAAAGTGTCCCATAAAAATATGAAGGTCGTAAGTCCAATAGTTACGGAGGAGTGGAATTGATTACTTCTTTTACAAATAAACGGGGAAAACTCGTCTTTCTAGGAAAGGGAGGGGGAGACGGTCGCGCTCGGGCGAGGGGCATACTATTTTTACATTTATAAAGTTACTGGACAAATGACAGTTATACAAAATTTTATTGCTTGAGCCCTCAATTCGAGATGTTGGAATGAGCTCTAATTTATATGACTGAAAATGTAAGAATATAACCATCAACAAAATTTTCAATATGCAGTTATTCTCACAAAATACTTTAAAAATGAGTATTTCACAAAATAATCGTTTATTTTTTAAAAATAGATTTATTGATTTAGTGTGAAAGTTTATACTATTTGGAGCACTTCTGAGAAAACCAGACATTCATAGGCGTCACCGTTCCCGAGAAATATCAAACCAAAATAAATCTAATACGGTGGACTATGTTCAACATGGGAGGCATCGGCACGCACATAGCGATTGGCTCCTCGACTGAAAATTCCTTAAATGGCATAACAATTATACTACCAAGTCTCTTGCTTTTATCAAAAAGTGTAACAATTCGTCAATCATTAGGAACTTAGCCGCTGGACAGTGATCAAGATGGTGGGTACGAGTCCTCTATTTGGAGACACATCTTATGGCGATTCTTTGATTAAATACATTAAAACTTATATCAGTTTAACGCTTATAAATTAGGCTATAATTTTTATTGCAAATAATTTTCTGTCGCATAATTTATTTGATAGTTACAATCGAGAAAATTCTAAAAGTACAGGAAGACTTGTCTCTATTTTACAGGGGAAGACAAGACTTGTCTTTATTTTAAAAGATGATTTCTTACATAACGTGAAAACCACTTACATTCGTATCATTGCCTATCCTTCCAATTTTAATTTATTTCGAATTGAAATAAATGAATATCCCGCATCTATCACCACGTGGGATCGTACTACGGGTAATGTAGCTCATTCATCATTCATCACCCCAACTATTGGCATACTCGCTGTTCATGGCAAACCTGGTGGTAAGGTGCAAGTGGTACTGACTAAACACATACGTGTGGCTAGGGTTAGCAGATCGCTGTAAGGGAAATGTAGGACATGCTGTCCCAAAATGTAGGTAGGACACAAAACATTCTCAATAAATAATTGATATTTCTATAGAACACTTTAGAAAGTAGTTGAAAAGTCACACTTTTCAGTTTTAAAAAAATGAATTCTTAATGAATTTTTAAATGCAAAATTTCAAAACTTGCAACCATACTAATCAATGCACCTCTCACTACATGATTTAAGCGGTACTTCTCAGAGGAGACAATCTTTATCAAAATTTCAGGTTTAGCCAAACTATATTTATGTTAGAGTGGACAGTCAAACTCTTTGAAATTATAGGGACCAGTACCAAACAAACATTTTACAGACTTCATGAAAAAATAATTTCTCTCGTGAGTCTGTTGTGCTGATGGTAATGAAAGTACTCTCTCAACATTTGAATTATGACCTGTAATGGCAAACAAATATTCAGCAGTTACCGTAATTGAAAATGGTTCGAGAAGTTTCATCTTGAGTAGTGTCCAGGGTGTCTACCAAAAAAACACATCCAGAATTCTTGACTTTTTCTGGACTTTTCTATACCTTTTTCCGTTTTTCTTAATGTCTATTTATTCGACCCCTACTTAGGCAAACTTGAAAATTAGTAATTAAGAAAATAAATATTTATTTAATGAAAAACCCTACTAAAGAGCCTGAACTGTGTTTGGCAGATAAGCGAGGCTTTGGCGTCTATTCACAGCCAGTATAAACTCATGTGGGGCTTGTGTCGGTTGTCCCTATATGTTTGTGACTGTCCCTTCGTCCATCTTATCTTACCACCATTCATCCTCATCTTCGCGATTAGCCAAAGGGACAGAAAAAAGTGAAGTAAAATAAACTAAATCAACCAATCAGTCATTATGATAGCAAAAATTCTTGACCACAAGAATAATTTATTGCCTTTTTATTGACTTCTTGACCTACTTGTTAATATATTTACTTTTTCTTGACTACCATGACTTTCTTGACTGGCAGACACCATAAATAATTTTGTTATCTATACCCCTGCTTTACAATCAAATTGTATTGAATATTGAATCAGAATGGGCAAGACCTTGTTCCATCAGTATAAACCCTAAGGCAAGAAATTCTGCTCAGGTATTGAACAGTGACGTTATCAGAAAGTGGTCCCAAAACTTTGTTCATTAAGTGTTTCCGTTTTCCTGTTTGTTTAATAGCAGGACAAACTTTTTTTTTTGGGGGGGGGGGGCAATGACTCATGGCCGCGTTCACCAACGCCGATTATTTCGAAGTTCAGATGAACGAGATCAATTTTAATCCACAATAAATGAACTTGGTTTAAGGATTTGCATTGCACTGAACCTCGCCCGCAATAAAGATATATTATTATTATTATTTCTATTATTACTGTACTGTGGTAACTATTTGAATTTTTCATTTCTTAATTCTTATATATTTATATTGTCGTGTCGTGTAAATAGCCAGTAACATGTATTTTCGTAAATTTATACAATCATATCTCCAACACCATGTAGCAATGTCGTAAACATTGCTGTGTTCTAATTTACCTTGCACGTAATATATGACATTTATATATGTTTTGTGTTCTGGGATAGAAAGTACAGTATTTATAAACATTACAACTTTGCACCACAGAACCACAAATTATTATTATTATTTTGGCCGTTTTAGTTTACATAGTTTTCGAATTATCAGCATTGTACATTCAACATCTCTAGCGTTTGCACGCCCTCGATATCACTTTCCGCTTTTTTTTATATTAAAAAAACAACTGCCTGCAGTCGAAGCGTCAGTATCGTGAACCAGGATCACACACCAAAACGGTCGCGAATGGCCGATCAGAAGATAAAAAGTGTTGAACCGTCTTCGTGCAATGGAATTTTCCAGTGATCCTTTCCCGATCCGAGTTTAAAATTTGATCTTCGTTCGTGCACACGGACATCAATATCTGAAGCAAAATAAATTTCACTATTGAGTTTGGAAGCGTAGTCCATAGACTTGTAACTTGCATGATTTCTTTCTGTTACCTATTTTCCTAATTAATATTTTGTGACGCTCAAAATGTAGGACTTTTATGATATTTTTCAAATTCCTCCCGGACGCCGGACATAAGGCTAAAATGTAGGACATGTCCGGGAAAAACTGGACGTCTGGTAACCCTACGTGTGGCAAGACACACCACTTGAGTTTTAAACCCCCAAAGACTGGATGAACATGGCTTATTGGAAAGGGTATACTTGTCTCTGCACTACAGCTGAAGATATGCGATGAGAGGTTACGCTCGAGACTATACAAAGAGTCTGACTTGCGACTCGTCTCGACACGGTCTCCCCAAGGCGTCCTCTTATCTCTCTTCGTAATCCTCGTACTCGCTCCTCGATTGACTGACTTAGAACTGACCACTGACCTCTCTCCTTCCAGACATTTATTCCAATCGAATTTACTCAGTAATGCCGACTCAGTTATCTGTAGACTCTTCCTTGATTGCGATCGTTTACACCTGTTTGCAACGATGGCGATCAAGGAAGCTCGGCAATGTCTGACAAGACATTCATTCCTTAGATGGTTCTAGCAATTTCCTGATTGGAAAGGTGATGGCTAAATGTCTGGGATTTTAGAGTTTGTTGTACGTTACATTTAAAATATTCTACAGATCGTTACGATGCCCCTCTCCGGAAAATAATTCCTTTGAATTCGTCTTTATATGTGATCCAATCTTATAGGGGCATCGTTCATTACCAAAACATAAAATCCTACAGATCGTTACGCATTATTGAACAACGAAACATTACCTTTTCTTCAGTCTATCTAATGGGGGAGAAGGGCGTGAACTTTTGAGATTTTTTCTTCTAGTAGAGGTGTAACAACTGACCAAAATCCATCTTTTACGGAATCATTCCCAACATTCGTCGTTTTCAACTTTTTTTTTTTTTGGCTAACACAGAAGTTTTCACAACACTCCCACATCTCGTCCCCATGAACGCGGCTAAAAATATGAAAACAGTAACGTATAAATTAGCAATAACAGCACAAAATAAAGCCAATTATCAAGAGGAATATCATCTGTCCCTGAACAGTACGTATGTATATCCTCTAGCGCGACACAAATGAAAAGTCTCATTATAGCTCAGTTCGTTGCTGATGCCGGACAAATTTCAAATTCATTTTTCTCTCTTACATAAAGAAAAAACCTCGATAAAACTTTATTAGTATGAAGAGGAAGGATGGTAGTTAAAAATATTCAAAAATGAGAAAAATCGATGGGGGGATGTTTTGAGCTGTTCAAACTTGAAATTTGAACATTTGAACAGTGTGTTCAAATTTTACAAAGTTTCAACATTTTATCATCTCATAATATGCAACCGTTTTTGCCCTTTACAACGAGCTCAAGAACGCTTCTGTATCTTCGTTCGTTCCCGAGATATACTTAATTGAAAAGAGCATGTTGCTCAAAAATGACATTTTGAACAACCCTCATATAATTCGTAATAATCATATTTCAGCAAAATCCTTTCACAGGTTTTGGAGCAAAGCAAAGCTGTGTCCGAAATATCATCAACATCGTGACTATGAGGGTCAACTCCTGCCTGATTTGACATGGAATGAATGACCCGACCCATATATATATATACTGATATGTACGAATATATATATATATAATGTCATTAAATGTCTCAAATTATTTTATAAAATATACAATATATTATATCGACTGTCTTTCATTCAAAATGTATAATTGCAAATAGATGAACAATGATGTGCATAAGGGAGGAGGGATAAAAAATAAGATATATTAAGATGATAATAGTTTCATGTATAAAATTCACATATAAATGCCATTACGTGTTTTATTAAGATATCTATGTACTTCGTGGTTGCTAACGAAAGATGATGAGAAATGGAGAAGAAGTAACAAGTCGGTCTAATTTCTGTGTTCTGGGGATTGCTGGGTTTAGTGTCCTTAGAGGTGAGGCTCTTTGTTGTCCGTTCTTTTTGTATGTTCTCGATATTTTTCCAGTCATGTGTATTCGAATCTCAAACTAATTGTTTATATTTGTTGTTAAAACAAAAACTCTTCCCCCCTTGGAAGAATTTTGTGGGGGGAGGGGGGGAATTTCAAGACAAGATCGTTGGTGGGAGGAATTCCCCCCGTCCCCCCGGGATTCCGCACCCTAGTTTGGAACATTTATGTTACATATTATGCTGTTCATTAAATCACATTTTTGTAATCTGTAATTTTAAGGCAGTATATTGTTTGAAATAAAATATTCCAAACCATTTCAAAGGTAGAATTACAAGTATTGTCAACTGACCCCGAACATATCGTCAACTCACTCCACATACAGGTTGAATTGACAATTGTCACTCTTCAAAAAAATAAAATAAAATAACATAAAATAAAAAAGCAATAATTTTACAAGTTTTTTGGAGCATGGTGAATTAAAAATTTGTAGTGGTTGAGGAAAATACAAATATTGCTCGTAGGAATTCATCAATAGTATATCTTAATTTTTAAAAGCTGCAAAAATTTAAACATAAAAACATGGTCAAGTACGATTTGATGTTGCTCTTAAAGTAGGGTGACCATAATATTTTGACCCAAAGGTCACTTTACTCTCTCCTGAAAAATTGGTTAGGCCTAATTAGCTATAAAATTATTGTCATTAACGTATTATTATTATTATTTATAGTAACCGCTGTAGCTAAGTCGGTGGTCGGCCTCCGTGGAGGAGTGGTTAGCATAGTGGTCCCGGGTTCGAATCCCGGCTAGGACTTGGATGTTTGTGTTGTCCGTAAATTTAGAAAACCGAGAATATAGAGAAAAACTGATATGTACGAATGTTGAGAAAATGTGTGTGAATGACGGGGGATACCACCGAATAGGGGTATTTCTTTATTTTATATATAAAAAAGTCGGTATGGCGTCTGACTACCATGCGAGGGGCCCGGGTTCGATCCCGGCTGAGAGAACCGGGACTTTTTCCACCTGTTTATGCGGCTCCGGCGCTCGCCCAGTGTTGTATAAAGTGGATACCTGGAGGAAACTCTGGGAGGTAAATGCGGCCAGGGGCGTGGTGCTGATCACATCACTCCAAGCTTCGGCCGAGATACACCTTCATGGCGTGGTGCAAAGCACAGGGGAGCACTTTACCTTTTTTATTATTTATTATAGTATGGATCACATAAATGATACATCATGAACAATATCTATGTAAAATATGATCTCTCGTTGTCAAGAGCTATTAATTTTTATAATCTCGGTATGACTACTATGCCAGAAGTATTTTGCAGAAGGACCAATCTTCTTGAGAACAACTTTATTCTTTACTAACCGTTAATAAAGCTCCCCGAAAAAGTTGCATCACATATTAATATCTAACACAAAACGCGGGATTTGACATTTGAATTTCCGCCAAGACACAGAAAGTCATTCTTTTAAGAATCTCTCAAATTTAGACTTGGTTTTCAAGCTAATTCCTAGACTTTTAAAAAACGGGACAAATAGTGTTTCTTGTATAATATCGACGGGACAACTGGGACACGCCTATGAAACGGGACTCTCCCGGTCAAAACGAGACGAATGGTCACCCTATCTTAAAGAAATGATTTTATTTCGAGCAAAGTGAAACAAAAATTATTTGAATTTCACGTTATTCAGTTCATTTTCATTTCTTGTGCGGCGAGGTCGAGTAAAGATTGTTGCAGTCAAGAAATGATTGTTGCGCCGGTGCATGGAATTCGCCGCCCCCAGTTTGTACTTCAGTTATGAGTTATTATTTTTTTCTTTTTGCTCAGGCCAATCGGGACTAGACCTACAGTTTAAAGTGGAATCCGAACCACTTGTAGCTCCACCGGGTATCGAACCCGGAACCCCTTGATTACAAGGCGACGACGCTACCACTGCGCGCCATTTTTTTTAAAAGGAAATACCCCCTACACGGAGGTATCCCCCCCATTCACTCTTTTTCTCACTTTTACACTTTTCAATTCTTACATTTTCTTTGTTTCTTATCAACTGGACGAACACAAATACCCATGCCTTACCCGGGACTCGAACCCAGAACCCCTGGCGTTGTAGCGCGCTCTGCTAACCACTTCGCCACGGAGGTCGACACGCCATCGGGGAGGCCCACACACTGTACTCGTTATTTCAAAAGTGGTAATGGAAATTGCCACAAGCGAAGTTGAAATATTTTTAAAAAAAAGTTTTTTTGAGAACTGAATTTGAAAATTCAGGCGCCAGTTGAAAATGCCTACATTTTACATTCCCAATTTCGCCTTCAAATAAACACTCAAAGAACCTGTTAATTGCATAGGAAAGGCAACCTTACTTTCGAGTAAAAGATTCCGAAGAACTTTCCGGTGGCGTAAACGCATCACCCATCCCATCTCTTCACCCCACCCCTAACAGCGGTGCTTGGAAGGGAACCAGCGAAAAAGAAAGCCCTTGCCATTGGTAACAGCCTTGCTGGGATACAAGAGATCTGACCAATAAGGACGTTTAAAAACCACGTGACTGTCACCGAAAGAGCTCTCCCCCCAATTTGTGCTGGAAACAGCAAAAGAAGACGGCCGCGCCATCTACTGGCCACCGATGGAAATGCAATTTCAAAGCGCAGCGAGGTTTAAATGTAGCTTCCACTTCTATTACCTAACTTTTCTATGGTAGAGCGCTGTGCTAACCATTCCGCCATGGAGGCCAGCTCTGCTTCATATAAGAAAGGCCGAGTCTGCTGCCACGCACGTGTCAGCAGTAAGAATAAGCGTCAAATTTACTACTGCCACGTAATTCGTCTGCTAAACGGACGTTACAAATCTTAAGAACAGATGAAGACGGAAAAAATGCAAGTTTATGATTAGTGGGAATGAATGTACAGGTAATTTAGAACCTTTTTCTTTAGAAAGCATTTAGCGATATTATTTTAATGCTAACGGAACCTAACCTAACTACGAGCATTTAGGTTTATTATTAGAAGAATGCTAAGGGGCCTAATCTTAAAACATTTATGTGAAAGTAATCGCTACAACTTCACAGTATGTGTTACAGACGTAATGGACATTTCCACTCATTTTTTTTTAAAGTAATTATAAGAACTACACCCTGGGAAAATGACCCCTGCAATTTTTCGCGTTTCTCTGCGTTCAGTTTAAGGGGAAAACCAGACTTCCATAGTTGCGAGGCTAGCGTTGCGCTGAAAAACACGCCCCGCCATGCTAATACGTCACGACTTAGGGAGAGCTCGTTTGTCGTCTGCTTCGAGCGTCCAGTTTACCGGGGGCCCACGGTAAGCGAACACGTGCAACGTGCAGCAGTTTTGCAAATCTGTGTAGAGTTAAATAATGGAAGAAGGAACGATAATGGTAGGGAAAGATATGCTTCATAATCGTAATTCTTGTATTAAATATGCCTGCTGCTCACGTGAAAGATAAACGAAAGAGTTCTGCTGCGTGCGTGTTTTCATCAAGTCACGAGAAAACTATTGCTTGTAAAATTTGTTACTGACCAAATTTTCAAAAAGATATTTTACTTATATTTATCGAAATTTACCATAAACCATGTAGTGCAAAATAAGAATTTTCACATTATTCAATTTACTTATAACGCCCATTTTTACTTTCTTTTCCATAAAGCAATTTCAGTGTGTTTCATTTCTGTTACGCAAATTATGATAAAATATGTTTGTGCAGATAAGAGAAAATACACTGAGAAGATTACATCAGTTGCACAGTACATTTCAAAGCTAAGTTTATGTGTAAATATTACAAGGAAATAATGTATATAACATTTTATCACATACTGAAATATATTTTGAATTTTGTACTGCGAAAAAAGCTGCCTCATCTCTTTCCCCGAACGCATTAATTAATTGGTTCGCAACCTCACTATGGATCCTATCGAGACGAGACATGGCAGTCTTGGTTTTGTTCTCGTTGAGAGTTGTAAATGTCTGTCTCGTGTTTATTTATAAATGCCTCGTTGACAGTCTCGTCTCGGTTTCGGAGGGCAATTCTCGTTCTTGTCTCAAGTCTCGAAAAATATAGAATTGACAACTTATGCAAAGGCTTATCGTACAAACTTTCACAGTGCATAGAGATCATAAAGACAAAACAACTTTTCTTGGTTATTTTTTTGTTTGTTTGTTTGACTCCTCGTTTCAACGCTACGAGCCTTCTAAAACTGGATATTATCCTGCTTATACCGGGTGTTTCACCCAAAAAGCCGTGATTTCTAGCAGCTACAAAATTTATTTTAAGAATAGTATAGTAAAAAACATAAATGGATACGCAAGAAACAATGTGTAAATTTTGTTTTCCAATGTTTTACACTGTTTTGTTTCGTTTGTTTCAGGTTGTATAGTCCAGTATAATAATGGCGGACCATAGACTGTCGTTGCAGCAGATCTCATTGGTGACTTGGTTCATTGAATCACGCTCCCTTGTTGGTGTCCAACGACGATTCCGACTGGAGAATCAGCGTGCATGGGCACCATCCACCAAGTCCATATGACGTTATGTTGATCAGTTCAATAAAACTGGTAATGTTAGAGGGAAGCAAAGAGGGCGATCCAGACCAACTGTGCGTACAGAACAGCATATTGCCGTAGTGCGAGAATCTGTTGTGAATAGCCCGACAAAAAAATCTTTGCGACGTTTGTCAGCAGAAAACGCAATATCCCTAACATCATGTTGGCGTATTCTGCGAAAAGACTTGCAAATGTTCCCCTACAAAATGCAGATGCTTCAAAAATTAACAGTCATTGGAAAAAGAAGGCGTTTGCATTTTGCAAATCAGTTCAGTACGTTAATTGCTGATGACCCTGACATTATTGGTAACTTGTGTTGTATGGGGTTACCTCAAGCAGGAGGCATTCGAGCTTAAAACCCGATCTTTAAATGAATTGAGGGCAAACATTGAGCAGTGTTCTGCAGCAGTTAGTCACGTGACCCTTGGTAAGGTTTTTGATAACATGTGCATCAGGGTCAGGGAAGTGTACAATCGTCAAGGTGGACACTTTGAACATGTCTTACATTAAACTCTAGTCTTTGATTTATCAGACCATGTAAATTTATCTTACAATGGGTATCATTAAAAAATGTTGTTGTACTTCAAAATCACGGCGTTTTCACTGAAACACCCGGTACA
The DNA here is from genome assembly GCF_977018435.1 of Lepisma saccharinum. Taxonomy (NCBI): domain Eukaryota; kingdom Metazoa; phylum Arthropoda; class Insecta; order Zygentoma; family Lepismatidae; genus Lepisma; species Lepisma saccharinum. The sequence continues at coordinate 121,506,764 of NC_139229.1, forward strand.
AGGTGGTTATAATTAAAGTGACGGTGTTCAGAGTGGTACAGCACGGGCTGTAATGAGAGTAGCAGTCTGAAACTTCGTAGATATGCTAATGAAGCAATGCGCTCGCGAATTATGAAAAAAAAAAAAAAATAGTTCCAATTCTCGCCACCAGGGTAAAAATGGCGCTGTAAGCAGTCAAAACGTGGTATAGTTACAGGAAAAAGGCAGGAAAGATCAAACACATGAGAACAATGGCTCTGGCATGTTTATTAGGAACTATGGTTACAAGAACTGTTCAATATGGCCTCCCAATTCAGCAACATGCTGCATTCGTAACACGGCATGGTCGACGGTTGCTCGCAGCATGTCTGGTGAAATCTGAGCGACATGTCGTTGTATGCTAGCCTTCAGATCAGGCAGAGACCGGACATGTCCCTGATAGACACGATCTTTTAAATATCCCCACAGCCAGAAGTCACATGGATTAAGGTCGGGGGATCTGGAAGGCCAATCATCTGGAAACTGCCTAGAGATGATGCGGTCATTAGTGAAGGTTTCTCGCAGCAAATCTTTCACGTGGCGAGCGACATGTGGTGTTGCCCCATCTTGCATGAAAATGGTGGTGTGTTCACAGTTCCGTTCTTGCAAAGCTGGAATCACGTGTTGCACAAGGAGGTCCCTATAACGTGCAGATGTCACTGTACACCTAACAGGCCCTCGAGGTGTCATCTCCTCAAAGAAAAACGGACCAAGAATGAAGGAGCTAGTGAACCCACACCATGCAGTCACGTAAACTGAGTGCAATGGTTGTTCCTGCACAACATGTGGACGAGTGGAACCCCATATGCGACAGTTCTGAGTATTCACTGTACCGACCAGAGTAAAATGCGCCTCGTCAGTCCACAGAATATTCCCCGGCCACATGTCATCCACTTCCATGCGTGCCAAAAACCGATGGGCAAACTCACGGCGTTGTGGAATATCTTGGGGTTTCAATTGGTGCACAATTTGAATCTTGTAGGGATACCAGTGTAAAATGCACCGCAATACCTTGCGAACTGTTGACCAGGGGAGTGACAATTCACGTGCCACAGCTCTAGCACCGGTTGCAGAAGTTGAGGCATGTGCTGCACGGTCAGCTACAGCTACAGCAACTTCGTCCACAACTTCCACGGGGATGGGCCGCCTTCCTCTCCCTGGTTCAACACCCAATTCACCTGTTTCCTCGAATTTCTTCATCATCTTCTTCAGCCCATTAATTGACATGGGCCCTCTTCTCAGCCCTTTCTGTTGGCGATATTTCCGCAGTGCAGCGTTACTATTGCTCCCATTCATGGACGTCCGCAGGATTTTTTCCAGGGAGGGGCGAGCAAGGTAATTTTTTTCCAGGGGGGGGCAAAGGACACATATTTTCCTCAAAAATAGTGATGTACCCTCAAAAAACACTGTTTCAGTCTGAAATTATCATGTTTCATCAACGAATTTATAATAATTTACATACATTACTGTGATTGAAATGAAATTATGTCTGAATTATATAATTTTTAGATACAGATTCATTTTCCAGGGGGGGGCCGTGGCCCCCCCTTGCCCCCCCTTCCGGACGCCCATGCTCCCATTCTGGTAAAACAACTTCACTAGCAGTGCACGGTCTTTCTTCGCAATAGCCATTGCTTTTTACACGGGAAAAATCAAACTTTTAATGTTCGGCGAACATTCACATCACTAAAGGAAAAAAAAGCAACAAGCGTCACCAACAACAACCAGGGAGCTCACACAATGGTTAGGCAATGTCACCGACTTTGACGTCATAGTTACGGAAAATTCCACGTTTTGACTGCTTACAGCGCCATGTTTTACCCTGGTGGCGAGAATTGGAACTATTTTTTTTTTTTTTTTTTTCATAATTCGCGAGCGCATTGCTTCATTATCATATCTACGAAGTTTCAGACTGCTACTCTCATTACAGCCCGTGCTGTACCACTCTGAACACCGTCACTTTAATTATAACCACCTGGTACGTGTATATGCAAACCAAACTGCCCATTCAGAATTACCACGAATGGACTTGCGTTGTAATTATTATACACAAAATTCATGATTTAACTGAGGAACTCACATGCTCCAGGTTTGACTCTCGAGCTGGGCATGACTGTTCTTTTGTGAATGTCCTTTCATTGAAATGGAAGTTGTTTGATGGAGGAGGGTTGGCTGCTCCAGTCTTTGGGGACAGTAGGCCTAAAGGGATACTCCTATTGTTAACGTTAGTGTTGCTCACGAGACGAGACATTTCCCGTCTCATCTCATAAAAGGAGACGGGAATAGAGAATGTTTCAAATTGAAACGGGACAGACCAAAGTTTCGTCTCGTCTTGTCGGCAGGTTAGGTGATACTTAGATTGTGCTGGTTGGTGTTGGAGTGGGTGGGGGAGTTTCTCCTGCACACTGCTCGTAGTCATTGTCGCGATTACCCAAAAGTGGGAAGAAATGTGACATTAGAGAAGATACGTGCTAAATACGTACTAACCATTAAACAATATGACTGAAAAGCGACGTAAAAGTAGGATAAATACATAAATTTGCCATATATATAGCTACTGTATTAACTGAAGAAAACTATCGTTTACTGCAGGAAATTTAAAAACTCCGCGTACCTTTTTTTCATGACCTCTTATATTGAAGAAATTGGCGTGTAAACCCGAGTGTTCTAAACGCAGGGTGCAAAATCCAGGGGAGAATCCCCCCCCACCAGTGATCTTGTCCTGAAATTTCCCCCACCAATCTCTTCCGGGGACGAGAGTTTTTGTTTTAACAAGAAACATAAACAATTAATTTGGGATTCGAATATATTTGACTGGAATAATATCGAAAACGTACAAAAAGAACGGACAACAAAGAGCCTCATCTCTAAGGACACTGAACACAGCTATCCCCAGAACACAGAAATAAGACCGACGTGTTATTTCTTCTCCATTTCTCATCGGCTTTCGTTAGCAACCGCGAAGTATATAAATATATTAATAAAACACGTATTAGCATTTATATGTGGATTTTACACAGGAAACTACAGGGTGTCCCAAAAGTCCCTTAACAGCCGTCCTAGAGACGTGTAGTGCAGAGATTGACATGATTTGAGTTTGTTTGAGTTGGTGTTTTAAGTCCACTTTATGCACAGTAAGGCTAATCGGGACTGGACCTACAGTTTAAAGTGGGATCCGAACCACTTGTGCCTCCACCGGATATACCCCTTGATTACAAGGCAATGACGCTACCACTGCGCCATGGTCACCCACAGCAATCATGTTCCCCCTACCCATACAGTATTACTATATACTCAAATCATGTCAATCTCTGCACTACACGTCTCTAGGACGGATGTTAATGGACTTTTGGGACACCCTGTATTTTCTTCTCTTAATTTCTGTCCCTCCCTCCTTACGCAAGTCATTGTTCATAGCATCAGTAGTAGCTACATTAAAATCTTCAATTTGCAATTACATTTTGAATGAAGGACTGTCGATATAATATATTGTATATTTTATAATTTAATTTCATTATTTAATAATTGACACCTATTTCATGAAATTATATATACGTGTGTGTGTGTGTGTGTATATATACCTAGATATATAGTGTGTGCGACTGTCTGCTGCTTCCCCCACCAATCTGCAGTGATTTCGACCCTGTCTAAACGAATTGTTATTTTAAAAATTGCGAAGAAAATATGACGAAAATAATTGTAATTCCAGAAAAGACATTTTTGTAACAATAATTTCTTGCCAGTCAGAACTTATGTATTGGCAATGAACAACGCTTTTCACGTGTTCAGCCATTGACTGTTACCTTACCAGTATTGCTTTGTCAGCCTAATGAAAACCCTGTACCGAGTGGCTGAATTATAGTAAATAATGTTATACTGTTAGGGTATAATTCATATCCAAGAAATGGAGCACACATTATTTTTGCACTGGAAGTTATAACAAGATACTTGTTTTACGTAGTAAGAAATAACTGTCGCTTGCACGGCCCATGCTACAATAGTTTACGGGACGAGCAGAAGCCCTGCCTGTACGCATTTCTAAAGGATGACGTCAGGCCTGTCTAGTCTGTGCAGAGGACGTCTTCAAATCTGTGACGTAGTAGGTGAATTTCAGCAGTGTTTGAAGGTGTGTATCTGGAGAACCAAAACAAATATCGCCGAGATATTTTGCACATTTCAGTTTGGTGTCATTCAATAAAATGAATAGATTTAAAACGTTTTTCATGCCATAGTGGAAATGTCCATTGCATACATAGCATGATGCAATCACGATAAAACAAAGACCGAGTTTGCTGCCACGCGCGTCTCTTTTGAAGTTCCAGCAGAAAAAGAACGTGGCAGCAGACACTACCTATAAGAAATCATGTAGGGGTGTGTGGGACAGATTTTTTTGGGTTGGGACGGGATCAGGACGGGAATTTTTTTAAATCTCGACATTCGGGACGGGAAATATTCGCAATTTCCCGACGAATTAGGGAATTTTTCGGGACGGGATATGTTCGAAATTTTCCGAAGCTCTGGAAATCTCGATTTATCTTAAGTAATTATTTCTGCCTTTCTGGCACAAAAAATAGCAATTTCCGATAAGTTTAAGACATTTACAATGCAGAAAACGTCGAGAATTAACGACTTTTTAAAATGGCCATTCGGTATTTCCCGACTGCTCGGGATTCCGAGAAGTCGCGATCGAGACGGGAATTTTTTTTTCCCGATCCCGGTCCAGACTTTTCGGGATCCCGCACACCCCTAAATAATAATACTTATAATTATTTTTGTGATGTGCATCTGAGGAATCCCGAAAAATCTCTCGTCCCGATCCCAACTTTTCGGGATCGCGAACAGTCGCAATATGCCAAATGGTAATGTACGTCAGAACGCGTTGTGCGATAAGGGAGACCCCGCCGATAGAGGGCGTTATTTGGAAATTAATACAGGTGACCTCTATCGATAGTTTTATGAAACTAAAAAAATAAATATCCATGAAGGATAATACGGCGAGAGGGGAAATTTCGCGGAGGGAAATTTAAAATACGAAATATAGCGGCGATGATAATGGGAATAATAGCATTTAGCGGGGAAGAGTGTTACAAATTATCATCGACGTTACAGTGCCAGAGTTCTATGTTTAAGTCCTGGTAGAGCCCTCATTTTGAACTTGAAGCTCTACGTTTTGTATGTTTATATATATTTTTTAAAAATAAATTATCTAATATTTCTGGAAAGATTTATAATTGTCGACACTCCTCTAGTGCCAATATAACGCAACCCTCATGCATCTCAAGCCGCTCTGCAAAAGGTGACGGGGTCGGAAAATTTAGCTTCGCAACTTCATCAAGATAAGCCAAGTTTATTTAAGTTTTACCACCGTGGCGGGAATATAAGATAGGAAGCGCATCTCGGAAGGGTCCCAAGACGACGACTCAAGATAGAAAAACCGGCAGATCCGTTACTTGCATCAATCAATGGAGCCAACAAGGAATATGAATATTTCATCAGCCATAGAAGTCTTTCAAAACGAGGTGCTTTCAAGGTTTTCAACCGAGGTAAAAATTTCATGTTTTATTCACGGTTGGGGGAAAAGCTAAGTAGCTATGGTATTCGTTGGTTTCCCATCAAATGCTTCTTTCCAGGGTTTGCCTTCCATTTCCGTATTTTTTTTTCTTTCTTCAATTTCTGGTCCAGGAAGAGATGAGTGGAGGGGTGGAGAAAAATCAATTGTACAACTTGACTTTTTGGCCAATAACTAACTTGTTGATTCTTCACTTTTTCCCCTTCTATCTTTTCTGAAAAGATTTGCAATTCCTCTCAAAGTTTCATTGGATTTTCTTTAACTTCCTTTCACCCCTCTTCGCTCCTTCCGCTTCGGAATCGGACACCGTATTGAGCAATAAATTACGTGACAGACAAGCTCGCTTGACAAATTTCCGATTTCCCCCTCGACATTTACGCTTTAATTTTTGTCTTCTGGTGTCTCTGGATTGGATGTACTGCAGACCAGAAGAGTCGAGTAGGAAGGGGGAGCGGATTGGCATTTGGCTCTCCTTCGATCAAGAACAGAAAAGATAACTTTTCAAGTTAAGTCGGTCCGTAAAGTTCATTATGCCTGCAGCAAACTCATCACACTTGTTCAGGCCAGTCGCCTTTATTGCATCTCGAAAGCTTGTAAAGACTATGAAATCAAGTAAGTAGCAACAATCTGCTACAATGCTAACTATTCTCCAATCGCTACAAGAATGAAGTTAACGTAAACAAACCCACATGACTTCTAAGAAATAGTTACTTTCCCGTGTGTTAATTCTGGTGTTATTTTGATTTGTTCATGAATATGCTGGTCGTAGCTGTACAACTCATAATACATTGTCTTCATTTGGTTATTGTGCCGCTCGAACGCGCTCCACTTGGTGGCTGGAAGCACACCGCATGGCGGCGAAATCGGATATACTTCAACGCAAGCGAATACATTTATTTTAATTCAATTAATTGATTGAATTAGGTTATTATGTGTTTTTCTTCCACATTTGGCTAATGGCGACGATGAGGATGACATGGTAAATTGATGAAGTGACACTCACAAAGAACACACGCGCCCAGGCCTAGATTCGAGCCCGTATTGTAGTTAAAATATTTCACAATTACAAGTAATCACGTACTTTTGTCACGGAAGATGGAAATGTTGTCTCTGTACTGCCTCTTTTTCAAATCTTTTGGGAAAGTTCCTCTAAAATTAACACTTCTGCACAAGTTTGTTTTCACATAAGAATCGTACATAAAATTTCATTGGTCTAGAGTGTACTTATGTTGCTTTGATTGATTGATTGGTAGATTTGGTGTTTTAAGTCGACTTTATGCACAGTGAGGCTAATCGGGACTGTACCTACAGTTTAAAGTGGGATCCGAACCACTTGTGCCTCCACCGGGTATCGAACCTGGGACCCCTTGATTTCAAGGCGACGACGCTACCGCCATCGGGGAGGCCTCCATTATGTTGCAGTATTATAACAACACTAATAACATTTATCAACCCTCAATACGGCTTACCATTTTACACTTTAGCAAACTACACAGAAATGAATATACACCATTCTTCAACACACCACTTCCGGCCGTATGGAAGCAAATTTTGGCAGACAGAGGGGTGCCACGTTTCGATAGCATGGATCACTTTTTCATAACATGTTGCTGATCAGAGTTACCTCTATTGCAGTGTGCTTACCCAAGAGAATCTTTGCGAAACCTCGACTTGGAAGCTACCAGATGCGCTATGACCTTGAGTTAAGGGAATACGTACATCCCATTTCGGCGGCAAGCAGCTTGCTTCCAGTCGCTAAGTGGACCGCGTTCAAGCGGCACCTTAACGAAACTATGGCACTGTGTGAGGTCGGCCAACCGGTAGGATTTCTCAGAAACCACGTTTATTTTTTACACTCACTTCGTTCTTGCAACACTCAATTCAAGTATCATTCTCGGTACCAAAAATTCACGAATAATTACAGGAATTCGTGGCAGGTAGACATCCTGTATTATTAAATTGTAGCCCAAGCAATGTCAAAAGAATTGGGCGATTTCGGTTCAATTTCTACGAAAATGTTGCCTAGGCTTAGATTTGAAAATAATAAAATTTTGAGCAATCTCAAGTTTGAAAAAATCGTCTGCTGGACGTGTAAAAATATCTTATATCTCTGTGCTTGTGTAATTCTACAATTCTCGTGTGTTTAGTTAACCGTGTGCCATGTGAGGTAAGTACCGTTTCAAAATCATTATCCATGCGACTACTGAAAATGCGAAATTACGAGCTGGAACGGGCTAAGCTCCTCGACAATATTTCGATAGACTTTGCTCAAATGCAATGCCAGATGAGCCAGCTTCTACAAAATTTTGTGCTCAAAGCTATAAAATTAGGGCAATTATAGTGATCACAAAACTGATGAGTTGCCCACCATGGATGTCCGGAAGGGGGAGGGGCATGACCCATATGGAAAATGAATGTCCACTTAAAAAATATATTATTTCACACATAATTTGATTTCAGCCACAGTAATTTATTTTAATTATTATAGGAGGGCGTTGGAGGAACATGACGATTTCTGACTGAAAGAGTGTTTTTTGAGGAGGCATCACTATTTTGGGGGAAAATATGCCTCCTTTGCGCCCCCTGGGGGAAAAAATACCTTATTTGCCCTGCCCCTCCCTGGAAAAAATACCCCCAGCCTTCCTAAACTAAGCACTAGCTATATTTCAAATATTTTATTGTAAAATAGCACAATTAATATTGTATCACTACTTTTGTTCTCCACGTTCCACAATAGTCTTTGCAGGGTATTGAAAATGTCACATGGGAAAAAGGTCTCCGTATATTGCCATATCCGATTTCACAAGACAACAAACAAGCAAGTGGCCAATGTGAAGTTTAGAAGCGCGGTTCTTTCAATTTGTGAACGTCACACTGCTCCAAAGTTGATCACCGTGGTAACCAACATCGAACGCCATTGAAAATTTTCCTCTCGACTCTTCACATCGAACCTCACGCATTCTGCCAAAAATAATAAACTCTCTATAAATGGAGACACTGCATTTTTTTTTTTGGATTTATTTCCAGCACGACACATGAAAAACAACAACGGACGGACTGGAACGGTTTGAAATAGACAAACCGTCACAGAATCTGAAACCAAAAAGTGTCAACATCAATCCGTGGATTTATTTCGTTACGGACGGTTGATTACGTTTGACGTTGTGCTTTTATTTTTGCCTGATGAAGCAATAAAAACGAAATAAGAGTGGAACAGTACGTGTAAAAAAAAAAAAAACATTAAGAAAATGAAAGCATTTTTAAATTGAGAAAACATTTCGTTTAACACGACAATATGGATAGAGTTAACTGTTAAAAGTAAATAGCAATGGTAGCTTTAAATGCAATGACGCAGTTAGACAAATATCGGATCAAATTATAGCAAAATGAAAAAGAAAAGTATTTCAAAATATTTTCATCATTTAAAATAAGAGGAAACAATTAGTTATTCAGTGAAAATGCAGATCCACAGAAAATTTGGCTGACAATCACTATATCAGTATTGTAGAAGCGTTACAATAAACTAATTACATCACAGTAATTTTTTTAAGTTCATTCCATGAGGATTCATATTATTTTAAAATTTAATCCGACTTTAATAAAGTATTAACAGTGCGAATTGTAGAATATACATTGAAGAATATACGTACAAGGGCAAGATGTTGATCTCTAACTAGTAAAAGGTTATTGATAATCTCATGGAGTATATTGTTTACCACAGTTTCTCTTTCATTGAATTTCTCGCAAATTTTTCTAAGTTGTTGACATCGGTGGCATGCGCAGGTGGATGGTTGATGATGGTTAGGAATAGAGATGAGCCGTCGAATCAGAATCGATTAATGTGTTGTTTTAAGTCCTTTATGCACGGAAAGGCTAATCGGGATTGGTCATACAGTTTAAAGTAGGATCTGAACCACTGTGCCATGTTCATCCGCCTGGTATTGAACCTCTTCATTACAAGAGAAAAAATGTTGATCGATTGGGATTTCTTTACTTCCCTTTTCTGCCACTTTTGACTAATCGCAAAGATGAAGATGAGTGATGATATGATGAAACTGACGTAGGGGCACTCACGAAGAACACCCATATCCAGGCCAGAATTCGAACCCGGTACCTCTGGCGTCGTAGCGCGCTGTGCTAACCACTCGGCCACGGAGACCGGCCAGAGAGAAAGAAAAAGAAGATCGCCACGTATGTGAAAATACAGAAGAAGGTCTATTAGAACACTGAACATTAAAAAGGGAAACTGTAACTGCTGCTTGCAAAATCACCGCACCCGATCGACGTATTCTGGCTAACGTCATACGCCAGATCTGAAATTAATATCTTGTCATTCGTTTCCTGCTTTTCTGTTGTTCAAAAATCGATTCTCCATCATGGTTATTCTAAAATGTATGTAGCTGTAGCCTAACACTCTCGTATTGTCTTGTTCGTTGTCGTGGCCTTGCGTTCGACAGATCTGAAGCAGAATATACATATTTGTTTGCAAATCTTATAACAAGTTCTAACTTTTCCGTCTCGTGTGAGTAACTAAGGTGAGACTCATTCATCTCCTCCCACCAGGAGAGTAAAATCCAGCTTCTTGAATTACTCCTTTCGTGGTCGAACAAACTCGAACAGCAGCAACTCGAGAGAAACACAGCAACTGCAAATTAGATGCTCCTTTTGCAAAATTGCATTTGAACTGCACTAATTTCACGCCCAGAAGAAACTCAAGACTTCATTAATGCCTCATAAACATTAATGCAATTAAGGTTGAGATACCGTTACTACGAAATTTTGGGGAAGAGAGAGCAAATAAAGGTTAAAGTGAAATAATCTCTTGCTCTCTTTTAATTGAGGGACAGGTAAGGAAAATTAACATGTTAATAACAACAAGTAATGTAGAGTGTGCTGAAACACCATTTTCTTCCTTTTATTCAAAAGAGACTTCTCAGGTATTTCATAGATCAATTATTTGGAGTTTCCAACAGAAGCATTTTACGAAGATTCGCTTTTTTTTTTTTAAATACGTATCAACATCATTTTCGCTATTTTTACCATGCTTTCTGCCTTGGTCTAGCCTCCTTTTGGTCCAGCTTACCCAAAAAAGAGAACACTAGATCATAAAAAGATGGAAAACTACAGTGTAGTCGCCACTAGAAAAGAAGTAACGCTTTACAGCACACAATGGAGTAATTACTGCACAGTAAATGGAATTAAATCGATTGATTGATTATTTTACATCACTTCAATTTTCTGCCAATTTCGGCTAGCGAAAATGAGGATGTATGGTGATAAGATGAATTAGATGAAAGGATAATCACAAAACACAAATGGACAGCACACAAGTCTCACAGAGGATTACATTGGTTATGGGCCCAGACGCAGGATACTCGATAGTCAGCAAAATGCAGTCCAGGATGTACTACGTAGAAGTGATGTACTCCGGCATACTCTTTATACAGCATATTTGCAGAAGATACAATTAAATACGTATCAATATACGGTGTTTAAAATACACCTTGTTACTAACTTCGTTGTACGTACTACGTGGAAGTGTCTGTTACCTCTTACATCAAAATACAGATCTAATCCACATCTTTGGTCCACAGTGTAAGGGAGGCATCTCATAACGGTGTGGGGGCAGAGTGACATAAAACACAATAAGGACTTGTACAGCGGAATCCATGAGTATTACCATGCAAATTGTCCATTACTATTATCATTAATTTTTCTCTTACATCCTATGTGTTTTTAAGCGATGGATTTTTATGTATGCTGGTGCAGAACTTGTCAACAGCTTGTTTTGAGTTTTCTTTTAATTCTTGAAGCTCTTATTGGATCAAATAAAGAGCACGAACATGGTGATGGACAATCTGCACGGTAATAGTCATGGATCCAGTGGCGCAGGAACAGGGGGGTACAGGGGTACATTGTACCCCCCTAAATTTTTGAAGGGGGGTACTGTACCCCCCTAAATCCGTAAATCGAGTTGTACCCCCTGTAACCCCCTTGCTAATTTGACAGCAGACGCAAGGTGCTGTTTTAAGTTCGCCCAATAAAAAAAGTGTATATTGTTTATAACTTATAGGCCTAAACATTATCTTCATTACCACAGAAATTCAAACCATTGTAAATTTATTCTACTACATTGTGTTTGCTACTAGTTAGTTCATTGACCTAAGTTCGTGGAAACCTCTTTAAGGAGGTGAAAATACTTTAAAATGTGTGCGGAACGATGGAATCAGATTGCTCTCAGACAATCAAGCTGCAGAAGAATGCTCCTTTGCGTAAGGAGGGTGGGGGGCACACTTTTCTAAATAAGTGGTCGCGTCGATTCGAAGATAAGATACAAATCTTCATCAGAAGAGTATATGACTGATCCCATTTTTTTTTTTGAATATTTAAAATGGAATTTTCCAAAGCGAAATACTTACACGAACGAGACGAGACACTACAGACCAACTTGGGGGTACAATGTACTGCTGTACTTCACCCATATTTTTCATAACTTTGTAAGGGGGTGTTCGGAAAACTATACTTAAACCTATATATTGAGAGATTTTGAAAATAGAGTCCCGATCTGAGCATGAAGTGAACCTAAAATAAGTTTTAATAACTTCTGAGTGTAAACCGAAACAAAAATAAACACAAACATGAACGAGAAGGACCTCGCCACACAGGAGACGAGATGAGGCTGTGACAATTCTCGACTCATCGCATCGCGATATCATTCCTAGGTGAAATGATTTTTTTTTTTTTTTAGATATTTAAACAGGGTTCAATTTGCGATATTATCAGAGGAGAGAGGAGGGAATTATTTTTACTTATGTATTAGGTGTACTTATAATTGGACATTAATTACTTAAAATCAAATTTTGATATCGAATGCAACACAAACACAACGCCATTTTAAGTTATCCCCTAAATTTAAACTGTAAGAAAATTACATTAGTCAGATGAATGCACGAGATAAATTAAACTCACTGCAGGTTCTATTGGTAGATTTTGAATTGGATTCGGAAGGTCTTTGAGTGAGATGGGAATGTTTGATTGAGATATTTGGTTTATTTTACTTCTCATTTCTGCCATTTTTGGCTAATCGCGAAGTTGAGGATGAGTGATGATATGATGAAATTGAGGAATACTCACAAATAACACCCATGCGCAGGCCGGAATTCGAACCTGGGATCTCTGGCGTCTTAGCACGCTAAGCTAACCCCTCCGCCTCGGAGGCCGGCGAGGTGGGAATGTGTTTTGGATTTTCTTTGTAGATGCGAAAATATTTAACTGTGACGCGCACATGCTTTTGCTTATATTGAAGTTTACCTTTTCACATAAACGAGAAATTGACATGTCACTCTAAAATACACGCATGTATCTGCATTTAATACCACTACATACAAAAAGAAGCTTTGGCCGGTTCTTCATATGGTCCACCAAAGATTGAAAAGAAAACAAAACTTTTGAGCATATGGCTTTCATTGCTTCCTCCGAGATCTGAAGAATTTCGGTTTTAGTATATGTAATAATGGTACTTTCAGTGCTTGGAGAGTGTCATTAGGTACAGCTAATTATATAACAAATAAATGCTTTGTCAAATGTTTCACAAATATTTCAAAGTTAGACTTCTTATGAGTTGATCGGGAACCATCTCAAGTCAGTCTTTTTCTTTTTTTTAATACAACGCCCTACAGATGTCTGAGAAAATACCAAATACATGGCTTCTAAAATACATTGAATGTGGTACACATCTGTCATAAATTGTTTAAAGATATTTTTATGCGTAGCTATGGGAATTTAAAATTAGAATTAACTGAAGTGGAACTCTATAAGTATGATATATTCAATAATGTGGTTTCTATATCCAGATGATTATTCCTGGTTGGGGTGGCTCAAGATCCTCTTCACCCCCCTTTAATCTCAACCTGCATTAAAATGAATAGCTGTATCTTTTTTCGCAATTTTCACATTTCGAACTCCTGATTTTCCGTTCCGGTAAATTCAAAATGAGCCCAGAACAAGGTTCAGAGCTTTATATGTTTCGGAATTATTATCTGGTCTTAAAATCTGTTTAAAGAAACATAAATTCTAAGAAAAATAAAGAAAAAAAATAGTTATGCAAATTTTGCATTAAATAACAGGACATTCGTGTGTGCTGTTCTAAAATAGAATATTTCCCATGCCTTCACATATACCTAAGTATCAAGAACGTATTTAGGAGCGGGTCCAGACACTTCCCCGAAAGACTTACCAAGAAGTAAAAGTAAATAATCAAAAAATAATTGTTTAGCATTTGTTATATAATCGATGGTTATTTTCGCTGAACTTATTGGAAGTCAAGGAATTTGGCTCATACGGCTTTCAAAGGTTCCAAAGATTTATGCACACAACTAATGATATAATCCATAAGATATTAATCAGAAACTTTACTTTTCGTTAATTGGATCTAACTTTCGTTTATTATTCAATAAATATTCAATTATTTTTCTATTTGACATTAAATTCCTTGCCAGGGCAGTTGTTTTATGCAAATCTTGGCGATCTTAACTACATGCAAGCTATATTCTGTTATATCTCTATTCTTTTACTATATTTTACCTACTCACGTAATAACAACAATACAATATTAATTAACTTACATATTTCATTAATATTTTAATTTAATTAAATGTAATTATTATCATCATTATTATTTATTATTTATTATTATTATTATTGCAACAATTGGTTGGATCCCTCGAAATGTATTTCTAGGTGCAGTAGTATGTGTGTTTATAGTATATATGGGAGGCTGAATTTTGTACCCCCCCCCAAATGAAAAACGTTCCTGCGCCACTGCATGGATCCCATTGTACTGATCGACACCAAATAGCACACTAGCGGGGAAAAGTGTCAAATTTCTCCTCATCGACATTAATGCCACGGACACGGTTCTAACTTGATTTTAAATGTTCCTCTAGCGAGCGAAATCTGATGTAATCTATCTGATTGTTGGTAATACGTTTGTGCTCCAGAGACCTGTTTGAATTCAAGCACTGGGTCAAATAAAATCCCCCACAGCTGTGCATTTAAGAGCACCTCGGTGTCATGGATCAATGTGTGTTGCGCGTACTCTCTCATTGTCTGCCCCAGCCCAGCTCGTCCTCAGGGGATCTCATGTTGTAGTTCCGTCGCTCTTTCTCGTTTCGTGACATGAGGAACAGCCACAGCATTAATTTTTAAAATGGCTGTGTGCAGGTTAAGTCTCGTTCGTACCATTTTCGCCCGTTCCGTGTTGTGCAGTTAAAAAAGTAAAAGGGTGCACTGGAACATACATACATTTCCTGTCTCGTATATTGAATTACATACGGCCTTTACTTCAATTGGGAGCGGATGTTTTTGTACACCACGAGGCATAACTTTCTCATTGTTCCCGCGGAAACGTTTAATGCAGTAGCGCACACGTGAATCAGGTAGCCAACCAGCTTAAGTAGCGGTTAATTTATGAAAAATTTAATGGAAGAAGTTGCTGTTATTATAATTTCTGCGTATGCACGGAGACACAGAGCCAGCAATGGATGACATCTCCTGTCCCCTCCACGTAAAAATTAAAGTTGTATTAGAACCCTACACTCTGTCCTACTATCTCTGGAGTAGGCGAACGAAAACAAGTAGTGACGCGAGACGGCTCCACCAACGAACACGTCAGAGGAACGGGATTGCGTGGAGGGGTGGGTGGAAGCGACAGCAGTTACCAGCTTTCCCAGCAGCCTATACCGCTTTGCTCTGCCCTTTCGATTTCTCCCCCTTCTCTGCCGCAATGCGCGGCCTTGCTCCAGAGATACCTGACACAGGGTATAGATACTTTTTGTCTGGTGCATGCGTAGATGTGGTTCCGTACAGAGAGTACAGACCATTTAAAGCTACGAATATAAAATTCTTGTCATTAAACGAACTTTATAATTGTCGCCCTTGAAAACATCGATCACCATTGGTTTTATGCCAGTCAGTCAACAGACGACATGTTACGGTCGTAATCTAGGTCAAGCAGATGTTTTCTTTGAAAAATCTAGACTGATTAAACTGAATTCCCCATTCGTCTGAAGGAAAAAAAAAAAAAAAAAAACTGGACATTTTCCAATAAGTTCCCAAGGTTGTCTGCAGGGAAATGGTATCACTCCCCCACCCCCAAGTTTGCGACTGATGTTTTACAAACTGTCCTCATATGAGATGTATCGCTTGAGGGAGATGTAACAGGCAATAACACAACCGCTGCCATGTCACCGTTGTTCCTCTGGTCTAATTTAATTCAATATTGCTCTAGAAAAAAATGCCGGCACTCAAAGTATTTACATGCTTGTAATTACAGGCCAGAATACATGAAATAACTTCGGAACCTTCAGCTGTATGATGGAACTGAATCGCTAGAGTAACATTAAAACCATCTACATCAATACAGGTAGAAATGCATAAATTTTGCAAAGCAAATCGTTCATCTCTATGTTCGCTCACTTTATTTTACGCAAGACGAGATTCGAAAACAAAATGAAAAGGAAGCAGTTACCAACCTCTGCAGCACCATCAATGTGCAATTACATTATATTAAGAAGCGGACCTTCGTGGCGGAGTGGTTAGCACATCGCGCTACTGTTTCGGATTAGAATTCCGGGCTGGGTGTTCTTTGTGAGTGTCCCGTCATAAATTTCATCCACTCATACTTTAGCCAAAAGTGGCAGAAAGCGACGCTAAATAACAAAATGAAATCAATCCAATAAACTATCTTACAAAAATTGTGACGGGCTCTTTATGTCTTGCAATATTTATGCACCACACGGCGAGTCAAGATATTTAATACTGTCGTGTCATGTATGGAGAGTAATACAGAAACACATTTACTGTGCTAATGCTGCAGCACAAAACATTGATGCTAATTTTACAACGATGCCCCACCACATCAGAACCGATGTAGAACTTCAAAGTAAGTGAGATAAAAACAACTCTGTATTGCTGTTATGTTTGCACAGAATCCACAGTGACACCAAAACTGCTTTCTTTTAGTTACTTAATTGCCATAAAAATCAACATCATTTCATCTTGAAATTAGAATTTTTAACAGAAAACAACTGACCTGTTCCGAAATGTTGTTAGCTGTGTAAGAAAGCGATAACAATAAGCTGTACCGGTCGTAAGCATCATTATCTTTGACTAATTTTGGGGAGGGGTGCAAGGTTTCAATTCAGCAAGTTCAAAGATATATATATATAAAACGTTTTCCAGAATGATTGGGGAGAAACGTCGTCCAGTGTCTATCTCTCATGAGGCCGGTGGAATGACACAAAAACAATTACAGGTAGACAAAAATACCAGACCAGGCCACAGAAGTGGCCAAGTAACAAACAAGGGAACAGGGAACAAGTCGAAATAAACTTTAGACCTTTTTGTAGTAATTTACATTAGACCCTTTTCAATTCACCACATATCCATTATCTACTAATGCTTTTATTGATAATATTGATTTTCATGATAGAAATGCAAACCTATTGCTGATGAGTTAAAATCAAATATTTTATTGACGTGTACAGTTTCAAAATAATGTACAAAAAAGTTTGCTTTGCCATTATGTTCGTCTTGTATGCCCTTTTCGTCGTGTGATACACATAGTAAAAACGTTAAAGTATAGATATATCAGCCAATACGTATGTGTAGTTTTCTTTGTCATATTTACACATGCATTAACTATTTTTTAAAATGTATTTTTCTGCGGAGGGGGTGGATACAAGTTGTATTTTGAGGTCGAATGGACAAAAGTTTTACTTTCCATGACGACTACGTTGTTGTGTGTGTACCTAAATCTTTCACGTGGAGAAATCGTTTTTGAGAATATGTAGCTGAAACAGAAACTGTATATTTCATCCATCTTGTAGTTCAAAAATGAAAATCTTTATCATACAATATTCTTAAGTAAACTTAATCGTACTTACTCTAGTGCGGTAGCAGGGCACATGTAAACAATGCCATATCTGCATTCCCAGTCCTGGAAGCAATTTGTTTCCTTCTAGAACGACCGAACACCTGAATTCGGACGTTCACAGCGGTTCACATAAACAGCACAACACAATCAGAGCCGTTGTACACTTCAATGTAAAGCAGTTCCTACGTGATACGTATATGCTGTACAGTCACCTACAATAAATATGGGACACATATATCCTGAAATACTCGGCTCCTTGCAATGCGTTGTGTGTGTTTTTAACTGTACGGAGATGAATGAACGTCAACAACAAATTTTCCATAGCCAGTTCTGCCATCGCCGTAGAGCTAGGCAACACACAACTCATTGCACAGAAACTAGTATTTGAGTTTTTTTCATTTTTATTGCAATGACTGTGCATTTGAATGCATCGAATTCTCTCCTGCATACTGTATAACACTGCTGCTAACGCCACGTCACCAGCCAATGCGAAGAGAATTTCTTTATATCATTTTGTTGTTCTAAGCTTTAGATAGCGATACTGCGTGCCAGTCAAACGTTATTTTGAGCCTCCCCGATGGCGTGGTGGTAGCGTGTAGCCTTGTAATCAAGGGGTCCCGGGTTCGATAAGCACATGACACAGTGGTTCGGATCCAACTTTAAACTGTAGGTCCAGTCTCAATTAACCTTTCTGTGCATAAAGTGACTTAAAACATCAATTCAATCAATCAAACGTTATTCTTACGAAAGTAAATAGTTTTTCGCCTAAATCGATAAGAGCATGTTTTGTAAAGATTTTATATAATGTAGTCATACGTTTTCGAAAATGACATTCTTATGAAGGAAAGAAGTAATGAGGCTAAAAAAGTAAAGATCATGTACTGAAGCGCAATGGTAGGGTAGGTCGGACGAGCTATGTAGCGTATATTTGCGCGCAAAGAGCATTTGAATCATTATCAGTCGCCCCCGTTTGGTAATACTAACATTTGGATTACACACTGGATTGTATGTTCTTTTCATGTTTGCAAGTAATTGAAATCGAAAAAGCACTCTGTTGTTGTGACAATTTCAAGAGCAAAGAAAGGAATTCCCCGTGCTAAAATTAGGAGAAAAGTAAGGTATTTAAATAATTCAAATTTGCAAAAGAATTTTTGCATTATTTACCTTGGTTATTCTTCCTCACTTTGATAATGAATGCTGACTAGATGAAGTTGATGCACTTCGCCACCGAGGCGTTCCGTAGAGGTATCATTAAACTTCATCATTTATTTCACCATTGTTGCAAGGTAAAATAACGAAAATAGGAATAATAGCAAGAAACGTATTCTGGGGTGGGTTAGATTCTTTTAGGCAAGTTAAATTGTTCGTTTTTAAGTTTGAGTTGGTGTTTTTTTAAGTCCACTTTATGCACAGTAAGGCTAATCGGGACTGGACCTGCGGTTTAAAGTGGAAACCGAACCACTGTGTCATGTGTCTCCACCGGTTCGTTTTTAAGTGTTTTACACAATTGGAAGTTTCGTCTTACGCTGTTTTTGACCCTTTGTCCTGTTCAAGTTGACTGTTCGTTCCGTTAACATCTGTTTCTTTGTGCACACTGAGGCAATAGTAACAGAAAGAGGTCCACTCTGAAAGAGGGGAAAATATAAGAAAAGAACATTGTACAGATTTCGTCGATGATTGAAATTATGCGCAAAACATTTCGATCGGCAAAAAGAGAAAAAAAAATACTATTTCCGATAAAATTTCATATGCTATAGTATTTTCAGCAATCTTTGCAAAACCAACATAGCATTCCATTACACACAGGCACATGTAATATACACACATTGGCAATACTGGTAGGGAGAAAGCGAGACAAGAGACCTTAAGGTGAAATATGCAGGCACCAACATCCGTGGCGGTGTAGTTAGCAAAGTGTGCTACGACTCCAGGGGTCCCGGCTTCGAATCACGGCCTAGACATGGTTGTTTTTTGTGATTTTGATTTCATGATATCATCATCACTCATCCCCATCTTTGCGACTGGCCAAAAGTGGCAGAAAAGCGAAATAAAATAAACCAAATCATTTAATTGTGCAGACCCGAAGCTTCCAAGCTTCCAGTGTACAGAGGTTCGCTCGCCAGCTTACACAAGAGCGAATGAGTTGCCCAAGTCTGGTCTAGAGCCAGCAAATTTCTTTGCGATTCCAAAAATAAGGTTATTTCTTATTCAGATAACTAAGCCCGCGACAGGTTAAGTTTTCAGCAACCCAAACGTACGCGCAAACGTACGCGCAGAATATAGTTCCGCTGCAATACTTCCGATTTTCTCACTGTGTGTGATATGAACAGCTCGCTGGTTAAGCAAGACTGGCATGGGATATGCTGAGCGCCGTTCTCGCGTGGATTAATATATAAAACCTGATGCAAACTTAATCTGTCTTGGGTCATAGCTTGTTAGATAAGATTTTGAAACCGGAATGACAATGTTGTACGTTCCCCATAGGCAGGAGCGTCGCCAGAATTTTGGATGACCAGGCTTCGATATGATTGAATTGTACGTATAATGTGAACAATTAACTATTTTATAAAACTCTACTCATACACCAGCTGAATGAATATCCGGCACTATTTATTTTCGAAGAACTTGATTTGAGTGATGATATGTTGAAAGGGATGAAGGGACACTTACAAAGAACACCCATGTCCAGGCCGGGATTCGAACCCGGGATCCCTGGCGTCGTAGCACGCTGTGCTGATCACTCCGCCACGGAGGCCGGCTTTGGAAGAACTAAAGCCAATTTATGTATTTAAAGAAACATGATCATGACTTTGGTAAGACGTTTCAAGGAAAGTTTGGCATTAAATAGTGCAAAAAAAAAAAAAAAAAAAAAAAAAAAAAATGCTTAAAGAATGTTAGTTGTTGTTATCATGAATAAAATTAGCTTATTATAACACAACCACAATGTTCATTATTTTCAGTAGAACTTCCCATTCTCCACTTAAATCTTCAATTATTTGAAACAGTGATGTGCGTTCATCTGTGCGAACCTACAGCTTTAAAGCATGGAGAATTGGAAATAAATGGTCCAAGGGTTGAAATGTGTAGGATTAAAGTATTGAAGCCAGTTGCAATACGCCATGTGCCCTCGCCCGCATCTCATCACGTAGCTTCAATTGTCCAGAAATCACGTTCCGAAACAAGAATTGCTTTCATCAATAACGTGAATAATTCATCGATCGAAAAACTTTCCTACAGAATCAGTATTACAATATGAAGGCGACACGTGTACAGGGTGAACTTAAAGTTACCGACAATTTTAAAATATGCACTCTGCAGCATGTATAACAATACTTGTACCACGTGTGTTCCGCTAGATGTTCATATTGTCGGATTACAATAAAGTTACATTCTGAAACCACATTGCAATATATAAGTGAATATTTAGTAACAGGAATAGCCTACACTTCTGCCCACAATAGAACAGTTAAGTAGTTTAATAGGTGATGCGGACTGACATTTATTCCACCTATAAAAAAGACTAGATTATTAACTATTTCATAATTACTGATTCTGACTTAAAGGTGAACGTGTGAATCAGCCTCTGAATTAAAAGTTCTCAAAAAAGTGCTGATTTCGTAAGTCTTGTTAAGTTCCGGACATGTACTGGATGAGAGAATATATTTATCAAGAACTGAAAGAGGACATTCTGACGAATGTCCACGATTACGTGAACAGTATCAAGTGAAAAAAAAGTAAAGTGCTCCCCTGTGCTTAGCACCACGCCATGAAGGCGTATAGGGGGTGTGGGGGTAACTAACAACTAACAAAACAACTAACCCAGAAGTTCAAGAATTCAATATACTCCAACAAACGAGACAAAGTTATTTGCGTAAAGAGTGCCAGAAAGGCTCATAGACTTCTTAATGAAAGTGAACTCTTTGGACTTTTCTTTGTACTTTGATTTTGACTTTTATTATTCAGCGTCGCTTTCTTCCACTTTTGGCTAATCGCGAAGATGAGGATCAGTGATGATGTGATGAAACTGATGAAGGGGACACTCACAGATAACATCCATGCCTAGGCCGGGATTCGAACATGGGACCTCTGACGTCGTAGCGCATTCTGATAACCATTTTGCCATGAATGCCGGCTGAACTGTTTGGAATAGAAATTTTGATATACTTTTCTTCTCGCTCTCATTCTCCTAAAAATAAAATTTGCATGCACGTAATCTTTACCAGTGGTAACAAATTTGCGTGAGGAATGTTCAAAGTTTGAATGGAGAGGTCGTATCCTAATTGCGAACAATGCCTAATTGTCTACCCATAAAAGTGAAAAATAATTCCATGTCAAAGCGTAACTAAGCGTAAATACCTGTTTTCAAAAACAAATAAGGACAGTGACTCAGTGAGACAGGTAGCAACAACAGCAGCCAACCTGACTGACCAATCATGTCGAATCCCAGCCTGGACATGGGTGATCCTTGTGAGTGTCCCTTCATCATATCATCACTCACCTTCACGTTCATGATTAGCCAAAAGTGGCAGAAAAGCGAACTGAAATACACCCATCTCGCTTTCCGTCTGTCGACGTAATCTAACTTTCATTCGCGTGTTGTCTTACAAGTGCAGTTGTTTTAAAAATGGAGATCATCCAGACAGAGAAAGAAGCCCTGCGTTTTGTTCGAAAACCTCTTACTGCCAAAAGAGACGTGGAACTGCTTCAACAGGAGGCATCGGACTAATAATGCAGTGGGGGGATGGAACCACGAAATCAACAGTGAGGTGAGACAGATAGGTCACGTCCAATAGAGGCAGAGAAAGCTTAAAGGTTGATGCAGAATAGTATAATGACAGGATTCTTAGGAGGGAAATTAACATGGAAGATGTAAAGAGTAAGAAGATATGTTTTATGTGACAAAAAGATGGCGAGTGATATTATTCCTAAATTTATAAGAACAAGAGTGTCATATGTTTTCAAATTTGACAAAGCAAAGTTCACATTGTATTATAAATTGACGAAGTTCTATTCAGTTATAAACTGTTTTGTATGTAGTCGTTTGAAAACAGGTCATGTTTTTATCATTAAATTATATATACTTGATCATGTCGGATTTTCTCTTTGTTCCAACTGACATGCTTCAATTGGAACTGCAACTTTCAAACCACCAGTGACCCATAAGATACTGACCAGACTGAATTCCGGAAATGAGTCCTTTTAAAATCTCGTAGTTAAAAAGACTCAGGAAGTGTGAGAAAGTTGTAGGTCCCAAGTGAGAAAAATGTGTTCGGAATTAGGAGGCACGCATCCATGTAATATGTAATATGGTGTTATTCGTGTTCGGGCAGCAAGGATTCCCAATTAGGACTTTTCGGAAATAGGACGACAACGATTTTCGTGAATCTGATTGTTTAAAATACGTATAAATATTATTGACGATGTTATACTGTTGTAAGTACATAATCTATACTGAAGATTCATTTAATACTTTTCACTTTAAATTTATCTTGTAAGAATGAGCTCAGGTGGCATGGTAACTAATTCATAACTTTCCTACCTCTAAAATATAGTTGAGATTAAGTAGTTATTTCAAGAATATATTCACGTTTCTCAAATTAATTTAAGAATAAGTGAGGGATATAGAAGAAACCTTTCCGAAATTCATCATTTTGTTACCTTGAAAAACAGTTAATAATGCTACACTTGGGTTTGTATTGCACATTTACATACATTGCACCAGTTAATAGATAATGTTCTTACACATTCACAGGCAATTATAAGAAATGTAGATAGAAAAATATCATGAAAGCACTTCAATCATAAAAACAAATTTCAATGTTTATTTTTCAGCTTAATATCGCAAACAAATATTAATACAGAAAATATTGTTGTGTAGTAATTTGTACAAATTATTTTTATGATAACACAGTTACTACAATAGAGACTCCTTTATACATTGAATAGTTTCTAAAGGATAGAACCAATTCATTGTCTTACTTATAGAAAGAAACTTTATGGGAAAAACATGGTTGCTATTATTTTAATTGATGGTTACCTAAGGTGTTTTGGTACGGCTATAACAATATTTTCTGGAAGAGTTCAGATTCATGCTACCAGTCACTGAATATTAATACAACAGTAAAATGAATGGCTTTGGATTATGAAAGGATATAAGAGAGTTTTAAGTTCATTCAGCTGCAGACAGTCACTGGTTTGGTATATTGTGAAGGAAGTTGGAAAAATATTTCTCAAGAACTGTTTCGTAAAATTGACTTGTGACTCATATCAATGCCAATGTCGATACTGTACATAATTGTGTAATTACATTTATATTCACCAATTTGTTATTAAAAGGTGCAAGGACGTATCGCTTTCGGCGTCATTTAATTGTAAAGCTGCAGATTTAATCAAATTAGACGAAATGCGACGGTATATAACTACACACTTTAAAATTAAAGGTGCTTGAATGTTACACATATTGAATCAGATTATTAAATACACACACACACGCACAATATGTTTCAATATCATATTCTACATATTCGAATTCGTTTTCACTATAGAACTAAATTAAAAGGTTGATTTGTAAACGGCAAAATTCATTCCTAGCCCATAATGTGAAGGGTTTTGAAATAAATCGAGACTCATATTGATTGACGCTTCTATTTCCAACTCACATAAAACAGCTTTTTAAGTCGTTATATTACCTTTTATTATATGTGTGTTCATGTTAGAAATCTGAAACCAGGTATTAATTGCACTCGGAACATACATTTTATTCGCCTCTTCGATTTACTGACATCCAATAATGAAAACCGACCGAGGGTTTATTTCAAAATATGGGCACTTCTAAAATACCTGAAACTGGATGAATATAGAAACAAAAAAATTAATGGATTAAATGTTCTCTTATACAACAAATAACCATTTGTTCCATTCCTCATGACCTTTGTAAAACGCTACATCTATAAGTATATTTATACTTAATGAATGTACGCAGTTTTCATTATACAAAAGTTTTTCGGAACATATTAATTTGGGTTAGTTATGGAAATCATCTCTTAACTTAAAACTGTACAAGTCAGAAAATTTCTAGAGGCAATAAAATCATTCCGACTGAGATAAATCATTACTTGTTACATATTAAGCAAACAAATCTATTATACGGAAGTAGCTTATTTATGAATCATGCTATTCCAAAGCCATCATGCATCCATGCAAAATTGTGCAACCATTATCATTGCCTAAACCAAAAAAATAAATCCTGTTCCTTGTTTATTGCTAATAACGATATTTATTATATTTCATTTCCCTATGAGACAAACTACTTCTATATTAGTTAATGTTTACTATAGTAGATATTGATCTTTAAGAAAATTTGTATAATCCCATTATTTACAAATTAATATTTCCCTCATTCCATCGACGATAACTTAGGAGTTGCAGATTAATTGTTAAACAACAATAATTATGAAATGCTGGTAGCCAGAGGCGCCAACTAAAGATACATTTCTGGAGGCAAGGTAAATATTTTTGTGTGAAAGATCGGCATAAACAATACTTTATATATGTAAATATACATAAAATGTAACTTTCTACGTAATTTTTTCGGGGGACAGAAAGTTCATTGCCCCCCCACCCCCAAAGTCGGCTCCTATCTCAACATACAATATCTTTTGGAACTTATATGGCACTATAGTAATGAAAACTAAACATATTTGACAATATAGAGCCAGTAAATATTTGCATCCAGCCTCTTTATCAGTTAATAGAAACAATTGTGGTATTGTCAATGAAATGGTCTTTTATTAACCTTTTCGCAATTGTTTCTCATGTTAAAGGAATGCTATCTTAAGAAATTTTACTGTAATGGTTATAAAATGACCATAATATGTTTGAATATTAATATAGCCAATTAATATTGAATGGTTGCCTTAATGTAATGCTATGTGATACGAAATATTTAATACACGTATTTATATTTGTCTTCGTAATGGTTGAACTTATTTATTCATATCTAGCACTCAATGGAATTGTGTTTAAATATATGCAAGTCTGCGAGAAAAAGTAGTAATTTAGTTTTAACGAGCCTATGAACTGCGAATTTAAAATATGTTAGAAAACGTATTCCCTTTCTTACCTTAAAGTTGAATGCAACGTAATTTACATATCTGGTCACATACTAAACCATCGCATTGAAAAAATTAATATGTAACCTTCGTAGATATTTTGTGCAGTGGTCATGTTCAGTAGTGGGCTATCTATCATGGCAATGTAATTTTCAATTATGTCAAGTCAATAAAATTATGAACCAAATTTAAATATTTAACATTTTAATCATCCAAAATGAAGAGAACTATTTTCTCAAGCTAACATTTGACAAGCCTTATATCTAAATGTGATACGCTAAATTTAATGTAAGATATAGCACATATACATTTTAAAATATCTTGTACTTTTTAAAAATATAATTTTCGTGAAGTGACTTCGTTAATAGAACATATACTAACATATTTTATTTGTAGACATGTGTGTGTGTTACAAATAATACATAAGACAAAACAAATGAAATCTTGCATTTTTTTTCAATTGACAGTGAGAACTAACAAAAAGTATAATTTTGAGACATAACTTAGATACAAACATTCTGTACATTTACATAATAAATATTTACTTTAACCACTAAACAATGAATAGTGCAAATATAATTCTTCGTTTTTCTGTTCTTTATATTTCACTTACGAACAAAAATATATGTGAGAGAAATAAATCATAACAATTAAGAACGCAGATTATTGGTTTGGTGCACAAATCCGTCATAGTAACATAACATGCTTATTGTACATAATAATTTTAGTCTATCACATTTCAAACAATGATCTGCAGCGTTGATGGAGCCGCAAGGTATCGAAGAATAGTTCTAAAGAACGTCACCTATGAACGGGATGTTTTGTTTGAAAGGTCACAAGCCAACTTCAGCCTTTGAACTTCAGACGATGAGAGGTTGTGGAGGGACGGGACATGTTCACTTCTTCATTGATTGCCTGCAACTAATTGGTTTGTTGCTTTGCCTTCCCCTTGTGTACCACTCATGTTATCATCTGTTGAGAAAAATAAACATTACAAAAACTATACATGGCCACAAGTCATTCAATTATGTGAATATAATAGTTATGTTCACAAACTGAATTAAATAATTCATATATATATATATATATATATATATATATATATATATATATATATTATATATATATATATATATATATATATATATACTATATATTTTGCAAATACTTAAGTTATCACTACCAGAGAGTAATGCAACGAACACATTGTACAATCAGTAAATAATTATGTAATTAAAAACACTATAACACTCAATAGCTATATGAAGTGCACAAACATGTGTAGGTCTGTATGAATGAACTTTCTCTGTCACTTTAGAGAATCTTTCTTTGAAGTTGTTTCGTAACCACATTTGTTCAATTTGTTCCGGTGGCAGGAACTCGTCAACATATTCTCATTTTAAGTGTTAAATTTATTTAGAATATATGTATTATCTTGCGCAATTTTATCTTTGGAAAACTTTTCATGTACCCCAGGATTCTTATCAACAAATGTAGTTAGTACACGTTTGTTACCGATAGTAGGAATGAGGAGATTCGATAGATAGTGGGCGTAGTGAAACTGCAGGACAAAACTAGACCAGGCAAGGTTTAGGTGATTTTGACATGTGGGGAGCATAAATTGCACATGGAGTGAGGAAAAAGACCAAAGAAGAGAGAATTATCAGTGTAAATATCAGGTACTGGAGATTATGAAAGAAGAGGAAAGTACTAAAGGGATGATGATAGGACAGATGAAGACGGAGAGGTTTCACTTATGCCACCAATCCAAAGACTGGAACTGTGAAGATTACGTTTTGACTCTCGATAACCAACAAAATGTTACAAAATCTAAAACTACTTCATTATTTTTCCATCCCAGTTATGCCATTATCCAAGCAAGGAAATTATTCTTAAGGTAACGTATGACTATTCTAAAACTTGGGCCTGTGCTCATGTTCACTCACCACGCTCAGTTCTCTCCACCACTTTTTCACTTCCTCCTGTCGTAGCCACCCACCATGACCATTTTCTTTCTGCTCTCTTTCTTAATTTTCAAAACTTTCTATAGAGGATAAACATCTCCGCAAGTACAGAATTCGAGAATAACTTTGGATTTTCTTCCAAGGCCCATACAGGGTGTTTCATGATTTCCTCCTGAATTTCGGAAGTCGGTTGCTTAGAAGCCAACTCACCCACGGGGATGAGAGAATATCAGTGAAGAGAGCAGGCGAAGTTTTTAACCCACCAATGTTCGATATATTCTCCTTGGTGACTCGACAGACGTCAATTCTGCTATCTTCCTCGTGTGTGCTCCACAGTGTCAAGCGATGGCCCCGACCTACTGTTCGTTTTCCGTCTGTCGAGTCACCAAGGAAGGACATATCGAACCTTTGTAAGGTGGGTTAAAAACTTCGATATTTACACTCTTCACTGACATGCTTTTATCCCTGTAGGTGAGTTGGCCCCTGGCCAACAGACTTCTGAAATATCGGAGGGAATTATGAAACATCCTGTATGCTATTACGTCGGAAAAAGGCAAAGCTATGTCCTGTGCATTACACCGTGAGGTGTGGTGGTAAGGCTGACACATTCTTTTTGTCACAAGAACACGGTTTAACTAAAACACCAAATAATAATAAAGGACGTGTCAAGGCCGCACAGTACCGACTGTACAACGGCCCTTACATCACACGCACACACACACATACATTATATATAACCCGAGAACACTTGTTCAAATATATACAGTGTGTACAAAGAAGAATGTCCTAGTTTTAAATTGTTATAACTTCTTGTAGAATACGTGAACAGTGTTCATTCAGTGTTCATTCATGACTTGAATGTTTGAAATTTTGTTGGTGTTTATTAGTTCTCCGTTTTCCAGGTTGGCGGCGCTGGCGTAGCAAAGGAATATAATAGGCGAGATGGCGAGCCCAGAGCAGAAGCCCTTCTGTGTTCTGAAACTTTGCGAAATGTGAATCAGTGATATTTGTGCAGCGTGCTTTCCGTGCGAAGTTCCATGTTGAAGCTCCACTTGCGAAGAACATGAGACGTTGGTATAAGCAATTTGAAACGAATACGATGCTTGTTAGAGTGTGGGAAGAGTTGTCTTATCGTTTGGATGTATACCGGGTCACAAAAGGGTCACACATTGAACATTTGTGAGTGTTACTCTTTCGTTTAATATATATATCATTGTTGTACGCCAAATATCTATGAAATAACAGAGGTTCAAAACTAGGACATTCTTTTTTGTACACCCGGTATATCTGTACATATGATTAGATGTGTGTATGAGAGCTGAGAGTAGCTACGGTTCTAATTTCTTGTTGTTTAAAGAAACTAGAACATATTCTTCGCGTACATATTCTTTCATAATTTGGGGTGTCGGGGTTGACCTCTTCCGAATGCATCCAAATAACAACCCCTCTACCACGTAGTACACCTTGGACTGCATTTTGTATACTAATGAGGCTCTGTCCTCTCTACAGCTGTAGGGCTGTGATTGTCCCGTGCTTCCCTACATGTGCTGAGTGCCCCTAAACAGCCTCACCTTTTACTTTAGCGATGAGACTTTAGTCCTCAGAGACACTTGATTTTAGCGGGCATAGTCCCATAAAATTGGACGGAAGCAAATAAATGTTGACGAACCTATAATTTCAACTTCAATCAATCTTTCACAATGTATAATACCAAATCTTTCTGGCCATTCTCTTCGCGTACAAGGGAGAATCCGTATCAGTAGCAAGAGAATATCCTCGACATTTCTCTACCAAGATATTTAGATTAGATTGCAAACACAGAAAAGTGTTTGCAAGAGCGTGTGGATAGATATTCTTCCTCAAATAATAAAGTTCAAGCATAAAGCATTAATTTCGGAAGAGACTGAGGGCAACATTTTTTTAAAAAAATCTCTTAAATCCATTGAATAATTAATGTAATCGCATTAATGCTCACTTACTAACACATTAACGTTGTGACATTCCAAGAAAATATATTTAAGATGACTACAGAAAAATACGCCAATCCTGCATTGTAGTGTTGCTTTTTTCTCTTTCTTTCTTTCTTTTTTACTGAAAAGAGTTAGCATGGAATAGTTAGGGTCAAGTATGATAAATGACCTCCAATGACTCGTGTCGTATGAAAGCTCCATCTGACTACGCCGAAGGTAGCTAGCTATCCATGCCGCTGTTTTTTTTTCCCCCGGAAAGCTCGATCTGATTGCGGTCTATTTCACAATTTCAGTGAAGGTAAGAATCTATTTGTAGTACCTAGTAAACGTTAACTTTCATAATATTTTACGTGATTGTATCCCTCATTGTATGTCCACTTAGAAGGGTGTATTGCACTAAATGTTTAACTTGCGGATTTCACTTCTGAATCCTCTAAACAAATTAGCCCAGCGCAAGCAAATACGCCATGCCAAGTATGGCGTATATTGCCGAATTCACTTACATTGAATGAAAATGTTTTAAAAACACGTTTTCAACTTCGCACCGTTATTTTAAAATGCATTGTCCTAACTGTTCCAATTAATCAAATTGGATTATTAATGCCTTATTTTTTTTGAAAATGTCCTCTATAAATTCTAAATGTCTATATTTTGATTTACATCACCTTTCATTATGTAACTTCCACTTCTTAATTTCGTTTCTTACTTTGGACACTCAAATTCATGATAATATTTTCATTCAATAGACATATTGCAAGAATTTACAATCAGTTTTCAGTAGGCTACTATTCTAACCCTGGAGTATTCACCTGCAAGTGTTTGTAAATACCTAGGTATGCCACTTTGTACCAATTCTTTCTTGACTAGAGTGAAACCATGAGATGACATTGCAATTTTTTAAGCATGGTTAGGATTACTCAAAAAGGCTCATATGCTATTTTATTCATTTGCTAAAAAATATGATAAAACAATTAAAAACCTAACACTGAATATTTACATGCATCTAGATTATACTCTCTCTCATGTATTTCAATGTATAAATCGCTTTGAAAGCTGAAAAACCTGAGTTAAAAGGCGGTTATGCCAAGTACATAACAATAATAATAATAAATAACCTTGCAAGAATTCCATGCCACCCGCGACCCGATGCGAGAGTTTTAATGTGGGATAATAAACAATTCAACTTCCTTGCAACATAATTCCAGGTGATTTCTCTGTGAAGCGATTCAACATGCAAAAGGGTCGCATGACTTACATCTATTAGGAACTTGTTTTCATCTCTCTTCGGAGCAATTGTCATGCAATATCACAATTAGTATATCGAGTGCTTGTCTACTCGTTAGCGACATTGGTTCTTTATTAGCGTCCAACTTTGATTGGACATTATCTATTCTACAGTAGTAGTTAGTTCACTGCAAAGGTCTCTAGTAGGTTCGATCCTAACCAAAGGCAAAATGAGAACAGACGTTCACCTGACAATACGAGAGGAGGTTCTTTTGCGAAACATAGTATTAGAATGGACAAAGGGTAAAAGAGACAATGAATAATGTCTACTTCAGTTTGCGTCGATTAGGTGGTCGAGTGCTTTAAGTTATCGTCTTTCAATCTCGTCACCAAAGTCTCTGTGTTTGAATCGCGGCCGCTATAGTTTGTATGTGTCCCTTCATCAATTTCAATTAATCATAACTCATCCTGATCTTCGTGAATATAGAAACTTGTCGGAAAAACGAAGTAAAATAAACAGACACATAACAGACTTAAATTTACACGATAAATATCTTGGAATTGAGTTTGGGATAATTCCTTAGCTTGTGACGCAATGATCCATTAATAGTTACATTTATTTCTTTAACATCCAATTCCAGATATATACCCTAGACTGATATATATTAACCTGGATATGAATTTTGTTTGAATATGAATTGAGTTGGGACCTTCTTTACACTACGGTTTTTTTTTGGCGGGGGGGAGAGCGATTGAAGATACTTTGGAGCCAGTGGGTAATGTAGTTTTCTGATACAATGTATTTTGAACAAGTTTGCTTCCTGATAAATTGCATAACACTCTACAGAGAAAGTTTTGTGACAGTATGTGACAGATTGGAAGTACTAAATAAAACTGCACGAAACAATAGCTGTGGAATGTCTCTTTGGAATTCAGGCTTTCTAATTTAAATTCAATGTTGTTAACTCATATGCTAGAAATCAATTGCTTCAAATGGCACAAAACAGCTAGTTTTCGAAAACTCGCGTTCCTCCACATGACGTCAATAGCCATGCTCACTGAATTTTTCTGGCGGTTCCATCTCTATATATTCTACTTGGATCACATAGAGATTCACTATTGTTATAAACAAACATTGCCAGTTTTGATAAACCTCCAATTAATACTTCTAATAACCTTGGAATATTGTGAAGAAAATGGAGTCAGTTACAAGTTTATCATTCATGATGCATTGTGGTAACCTATTGTTTCTTGCAAATTAGGTGACAGAAATCTGGAACTTTTGTAAAACACATTTTTGATAGATATCAGCAAGATAAAGTGTAAAAAGAACTTTGCAGGATGTTCAAGATAAGTAAGAACGCCCCAGTTTACTGGATACCACACGATCACCAAAGAACACGGTATGGACAACTCATACTTTTGTTGCTTCTCTTGGTGTTTTGTGTCTTATTTGGAATATATGTAGCAATGCATAAGTTGACAGAAGTGGAAAAGACCGGCAAAGGATCTGGATCCTTGGCAAGACACGTGAAAAACAAGAATATTTCCTTCTACATCTCAAGTGTGGCAGAAAATCTTCAACGAGTAGCCCCAGAGATAATGAAAGAAGGTTTCGAAATACAAGGTGGAGATAACGTTGACCCTGTTACTTTCCAAAGGAGAAACAAAGTAAGAAAAATGATGCTGCATGCTTGGAATAACTATGTTCTTTATGCGTGGGGAAAGAATGAACTTAGACCAATTAGCAAGCAAGGATATAGTTCAAGTGCTTTTGGTACCGCAACTCAACTGGGAGCAACAATAATTGGTAGCTTGGACACTTTGTATGTGATGAAGTTGATGAGAGAATTTCAAGCAGGTCGACAATGGATTGAAACAAGTTTAATCACAAATATAGCCAACTCCAATGCATCAGTATCAGAGATGATACACACGATAATTGGCAGCCTTCTTTCATGTTACTCAATGACTGGTGACGCCATGTTTCGTGAAAAAGCTTTGGAGGTAGGGTTCCAACTTTTGGGTGCATTCAATACGGACTCGAATATTCCTCTCAGGACATTAAACGAAGCATCTCCGCGCAGTGTACGCTCCACTTGCTGTAGTATCTTATCCGAGTTCGGAGCAATCCATTTAGAACTTGAGTACCTCTCCCAGGTGACCGGGGTGGATGTTTTTCGGAAGAAAGCTTTGTTAATTCTTCGTACGTTGAAGAACATGAAAAAGCTAGAAGGCCTTTACCCAAGCGTTTTTGATCCCAGAACAGGCCAAGGTAATCATTTGGTTTCGGTCGGATATAAAGGTGGCAGCTTCTATGCTTATCTATTAAAGTCGTGGTTGCAATCCGGGAAACACAAGAAACAAGTTAGGTACATGTTTCAGAATGCAACGATGCACATTATCGACAGAATGATTCGAATAAGTGATGACGGCAAATACATGTACTTTTCGGATATTAAAAATGGAAAAGTTGTACAAAAAATGGATCATTCTGCATGTTCTCTTGGTGGACTTTTCGCGTTGGCTTCAGTGACTTTGACAAACAACATGTCGAAGATCTACTTGAACATTGCAGAAAGAATAACACGTACATGTCATCAATCATACACTCAAACTCCTACTAAGTTGGGGCCACCAGTTATGAGATTTTCCGGAGGAATCGAAGCTAAAGGATTCCCAAACGATCCAAAATCGTATACACTCAGACCCGAACTTGTGGAGTCTTACTTCGTGTTGTATAGAACAACAGGAAAAAAGAAGTATAGAGACTGGGCGTGGGAAGTTGTTGAAGCATTAGAAAAATATTGCAGAGTTGACAACGGGTACTCGGGAATAACCAATGTGTATAGTAACAAACCTTTTAAAACAGATGTCCAGCGAAGTTACTTTCTGTCAGCAACGTTAAAGTATTTATACTTGCTGTACAGTGATAACACACTTTTGCCTCTGGATGAGTGGGTTTTCAATAAACGTGGACATCCTCTATTAGTACTTCGTGCCAATAAATCACATATATATAAATACATTAATTACCCATATTCACAAAATTTCTAATCCGATAAATCTGCTTACTGATTAACAAGAGATACGAGAATGAATTGAGATTATATGTATGGCAAGAATTGGTGTGCATATAACATTTAAGTTACAGCGATTTGCCTTCCAACTAGCATTTTGGTTACAATGGTTGCTTCCTCTTTAATTTGTTAATATGTTCTTCACTTTATTCATTTGAAGTTTTTGCAGCCATATTTTGACTTGTTTTACGAAATCTATCTTTACAAAAATAAAGATTATACTACATAAAGATGGTATTATTTCAACCTAAGTAACGACACGGAAGCGTAGTTCTCTATATTTGTTACATAAAATCAACTTTATTTAACTTTTGTATTCGTTTGAAAAGCAATGTTTATATCATAACTGTTTAAAAATTTTAATGTTGACAAATACACCAAGTATGCATTTCTATATTGTGTCTTTAATTAGTTAAATATTCGGCTTATAATCAATCACATCACTATCAAAATATTTTTGTGTAAAGTTTATTTAATATCCATCACTCACATGTTGTTACATACAGTAGGTGTGTGTTGATTGAAGATTGATGGATAGATTGAGATGTGTAATTCTGGCAGCGCTTGCTATTTGTAGCTACTCAGAAAATGATTAATTATGACATACTAGAAACTACATATTTAATCAACGAGATAGTTCTGATGGCACTATGAATAGTTTTGTCTGATAAGGAGAAGAAAATACAAGGGATGATGGGTAAACTTTATAACAATTATTCCGGAATTATGCCGCAGAATAGTATTTCACAGAAATCAGAGTTTCATTGAAGATGGAAATGAATATTCTGACACTTGATGTGTAATTATTTACAATTTACAGCGCACGGGAAGTTTTCCAAAAGTGGTAACTGACTGTATCTTTATTGTTTTTTAAATATTTCTAGGGTGTTCAAGCCGGGCATCCCATTTAACTATAACTGCGACTGTGCATATCTCATTCATTTTAATAAAAGCATACACATACCTGCATGTGCCGTTCAAATATCATCAACGAATCACTTCACGACCTTCACCGACTCGCCTGTTATCTGACCATCGTGACGTCATCCAAATTCAGTGAGCAAAACCAAGTATCTATTGTAGGCACTTCATTGACTTTGGCATTGTTCTATACTTACTCTCTCTCGTTGCAGTTAAGGTAGATAGTTAATAGGGAAACATGAAGAAGAAATCGCGGAGAAAAGAAATGAGCGGGTATCATATTGCATCTCATTATTTCAAATTGGAGCCGCATCAGTTACTCACTCGACCAGCTTGCCGTTATAATTACTGAGGAGCGCGTAACTTCACATGATGTTGAATCTCGAAGCAACAAGGTCTCAACTTTGAACTTAGGCGGCCAGCTACTAAAAAATATACTCCGTGGCTCAACATATCTTGGGGCCAACGCCTGCCAAGCAGCGTTTCATTGGGTGACATTCGGAGACCTTAGAAAGGTCTTACACGTAGCGACCTTTCCATCTGGAGAAGTCAGCGGTCCTTACATTGATGTAGACCGAACCTAACTGCTAGTACGTACATGCAGCATAACCATTGTTATTTATGTATCTGTCTGGAAGTCGACAAGCATTTCGTCAAGTGCAGGGTGCGAAATCATTGAAGACTGCTGGTAGGGGAATGAAGATATGACACACACACACACACAGACAGATTATATATATAACATATTATATATATATAACATATATAAGATCTTTATGAAGTATCAAACTAGTTCCTTTACTACACTGTTTAAAAATGTCAATGCATTACAAAATAGTTGTAATTGTTTAATATGTAAGTTTTTTGTTAATATTTTGCTTTCAACTAAATGAATCAATTAGATTTCATACATATATTTGTTTTTCTTTTACTTTGTATAAAATTGTATGGTGTAGTGTCTTTAACGAGGGACAGAGAAGCATGCAACACTCAGAAACACACACAGAGACATTCATTATCCTTTGTTCTTTGTGCTTGTTTCCAATCTCTGTTATAACAAAAACTCTCCCCCGGAAATTTTTGGTGGGGTCGATTTTTAGGACAAGATTCTTGGTGGGGGTTATCCCCCTGTCCTCCCCCCAGGATTTTACACCCGGCTTCAGCGGAACTGAAGTCTATTACACTTGCTTGGCCATGTGGAACTCCACGTAGAGAAACAAAAAATAGAGGATGTCGTTAGCCCAATAGTCTCTTAAACAGGTAATGTGCTTTTAAATGCAGCACAAACAAAAAGAGTCAATTTTACAGTGCTCATAATTAATGACTCCGCGGGTAAAACACCTTTGGGTTTTATTTACACAGTGAGTGTGTTTTAGCTGAGTGGCCCCCAGTACAAACTGATTGGGAATTTGAGATTAGCTTTAAATAAAGATTTTTTGTATGCATTAGTGTTGTTTGGTTTCCAATTACACTGGAACTTCGATTTGGTAACTGGTTCAGGAGAGGGCGAGGGATGGGGGCCGATTGGAAAATTCCGTTTGATGCTAAAGAACATTGACAATTGCAGTATTTGCTTTACCTTCAATTCAAGTGTTTCGATTTTTGCGCATAAGAGATCGCATAGTATCTATAATATACTTTGTTTCATTTAGTTCTTTTCTTTTAACCAGTGAACTTGTAATGGTAGAACCAGTACATGACCCTTTTCTTTATTAAATGTTGGTATATTTCATTAATATTATTTTTCATGGGTTGGTGAAGGTAATATTTGTTATTCAGTTTCTAATGTAACCTGCTACACAGCTGGCCTACGTGTCTGGGAGAGCCAGTTGCTCAGAAAGCGGGTAGTTTTAAAACTTGTCCTTTCAAAACCCGGAGGGGTGAAAAATGAAATCGTTTACTGGCTTTTTCGAATCGCCTATATAAGAGATTCTATTGAGTAGGGGGGGGGGGGGTGGAATTTTTTCGTTGCTTGGGCAAGAGGGGAGACCTTGGAAGTTCTCTCGATGCCGGTAGTGACTGTGGCTAGTCTAGAGGGCTATCGGTGACGACTCAACCATTCTCATGGAGATAGTACTGCTGGCAGTGGCGTAGCAGCCGTCCCCGCAAGCCCCGCAATGCGGTGGGGGGGGGGGAGCTCGAGCTGCAGGGGCCCCGCTATGTTCTCTCTCTGTGATCCTGAAATTTTATATAATCCCAGAAATTCAGTAGTTACTGTCACTTAATAAATGGATTTACGAAACATAAATTTGGTTCCCAGTAACATATCATATGACGA
This sequence comes from Lepisma saccharinum, assembly GCF_977018435.1. Taxonomy (NCBI): domain Eukaryota; kingdom Metazoa; phylum Arthropoda; class Insecta; order Zygentoma; family Lepismatidae; genus Lepisma; species Lepisma saccharinum. Next base: position 121,543,834 of record NC_139229.1, read on the forward strand.
CGTCTGCGATAATAAGCATTGGTGGGTTGACTCAGCCAGAGGGGCCCGGGTAACTTGACATTATAAGTCTCCTACGAAATTCAGAATTAAGTTACTTGCTCATAGATGGCAATCGTTCTCTCATCTCATACCTTTATAGCTACGTGGTTTTCGTAAACGTAGTATAGTGTAGTGCAGTACAGTTGTGAATCGAGTAGAAAGATTCAGTTGTTCCACCGGTCGATGCTGTATTGTTACACAATACTTACACAAACAAACTTCATAATTTATGACTTTTTTATTACCATTAATATTACGTGATATTTAAAATGTAACTTCCCACCAAATATTTTCATGGGGGCTCCCCAAGCCTCAGTATGATTGATTGATTGATGGAATTGGTATTTAAGTCCACTTTATGCACAGTAAGGCTAATCGGGACTGGACCTACAGTTTAAAGTGGGATCCGAACCACTATGTGCCTCCACCGGGTATCGTACCCGGGACCCCTTGATTACAAGGAAGCATCAGTATGATATTGAAATAAGATGAGAGATAAATTTCCCACATTTTCCACACCTATTACATTTTACTACAAAGAGGCCCAAAAACTCAGGATGTTGAGCCCATGGGAAATTTTCCCTTTGCCCTTAGGTCCAGTAGCCAGGCCCGTAGCCAGAATTGATTTCCATGGGAGGGGGGGGGGTCCATTTTTCAAACGTTTAACAGTGTTAAATTAAGGTAAATTATGTGTGTTGGGGGAGGGGGTCATTAAGTTACATAAAGTTTAGAAATATCACAGAAATACTACATTTTTCTATATCTTTTAAAATATCACTTGAAGTGCTAATTGGCTGCTACTGAAATCATCCCATACTACACACTCCATAGTACGTTTGATGATACAGATATTTATATCACCCAAGGAAAGATGGACAATATTCAACCATAGTACCTACCGTACATTCCACTCCCCGACCGAAACAATAGAACTCCCCTTCGTTCCCAAAACTTGGGAGCTGTTAACCTTTGACGCAGATGCGGAGAGAATTTGCGTAATGACATCAAAGTCACAGATTTCTGTATAAATGGGAGGTTGCAACAGGGGCAACGAATGTACAGATAAAGATGCTCCCCTGTGAAGAAACTTTCTGAAGTCTAGAGAAGAGAATGTCCTAAATACTTGCCGCTACTTAGACTTCTTCTTATAAATAAGATGAACGAATGTAATAGCTGCTGTTCATGCTCCCTGAATTTATCCTTCACCAAAGTTGAGAGCAAATAATATCTGCTGTCTACATTTTCACTTTTCACTTCAAACAAATTACACAAAATAGTTTTACCTAATGTCAAGAGGGCTGACCTCAGTGCCAGGGGCTCAGCCCCCTCTGGCCCCTGCCTGACAACGGGCCTGCCAGTAGCCCCAATTTCGCCACGCAGGATATACAACGTATGCAGTGGTCAAAGTGTTCCAATCCCTCCAATCGGCATTTCATTGAGTGACAAATTTTCAGTGAATCAAGTCCAGTCGCTGCTTAATTTGCTATCACTCAAGACTTGAGTCCGCCTCTATTTCTTAGCAGCAGATTGCAATTTACCCTTTGATATTAGCTCACCATTGACAATGTAGAGGTCCAGTTCATCTCTCGTAACTGAAATGATACTTTTGTTTGAGTATATAACTCACTATTAGTATCAGAAGCATAATGTGAGCGGCTCTTTCATTGAATCTTGGCCTGGCATAGCCAGAGGATGGCTTTTTGGGCTGAAGGTGCATTCACCTCTGTCCAAAAAAGGAATGTTTACTATCCTTTTAAACAATTTCCCCAAACAGTATTTTTTAAATATATGTTTATTATATGTAACCTACATTAAAAAAGAAACGTTTCGAACAAAAAAAAATACAAAGGATCACGAACAAAATGGTTGGCTGTGTGAAGCCTTTACCCTCCTTATAAAAGAATCCCGGCTGTGCCACCGCTTTGAAGTAAGAGAAAATATTTCTCATTTCTTCATCCAGTTATGTATCAGAGATTCAGACAATTCTGATTTAGTTTCGACAAACTACTAAACTGATATATAGCCTAAGTCTATGACAAAAAATGGAAAGGAAGGGTTAAAGTTAATTCATTTTACAACTGGGAGGGGGTTGCCATCTATTGGGTCTGGCATCATCTCGATGTTTCTTCTTTCCACTGAGGGGGCCCCAATATTTTACTTGCATGGGGGGGGGGGGGCAGAGAACTGCGCTAAGCCACTGACTGATGGTCTAGGCCAACGTACAAATCTCGTTTTGCACCCAAATTTGAATTTTATATTAAAGAAAGGGTGTTTTTAGTAGTGGCTGTGGCTAGTCTAAGAGGGCTAGTGGCCACGGGGTAATCATATTTAAATAGAGATAGTTCTGATGGTCTAGGCCAACGAACGAACCTCTATTCTATATATCAAAAATATGTCATTTCAATTAATTGGGATCATGTGGGGGTTGTTGCATTTGTAATTCATTTGTACATGTTTAAATAAGAAATAAATAGTCTCTTTATATGTTTTTTTAATCTGAACGTCCGAACTTTCATTCATGAGAAAAGAAAGAGTTTCCCTTATATCCATGGTACAGAAAAATAACAAGAAATCGTATGGTAGTTATTCTAAGATGTGTTATTTCGAATGAACCGTATTGTTAGTTTATTATGTTTTTGCATCTTATTCACCTGTTGCAGTAACGGAACAAGTAACAGGTAGAGCCAAGTCAGGTTACTTTCGAAACCAGGGAAAAAGAAGTAAAAGAAACTTGAAAAACACACTATCTATACGCAAAAAAGTACTAGACAGACCTAGCAAATGATGTACGGTGTGTTACAGCGCTTGTTTTGCAATGTTAGCTTCTATACAGTTAAGAGAAACTACCCAGAGTACAATTTGGGAACTTGTATGTACAACGATTGGCGTTTTAATTCCCAAGTCAACAGTTAGGTACTAGCAAGCGAGGTATTTGCAAGTTGACACAGAATGTTTGATCGCATAAAACGCTGCCTCACAAGATACATAATTATTTCATGCAACCACATTTTTGTTCCGATGTCAACTCATGCTCGATTCATTGACTGATTGGTTTGGTGTTTTAAGTCCACTTTATGCACAGTAAGGCTAATCGGGACTCTACCTACAGTTTAAAGTGGGATACGAACCACTATGTGCCTCCACAGGGAATCGAATCCGGAACCCTTTTATTACAAGACGACAACGCTACCACTGCGCAATTGGAGAGGCCATGCTCGATTCATATCTACATACATAAATACATATGAAATACACGAAGTTTATGAATCAATTAATCTTGTTGACCATATAAAAAGCACACTCTCTGAAAGGAGAAGTGTTCAGTTTATCTTTAGATTTACTGCACATTGCTCGACGTGTATTTTTACGAACCAACTGGGAACACAGTGCGGAGGGGAAGGGGGATAAACAATATAGTGTTTCGTAATTATCATTTTTAATCTTAGTTTTAAAAGTTGTTCAAAGGCAAGAATGGTAATCGAAGACATGTTAACGTGGGTTGCATTTGCTACTTTCGTTTTCATGTGCTCTTTACTGCTTTCATTTATTCTCTTAAAATTTCGCAGCGGACTTTAGCCCGCTCTGTACGCCAGTGGACCGTGGAAAATATACAATATGTCTCTTGAATTTGGCTCAGTCGGTAACGCGTCTGACTACCATGCTAAAGGTCACGGGTTCGATCCCCGGCCGGTTCAAATCCGGGAACTTTTCTAACGATGGAAGCGGCCCCGGCGCCCACCCAGCTTCGAATAACATGGGTACCTGGGGGAAACCCTGGGGGGTAAAGGCGGTCAGGGGCGTGATGCTGATCACATCACCCCCACCCACGACCGGATCAAGAAAGTGTGGGGCGTTACCCCCACACCCCCTAAACGCCTTCATGGCGTGGTGCTATGCACAGGGGAGCACTTAACATTTTTTTTTACCAACAAAAATTTTGTAGATACCATGATATAATTGCAGTTAGTAGTCGAGTTGTGTGAAAGTGAGTTGTGGGAGATTTTAGAATTGGAACATTTTCACTATCTAGTCCATACTTTTGTTCGTCGGGGCATAAGTGAACTACTTGTTTTTATAATTTGATGATATTTCAGTGTGGAATTAATCAGGACACAGGATAGATGAATATGCCTAAGGCAGATAATTCATTCTAGTTTTTGGTTTTAAGTTGTCTAAATCATGCTAGCTTGTCCGTTTAATTTTTAGTCATTCTAGTATGTGTTTTGTCTAGAACCTACTTCTTATGTAGTTTTCTCCTTCAGCGACATCCTGTGGGCCTATTTTATATTACCCTGTCTTTTTTAAACACTCTTCTTCCACTGTTGTTACCTATGTAAAAGAAAAAAAGTGGACGAAACTCACCTGCATCAGACCAAGAAACATCCTTCTTCCCCCTCATGCCTAGAAATCCGCTCGGGGCCTTCTTCTGCTGTGCTCTTTTGGACAACTGCGATTCATAGAATCCCTGGATGTCTTCCGGTACGTCATACTCTTCGCCAGAACCATTGAGCAAATAGTAAAGCAGAGCGTCAAGGTTTGGGTCGTCGGAGCCGTCTTTCTTACCCCTCATGCCAAGGAAACCAGAGGGAGCCTTCTTGCCCCTCATGCCAAGGAAACCAGAGGGAGCTTTCTTGCCCCTCATGCCGAAGAATCCAGACGGTACCTTCTTGCCCCTCATACCCAGGAAACCGGACGGTGCCCTCTTGTTGGAGTACCAGGAGTCGCGGTCGTAGAAGTCTTCAAGATCATTGTCGTCCCTCATGAAGCCGCTGTCGTAGGATTCCTTCTTGCCCCTCATGCCCAGGAAACCAGAGGGGGCCTTCTTCCCTCGCATGCCGAGGAATCCGCTGGGGGCTGCCCTTTTGTCGTCGTACGAGAGGAAGTAGTCGCTGTTGTCAGCCAGGTTGTCAAGCTCGTCCTTCTTCCCGCGCATTCCCAGGAACCCGCTAGGCGCCCTCTTGTTGATGTCATCTGCAGAGCTTTGGGCAAGGACGGCGAGGGTGACGAACGCAAGGAGAAGAAGCAGGGTCATCTGGATGCTCATTCTGGAAGAGACGAAAGAAAGAAGTAAAAAGTTAAGTTGCCCCACATGTGATGACTACATGTTATACAGCAAAACCAAACAATAATCACGGGGGAAAGGGGGGGGGGTCGTTAGTTGTAGGACAGTGTGTATATGCGTGTGTGCGTTTTTGTGTGCATTATGTTTGAAAAACGCATAGTTCATCGCTCTGTACAGTTTGGGGACTCATTTGGTATGTAGGTCTATGTTGTTATATAGATGAGGTTGGCTTGCACTGGGATGTTCTGTATGTGAAGACATCTTGCTTTGGGATTTGCTTCTAATGTTGTGAATTATGGTTCGATTAAATTTCTGGAAGTCAATATTGCGAATGTGAACCACCCTGTTGTGTTGAGTGTTATTGAAGATCCTGGTAGAACTGGTCACTTACGTGGAAGGTATTGTAAGTTTGTATTTCACATTTTTTATTGTTGAAGGCTGAGCCCACAATTTTGAAGAATATTGGATGGTTGTTTGGAATGTTTTGGCTTTCTGTTACAATTTATTTGTGCAATTTTATGATTTTGTATGGTTTACTATTGTGCGATGTGTTCTGTAGTACAGCATTATGTGATCTTTTGTAATATTAGTTGCAAAAGCTTGTTTTTATAGTCGAATGATATCTTTTTCGGGATCAAAGTTCAGCCTTCGCCATAAATTTAGGTCGTGATTCCGTATGTTTGGTGTAATATGATAAAGAGGTTCAAGTTGAAATTGGTACGTGGCCGGTCAATCATCCACAAAAATGCTGTAAGTATATTAGTTCATACCATCTAACAAGAACTGTCCAGACACCATTGTCACGGTCAATGATACAGGTGTGAGTCACACCCAGTGGCGGTGACTGGGTTCCAAAACCGGGGGCCAAGGTGCCAAAACTGGGGTCAAAGACAGTTTATTTCCCTTTGTAGATAAGTTTTAGCATAGTACGGGGGCAAAAGTGGCGAAAAGTGTGGGGGGGAACTGCCAGCCGCCAATCGCCGCCACTGGGTGTGACAGACGACAAAAATACGTTCAGTTCAACAAATCTCATCACATCCTAGTAGTTGAACAGAGGCAACAGGTAAATACGAAGTGAACTGAATGGATTTGAGAAACACATCATTATTGGTGGTATGTTCTTATTTGCTATTGCCACTATTGGTTGGACACGATGTGGTATTACCAGTGCAATAAAACTGCCAGGTCGGCCTTCGAAAATGACGAATACGTACGGGAGGGTGTTGAAGTGGGTAGCACAGAAACACAGGCACTAGTCGGTGTAGACTATCATTGAAAATTTCCAGAACACACCAGTAACACCAATACGAGCATGAATACCGTCCAAAGAACATAATTTACTGGGCTGTCGTGGAAGATCGAAGGCACACAAGTCGACCAAAACTGCAACAAAACAGGTGGCATGATGCAAAAGAGCGCCTGAACTTAATTAGATAGTAGAAGACATTTCTATGGGGTCCATGAATCCAGATTTACATGTTTCCAGTCCCATACTAGGATATGGGTGCGGATACCGCCTATCACAGCGTGTCTTGTACCCACAGTGAAGTTTGGTGTGGGGTGCATTCAACTTGTATGAACTTGGACCTCAGGCCGTTGTCCATGGTATCATATATTTTGCTCAGTACCTTAAGGACAATCAGGTACTGCTCACACTGTGGCAGCTCTATGGGCGCACGTTGATGCAGACGTTATGCAACGCTACGAAAAGATGGGTGTACAACATCTGTCCTGGTCCCAGCAGTCTCGACTTCAACCCCACCGAACACCGGTCGAGGTTAAGTCAAATGCGTCAAAAATCTGTGACGGACTGATTACGACTCTACTACAGAAATGGAGATACATTCCTCTTGATTGAGGATTGTGGATTGAGGACTGACTGAAAATTGATGAAGAGCCTTGTGCAAAGTGAACGAGCCGTGATGTAGGTTAAAGGCGGGCATATCAGATATTAGGGTGCGTACAACCGTATTGAAAGTTTCTTACCCTAGTGTCCTGACAATTCTTAGTAGATATTGTAACGTATTGGTGTATTATACTGGCATGCTCCTCTCCCCAGCCCCTATAAAAGGGTAACGATGCTTATGGCGAGTGAAAAGATAGAACCGCTCGAATGTTCTGAAGTTCCACTTGTTTCACCATGGTTTATACATTAACCTTTTCCTCTCTAGTATAACAATTCTGTGCTAGCATGTTCGAACGGATAAAACGAGATGTAGTACATTCAGGTCTATAGAACAGTTTTTGTAATCTAGATGTAGGTTAGTTACTTCACGAAATAATGGATTGCACAAAAATATTAATAATATTAATAGTCACATTATTCTTCAGAAGATCAAGTGCCCGCATGCGATACAATCTTAACGTTGAATATCCAGGTGGAATAATCCATCTTGTGGAGAAACCAATAACTAGAGCTTTATTTTTACTTGATTCCTATATCTCATGCGGGTAAATTAGCTGTAATAGAACTAGATTGACACGGTATTTACCTATTAGTCTTTGTGCTGGTGGCATATTTCTAGCAGAAGTGGTTATTATTTCGTAATGACGAAACAATTAGCTAAAGTGTGCAATAAATCATGCTTTGGTATAACCTTACACATAGGGAGTATCTGATAATGACGACAAATTAATCTAAAGAGTGACATCTGGTTTTGTAGACATATGCAAATCTAACAATATGTCATCTATATTTTACCCAAACTATATTCGACATGTTTGTTTGCTATTATTATCCATGCAAGCAGTTCAATGAAATCGAATTTTTTCTTTCCAATTTATTTACACATTGAAATGTGACATGTAAATTGCACTGATATCGCGTAAAATACCATGTGTGATTTGTTTGATTTGTAATGTACACATTGTTTCGAAAAAAAAAGAGTTTATATCTATGGGGAATTGAACATAGACGGAAATAATGATATTAAATTTAAAAAAAATATTAAACGGAAAAGAAAATCAATTTTGAAAATGCGGGAAATGAAAAATGTTGTATATCCTTATGAAATTAACAGTAACTTAAGTTGGTACCTAGGATGCCTCGATGAAAAAAATACTGGAGTGTTGTTATGGACTCTATTATCTGACCTACATCCTGTTTATATCATCCAACATTGTTTGATTTTCATTGGCACACACACACCGACAGATGGTTCGAGATATTCAAGATCATTCAGATATTTGGTATTTACATCTGTCTACGGACTTTCATCTCTGCATTTGTTGCATTTTCTGAGAAATAACGAGGTATCGAATGGTTCGACTGTGGACGCAAACAGCCAATAGACTGTCCAATAGGCGTGCCAATGTACAAATGTGTATCTTCAGTTGATTCTGATCTATCCAAAGTTCGAAATATATCGATCGTTTCCTCCCATAGCGAGACGGACGTAGCAATGAGATTATTTATGGCGCAGAATTTTATTTAATACTAAATTATATCTTGGTATTTCGAGTAGTTTCTGATTAATCGATAGCTATCGATTGAGTTCGATTGTCGATTAGGAAAAATAAATGGACGGATCGATCGAGGAGGTGAATATCCAATCACGTTGGTAACTCGCATAGTTTCAAAGCAATTGCAACTTTAAAAAGTAACCGTTCGTTGATGTTCGATTTTGTTACGACCACACTAATCGAAACACTCTATTATATTGCTTTACGTTAACATTTTTACATCTTCAATTGTAGAAAATTGTAGATGCTTGATATAGACAGGTCACTTTGGGTCAGTTGTATCTCACTGGCAGGTGGAGTTAATTATGTTTCGTAGAGCCCATCTATAAAATTGCCTTTATAGCTCTGGTATTTTCTGATACTATACTGGTAGTAGACATAGATCGACGGGCATAGCCATCGCATACGGGTACTTTTTAAATCCTCGCCAGTTAGTGAAAAATTATTTGGTTAGATTAACAACAAAATAAAAATGTTAAGCTGAATTTCTTGGTAAATATTGATGATTTTGATCAAATTATTTGGCAAATCTTAAGCAAATATGGTCAGAATTTAGAGAAAGAAATTTGGTTAACAACCATTTCCTTGTCACTTAATTACAAACGTTTTTGGTGATCGGTGTCTGTTTTTGGAGTAAACATTTCTCTTCTTGTTCAATTTCATGCATTTGTAATGAATTGCAAGTTTCTAACTAACATGGATGGATAAACAGATTTCAACGAGGATCTGGTGTGATTTCAACACATCAGGCCTCGAAGGGAACAGAACTAGATGTGGTCACAGCAGGAAAGTGACTCGTTGATGGCGTTTAGTGTTTGGCTAATGCCAAAACAGCTTCCAGGCTAAAACTAACCTGTAGTAAACACGAACTGAGCCCCCAGATGACATCCGCAATGTAGTTGAAATGCTGGTCCAGTAATGAGATCGTCAGATAATTAAGACGAATAGTGCTTCACAGGCATGTGTCAAAGTACGGTACATTAGTTGTGAGCAAATTACTTCAATACTGAGAAGAAAGCATTGCAAATTTACCCAATGTTTGTTGTTAATTTGGTATACAATGAGTGAAAAATGAACCAACTAGCTCTAAAAGTGATCCAGAATAAGTGGGAACATTTATGCAACAGCAGTTCAAAGAATATTATTATCTCTTCTAGGACATTTAGTGCAGGTGAATTTATTATAGGTTTCTGTAGTATTTTGTAACGTTCACAGTCTATTGGAAACATCTTAAAGCTTAGAACTTAACTATTTTATGAACTGTATTATCGAAATAATACCCTCTATTAGGTGAACAATAAAAGACCGAACGAATTTCAGAACTTATTGATCTTGACTTATTTAACGTTACTTTTTGGACCGTCAGGCTTACAACTACAGGAAATATGATAGTGATGGAAGAAAGCAGAAATGGTATTTTTAAAGATACAATCCCAGGATCCACCAAAGAAAAACCTCAATTAGGATGAACGACTGCAGGATATGAACCCACGACCTCATGAATGTCAATCCGTCGCCATAACCGCTCGCTAAAATTGTTCGATCTGCAATAAAAAAATTTGGATGGAGAATACATTTTAAGCTTATCAAAGGCATTTAAACAGAAAGTTTTGTCAAAGTTTGTTCAAAGTTCAATTCATGCTGAGATAAGCTAACCGGGACTGGATCTATATTTTAAAGTGGGATCCGAACTGCTGTAAGCTATGCCTTCTCCAGAGTTCGAACCCTGGACCCCTTGATTACTAGGCGGCAGCGTTAACGCAACACCAACGGGAATGCCCACATTCAAGTTGTTGTAGCGTAAAAGATCATCAGTATAGTGAAAGAGTTTTTTTTGTTTTTCAGCGTCGGTTTTCTGCCACTTTTGGCTAATCGCGATGACGAGGATGATTAGATGAAAATTATGAAGGGACATGAAGAACACCCTTCCTCACGTCTGGATTCGAACCCGGGAAATTCGGTGGCGAAATCGAAAGCGGACCGCTTAACGTGCTCTGCCACCAAGCCGGCTAGTGGAAGATAAGTATATAACTTTTTGGTGCACGAACTTCACCTAAATTAAGACACGAGTTTACTATGTTCCCAAAAAAATTGACTTTCTTGTCAATTTGGGTAATTGGGAAAAAATGCCAGGAATTCTACGTACCTTTCCGAGAAGGACACCTTTTCCAGGAAAGCATCAGCAATGAACGAATCCAAGTACCTTTCAAAGTTTTTAGGCGGGAATAAGACAAAAAAGCATCTATAAACCTTTCAAATGTTGCTTTAGGGGAACATGAAACTCTACGAAAGACCATTCGTAACTAATGGAACATATACGATATACGTATATACTCGTACATCTATGACGCAGAGCTTGGGAAACCAAAGAGGTGCTGAAGAGCTCATGAAAAGAGGGCGAAGTACAGCTGGCGTATCCAACTCCATCTCGCGGTTGAGATTTGAAGTATCGTCCACGGAGTCACAGCCTTAACTGTGACCCAAAATGAAGATGGAATGCCGCAGAAAATATGCATGCATAGAATTATCTATGTGCTGAATTACACACCACAAACTTAATTACACACCTCATTGCTGTCACTTAGCAATTCTTAATCATCATCATCAAGGCATCTATCAAGATATAATTACTTCAGACTGGACGGAGTCACATGGACAGGCGCCTAGCGAGATAAAAATAAAAAATGCAATCTTCAAGGCAATATCGTGCTTTAGAAATGCAATATACAATACAGGATATTTTCATCGCCTTGTCAAATTATGAGCTATAAATTTACGAAAAATAGCGCAAAAAACTTCATATATTCAACTTTTAAAAATAGAACTGGACTATTTCATGCACATACTACATTCTTGACATTAAAGCAATAGTTAAGCAAGATTTTTCTTACAGTTTCTGTGCAATAAATTATGAAACTAAGCACTATTGATTAAACATAACTACCATTAGAATACTTTCCCAGATTTATAGCTAGAGGTGAACAATTTTGTTGTCGCTAGTAGAACACTTTCTATTTAGTTAATAAGAACTTTATTTTAGCTTCTGTGAATTTTCAAGTGTTGAAAAATAAATTATTTAAGACAAAGAGAAAGTAATTGACCTTTGAATATTCTGGTGAAGTTGAAGGGGAACATAACAGTTAAAGGAGAAATTAGTTGTTGTCACGGGTCGGACACAATAAAAAATACAAAACAAAAGTAAATCAAAAAGTTATAATAAACAAACAATTTGTAAAGTACCTTCTACTATCAAGTAAAATATGTATAATAATTGAATTTCAATCCAAATGACAAATTTTAGATTGTTGACTCAAACGATAGAACAAAATTACAGCATTGCATTTATGTTTTAACATAGTAGAAATTTAGTGGCACTTTGCCATGGAATGCCTCAGCTCTTACAGGATTCTTATCTGGGGAAGGGAGTAGACAATTAGGATATGCTTTTAAGCAAGGACTTAGATCTAATTGGATCATATCCAGCTCCGTTGTCCAGGAGTACAAAAGTTTCTGATCCTACGTCAAACATTGCAGATTTGACTTAAGAAACTGAAAGCCAAAACTTTAAAAGACATGGAAATTGTGCAAGGTAAATTGAAGTCTCCTTGTGATTCCTGTCGGTTAAGCAGTGTTTGTTAATCAGCCTTCTTAACGACACATTTTCATGTTTAAACTTCATTACTTTGTAGCAGTGGCGGCAAGCAATCCACTACTTCTAAGACAAGTTTTACCTTCAATTGAATGTTTGTTTTACTTCACGATGTTTTATTCTCCATCAATTTCTTTTAGCATTCATTATTTTGTATGCTATCGAAATGTCCGACTTATGAACGTCGAAGTAGAAGTGAAAACATGGATAGACGAAAAAGTATTCACACTCAACATAAAACACAAACCTTGGTTTAACGACACATTAGTAAATATAAACAACAGACTGCTCGACATATTTGTTCTTCTCATTATGATTATATCGTGATTATACATGATAGTAAAGATACTAAACCATAACAGCAGCTATAAGCTCCATAACGTCATATTTCTGTATTGTCTCACCTTCCATATGCCGGCCTCCGTGGCGGAGTGGTTAGCACAGTGCTCTTGAAGCCAGGGATCCCGGGTTCGAATCGGCCTTGGCATGGATGTCTGAGAGTGTCCGTTCATCAATTTCTCATTTTCATCGTATCATCACTCATGCGCATATTCGAGATTAGCCAAAAGTGCAGAAATGTGAAGTAAAATAAACCAAATCAAAAACTTTTCATATAACTTCAATATATATTTCGTGGTTGCATAATTTATTTCTCAATTTTCTCACATTCCTATCGCTCTACTTTCGTTCCGAGATCAGCTTGAAATGTACTACGCCCTCAAATAGATTGTTCCCAAGCAGGGCCGGATTAAGGTGGGTGCTATTGATGCCGCAGAATTAGGCCCAGATGAAAACAGACGAGAATTTTTCGAAAGCTGAAAAGTTTTCTTTGCTATATTAACCTGAAAATAAATCTTAGAATGAAATTTGGAGCCACAATTTCGGACGCCTAGACACAGCGTTACTTATTATACAGTTACTATTATTCTTTACGCTGTGATGTAACTATAACGTCATTGTTCACCGAAGATTTCAAGCATCAGGCCCAATTTAGTCTTAATCCGGCCCTGTCCCAAGGTCCGTAGCTACAGGCGTTCAGGATGGACATTGCTCACCCTGGTTTACAAACTGATAACACCAGTACATATTTCCAACATAATTGCCCCTCCCCCAAAAAAATAGCCATCCATTCTCTTCTAGAAACCTGACTATGGCATTAGGCATTCATTCATTGTTTTCTGCCTAATTGGCAGGTTTTTCACTGCAATCTCCAGCTTTCCCTGTTCTCTGCCTTACGCTTCGTAATAGCATACGACCCAGTTAATTTAATATCATCCATAAGCTGATATCTCTTTCTTCCACGGACTTTTCTTCCTTCAACCATTCCCTCCAAGGCATCTCTTAGCAGGCAGTTTCTTCTTAGACAGTGTCCTAACCAGTTTCTTTTCCTCTTCTTGATGGTCTCCAGTATAGATCTTTTTTCACCAACTCTTTTCAGTACGGCTTCGTTTCTTACCTTGTCCGTCCATTTTACACGCTCCATTTATCGCCATGTCCACATTTCAAAAGCTTCGAGTCGTTTCTCTTCATTTCTTCTCAACGTCCAGGTTTCTGCACCATATAGTGCTACACTCCACACAAAACATTTCACTAATCTCTTCCTTAGACCTATGTCCATGGGTCCACAAAAACATTTTTTCTTCTATTGAAAGCTTCTTTTGCTATTGCGATTCTCATTTTCACTTCTTGGTTGCAGCTCATGTCACTGCTTATAGTGCATCCGAGGTACTTGAAGCTATCCACTTGCTGGATTCTTTCACTGTTTGCTCTCACATTAATATTCCTTGGTTTCCGTCCTATAACCATTGCCTTTGTCTTCTTTACATTAATCTTCATCCCATACTGCTCACAGCTGCTGTATAACTCTTCTAACATACTATTTAAGGTTATTTCATCCTCAGCGAATAATGCCATGTCATCAGCAAATCTTATGCAGTTTATTCTTCTTCCTCCTAATTTGACACCTCCTGTGCCCTGGAAACAAGCTTTCACTATATCTTCTAAATAAATATTAAACAAAGTAGGCGATAGGCAGCATCCTTGTTGTACTCCTCTTCCAATTTCACAGCCTTCTGTCATTTCGTCTCCTGTTCTCACTTTAACTCGTTGATTCATGTATAAGTTGCTTAGAAGTCTTCTCTCTTTCCAATCTACACCAATTTTCTTCGGAATTTCTAAAAGTTTAACCCAATTCACTCTATCAAAGGCTTTCTCCAGGTCTACAAATACTACAAACACCTCCTTTCCTTTCTCTAAATATCTTTCCCCAATGGTCCTCAGTAAACCAATTGCATCCCTTGTACCTCTTCCTTTCCTGAAACCAAACTGTTCTTCCTCTAACTCGCCACTGACCTTCGAGTATAGGCGTCTGTTCAGAATTCTTAGAAGAATTTTTGCCGAGTGAGATATCAAGCTGATTGTCCTGTACTCAGAACATTTTCTGGCATTGCTTCTCTTCTGCAGAGGTACCAAAACAGTCTCCGTGAAATCTTGTGGCCAATCCCCTTTCTCATAGATTTCATTGCATAAGTGCAGTATTTCTCTTTTTCCATCTCCCAGGCATTTGATAAGTTCAACAGGAATTTCATCAGTGCCCGTTGCTTTCCCATTCCTCATTTCTTTGAGTGCTTGCTCAAATTCTTCATTCAGGATATAGTATCCTTTCTCATCGTCAGGCACGTCGTCTTCATTTTCTACATTCAGACTGTCTGGGCGATTCTCTTTCTGGTAGAGCTCTTCAACGTACTTTCCCCACACATTCGATATTCCTTTTCTGTCTGTGATTTCACATCCTTCCTCGTCTTCTATCATCCACATAGTTTTCCATTTCTTCTTTTGGAAGCCCAAGCAGTTTACTTCACGATACATCAAGTCATACCTTCCTCTTTTTTCCAGTTCTTCAATTTCTTCACATTTTTGTTTCATCCATTGTTCTTTTGCCCTGTCAGTTTCTCTTCTTAGCTGGTTATTCAGTATCTTGTAATTATGTCTTCCCTCTTCTGTATTTACATTCTTCCATTTTCTCCGTTCCTCCATTTTTTCCAGCATACTTTCAGTAATCCATGGTTTCTTTGCACTTTTCCTTTCCCTGTAGCCTATTGTTTCATCCACTGCCTTCTGTAAGCAGCTTTTTATTCCATCCCACATCTCATCCTTATTGTTACAACTAGCTTTAAACTTATTATAGTTTCCTTGGAAATGTTCTGCAAATTTTTGTCTTTCGTCTTCTTCCCTTAGCTTCTCTAAGTGGGGTTTCTTGCTCACCTGGTTTTGGGTTATCTTCTTCAATGTAAGATTGATTTCTCCTATTAGCAAGGTGTGGTCTGAATTAATGTCAGCTCCTGGCAATGTCTTCGCATTTTTCAAACAATTTCGAAATCTTTCTTGTACCAGTATGTAATCTATCTGGTATCTTTTACAATCTCTTGGACATATCCAGGTGTACCTCCTTCTCTTATGTTGCTGGAACAGTGTGTTTCCAACAATTAGGGAGTTTCTTTTACAGAAATTTACCAGGCTTTCCCCTCTCTCATTTCTCTCGCCTAATCCATATCTTCCTACTGTACTTCCATCCTGCCTTTCTCCTACTACAGCATTCCAATCACCCATTACGATAATGCACGAACCCTTTCTCTCTTTTTCCATCAATTCCTCTATCTTCTCATAGTTTTCCTCCACTTCTTCTTCTGACAACCCACTATGTGGCATATACACTTGAATTAACACTAAGTCTTTCTTCTTTCCTTGAAGTTTCACCATTATAATCCTGTCATCCACATAACGCACTGCTATAACTTTATGTTTCACACGTGGTCCTAGCACTATTCCCACACCACGGTTTCCTTGTTGATCACCTCCAGAATAAAACATCTTGAACTCATCACTCACTATTTCACCATTTTGTTCCCACCTCACTTCTGATATTCCCATAACATCTACTTTGTTTCTTCTCATTTCTGCCTTTAAGTTTTCTAGCTTTCCCGACTGTAACAGGGTTCTGACATTCCACGTTCCAATCCTTAATCGTACCTTCTGTTTGCTTCTCTTTTCCCCATCAGTGTCCTTTGTCATAACGTGTCCTTCCCAGACATCCCCCTCCCGGACATCCGAATGGGGGGCTAGTTTACGTCCGGAATATTTTGCCTTGGAATGACTCATCATGATTGCAGTTTTTCTAGGGAAAAGATATATGCGGTAGCTTCCCGTTGCTTTCCGCACACCACTCTCTCTTTCGCATCTTGAAAGATCCCAGGGGGCCCCAGCGAGGAGGTGAGGAGAGTGGATTTGACTAAATGAGCCCTCCGGACTTCACCGAAATTCACTGCACCAAACGTATGGTGTTTGGATATAGGTTGCATATCAGTTCCATCAGGGTTTTTGACTCAAGGTCGAGAAATCCACCTCAAAATACAATTATCCTTACCAAAAAATTTTGGAGGTTGTAATTAATGTAATTTAAAGGTATTTTTATTGGAAATTTCGATTTTTTCTCTTTACTCACATAAAATGATCATTTCTGTCAAGAAAAGTTCTGTAACCGTTATAATGACACCATTGACCTTTGGAAAGGATTGTTAGAATCTAAAAATGTGCCTAACTGTACATGTAAAGTACCTGTAAAAAATTTCACGCGCCTTTAAAAAAAATCATGGAAAAAGAGGTTGATATCAAGATATCTTCGTTTGCACTGAAATCCGACCAAGAAACAAAGAAATCAAATGTTTTCTCCAGAGGTCAAAGGTGGAAACGAAGAATGGTGGGTGAAAGAGAAGACCGAGGAACGTGCTTTGTAATTAAGAGCAGCTGTTGGATGGTCCTTCCGGAGGCTGGAGCGGACGATTGAGACAAGAGAGATGGGATCTTACGGTCATGAAATGTGCGAGGCCTTAATCCCACTTAAAACTTAATTGCTCGTTCGCTAGGCACTAAAAGCGCGTGGGCAAGCTTGTAATAGAAACCACATCCATCCTGTCATCTTCTCTTCCTGCGATATAAACAATTTAAGAAAATCCGCCAAGAAATTTTACGTCAGAAAGTCTTCTATAATTCACTGAAACAGACGGAACTTTCTTTATCTATCAAGGGAAAACAAGCTACTTAGGGTGCGCGAGTTATAAAGGAAATTACCGTTTACCTTTAATCGGGTTATTTTATGTAGACTTTATAGTTCATACCTGGGTAGCTGAAGGGTTATTGTTCTTGCCTTTGGTGAAAGTGGTCCTGGGTTCGATCCAAAGTGTGAGCCCCAAAGTTTTCAGTGCTGATCCGGATTCATATGGACAATTGGGAGTTACTTGAAAAAGAAAAGATGGGCTCTATAAAGCCAGTAAGGAGCGACGATTCCACCGCAAAAACCAGTGGCTGCTGTGGAGTATGAAGTGTATTGAGTCGTGGAAGGTCAAAGGTCACCAACTCTCCCACACGATATTCCAGTCATTTTGAGGCTATCAAGTCTATACTCTTATTTGCATATCTAGATCGATGATATAACCCACGATAACCATTGCTTATTGCCAGATTTCGAGAGGACCTTAATTTCTTCAGCGTTTGCATGTTAGTGAATACTGAATGTCGGCAATCAACAACGTTACTAGCAAGTACATGCATAACCTACGATAGGCTCACATTCAGAGTTTATAAATTAGTCCTGAGAAGCAGTAATGGTGTGTCGTGGGGATCTGCCCATATTTGACTTTCCTGGCAAACATCGTGCTGTGTGAAAGGGAATTATTTACTCTTCGCCGTCTTATCTCAAAAACGAAGACTCTTATAACAAATTTGTACGTTCATGTTTGCTCTGTCGATAATATGATTCATAAAATAATTACTGATAACGTCTGCCCTGTGACAATCGTTCCAGTGGCGTGTGAACATTAGCAAATGGCGCAGAAACTAATAATATATTAGTGCATGTACTCGCTTTCTTTTCTCAGTACCCAAGGAAGCAGAATCCTTTAGACAACGACAATTTTAACTGCTTGATGTCTCATGTGACTTTGCCTTTACATAGTGGATAGCACAGAGAGGACACGAAGATCTGAAAATTGTATTAATATCTCGGGCTAAGCCGATACCGATGCCGATACCAGTGCTATCGGTATCGGAGAGCATCGGTACTTACTCCTTCGGCGTTTTGATCGTTTTCGATATCCGCAAAAATGCCGCGCGATACTTGCGCAAAGTCTAATTATCCTGAAAGTATTCAAAATTCGAATTACCAGTGATTTTTTACCAATTTTATGTAAAAGAACTATATTTTGCGATTACGTATGAGATATTGTTTATATTCTGATATTTTTTTTAACATTAATAACAAAAATTTGTAAATGAGTACTTAATTGGAATGGAATACTCACCGACGAATGTTAATCAATATTTTGAACATTATTTAATTGTTAAGATTTTCAAGTATCGTTATCAGTGGGAACCGATATGAGTATGGGCATCGGTTCAAAGTGGTATCTGTTCAGCCATATTACGTAATAACTTTTCTCGCCTCTGGAGTTTTATTTTAAATTCACACTATGAGCAGATAGTTTATGAAGTTCCTGGTCGAGCCTACCTTTTTCGCTGAAATTTCTACGAAGAAACCTTCATGAATTAACATCTATACGCTGGGAGGAACTAGGCAACGTCGACGTCTACAGTGTTTCAAATGCAACAGATCCCGTTGCAGTAGCACTTGCAGAGACGATCGCACGCAGGTAAAACAGCGACAGAGAAAAATCAAGCGAAGCCAGGCCGGCTCGGTAGCCCAGTGGTAGAGCAATGTCACGGTATGCCAGAGACCCGGGTTCGTGTCCTGGTCGAACCTGGATTTTTCGCTGAAATTTCTATGAAAGGATAAGTTAATCGGGTCTGGAACTAAAGTTTAAAGTGGGATCCTAACCACTACGTGCCTCACCGGGTATCGAACGCGAAACACCTTGATTACAACGCGACAACGTTACCACTGCGCCATCAGAGAGGCACGGTGTTCTTGTGGATGTGGGGTGTAAAAATAACTAGTATAATTTGTGTTTGTTTATGTATGTGTACCTTCTATAGTTAAGAGGTCACCTCTGTTCTAAGGTAATAGAAACTACAACATACCCTGTATGTATACACCCCCCCCCCCAATCACAGATTCACGGTTGCCAGTGACATGTAATCTTTCTGACCAACGCTGTACTAAAAGCTGTAGTTCTTCATGGACAACCCGGAAAACTAGTCAGAATAGTAACTGCCTCTGGTGTGTGAAAAGTCTCTGGACAACATTTGTATATTTCTTGCACTAACAGCTACGACGTGTCTCGCTCACAAATACACATTCACGCCCAGGCCAGGACTCGAACCTTGAACCTTCGGTGGCGAGGTGAGCCAATCACTCAACTCGACGCGACTTTCGAGACAAAAAATACTGGTGTTACGGCATCTGTCTGCCGCTAAGGAGACAAGAGTTCCATTTTCGGCCTGGGTGATCCCGTGTGGGAATATTTGTTGTGGGTTGTCCTGCTTTTCATCAACAGGTACAGCAAACTTCGAATATAGTAGAATATAGTAAGCATATACAGGGAGGTTATTTCAGTCGTTCACCGCCATCATGTCGGCCGGTCGGCGCCGCCTTCATGCAACAGGTCCCGGCAAATTGCGTTAGAGGAAGTCCGTAACAGAAACAGCTTGTTTTGTAATGTTTCCACTTTTCACAATTACAGTTACAATTACAATTGAATAAGCACGTACCTTGTCGCAAGGATGCTGGAAAAGGTGTCCTCCCAAATACAAATATTTCTGGCACCTTATTTCTGACATCTAATCTTAGATTAGACATCGCTACTTTATCCTCAGTTGTCGCGAGAGCACCGGCAGCTTATCGGGGGAGTTGTCAGCCGCGAGACGGCGCTTCATACTGCACGAATGAGACAGTGTCGGCAGTGATACCAACCTTAGGGACTTTTCACTATATTTCGCCCGCGTAGATTTTGCCAAATGAAGGAAAACGTAGGGACTTTTTTCAATCTTGGAAAATAACTTTTTATTGCGCAAAGGTGCAAAGCTTACTCGCCAGTCAGCTGCACTTTCTTCGTGCTCGGTTTGGAATGAATGGATTAGTTTATCTGGATACTTTAGTGAGGAAGAGAAAAAACAACTAACCAACAAGTCTCCATCAGAATTTTGGAACATGTTATCGGTTACCGAGAACTTTCAAGGCAAGTTATTTTTTGAAAACATTTCCACTCTCGCGAAAATAGTGCTAACATTGCCACATTCTAACGCGGAAACTGAAAGAATATTTTCAATGTTACCTAAGTGATACAAAAACAAAAAAGAGAAATAAAATGGGACCAGAATTGTTAAAGACTTCAGGAAATACAGCATCACCAACCAACATCTATCTCTTCACAGCAGCAGCATGTATGACTTCAAATAACAGTAAATGACTCAACGTTATTCAATAGGGGTGTGCGGGATCCCGAAAAGTCGGGACCGGGATCGGGAAAAGAAAATTCCCTTCCCGATCCCGACTTCGGGAAATGACTTCCCGACTTTTCGGGATCCCAAGCAGTCGGGAAATACCGAATGGTCACTTTAAAAAGTCGTTAATTCTCGACGTTTTCTTCATTGTAAGTTTCTGGAACTTATCATAAATTGTAAGTTTTTATTCTAGAAATGCAAAAACAATCACTTAAAGTGAAAATGACGTGTAGAATTCGAGATTTCCTGAGCTTCGGGAAATTTCGAAAATTTCCCGACTTGGTCGGGAAATTGCAAATTTTTCCCGTTGCGAATGTCGGGATTTAAAAAAAATTCCCGTCCCGACCCAAAACATTTTGTCCCGCACACCCCTATTATTCATTAAGGCAAAAATTTACAATACCGGACCCTTCTGTAATTTCTATGCTACGTCTTATACTCACGAAATAATTAGTCGTGATGATTTATCTCAAGTTAACATGTTGGGGTGAGGTGAAAAAATTGTTCATTAACGTGTAGAAGTTGTAAAATAAGCATTTCAATTCTCGCAATGATTCTCCGTATACAAGTATGGTAGCCATATTTGTTGATATGAACAATTGACGTTCGCAATTAGTTACGCTGTCTACAGCGTTGCCACACTGTTGATTTCATACTTGGAGAGCATGGATCGTGTAAGAATGGCGGAAGAGAACAGTAAAAAAGTTGTTAATGTTGTACAGATTTTTAGGTGGAGTGTGCAGGAGGATTTCGTGGGGTAATTAATAAACTTATGGATTTCGGTATATTGCCTAAAGAAGGGGATTACATGTGACAGTGACAATCACGATGTAGAAGAACATGTGGAATGTGGACTGATTTGATTACAGGTAAGCTTGGCAACAGTGCATCGATCGTAAAATTGCAGGATACGAAAATGGTGTCTTCGATGATGAATACGATTTTTTTATCGGTTCGTAATCACAATTAGCGCAAAACCATTCACGGATAGCCCCACTGACCATTCTCGGTAAGGTTAGGTTAAGTTAGGTTAGGCAAGGCAAACATAATTAAAATTTGGGGTCGAAAAACCAAGCACGGGTAGCCCCACAAGCCATTGACGGATAACCCCACGAACCATTCACGGTAAGATTAGGTTAGGTTAGGATAGGATAGGATAGGCAAACATAGTTCAAATTTGGGGTCGTAGCAATATCAGGAATGTATATTTCATTTTTTAAGTATTGGAAACACAAAATCTTCCGGTAAGTAATGAGCAATCGTGCCGATCACGGACCACTCAAATTCACTTATTTTGCTATTTCTACAGGTGACCCACAAATTTTAACTTCAAATTCGTGATTAGGAGGCCTCAATTAGTGAGTATGCGAAATATTACAAAAATCGGGGAGGGGTCCTGTATTGTAAATTCGCTCCTCCATTAATTGTGGAGCACCGAGCAGAAAGATTTGGTAAGTAAATGTGTATATTTTCTCTTCTGTTTTGCATGCTAATGAGGTGTTGTTTTTTTAGACGCTTTACTTGGCGTAGGGACATTTGGTCAGTTGTAGGGAGATTTTTACTATGTCTGTAGGGACATTGCCGGAAAATGGTTAGCAACACTGTCGGCTACCAGACGTCGTGAGTGTAACGTACCCTCATGCTCACTTCTGTTTGCGTTTATCAGTACGCGTCTTTTTTATACTGTGTTATTGAGTTGGTGTGCTAGTGCTTTATTGTGTGTTAATTGTTATTCATTCATTAGTTATTCCGCTAAACAAATATAGTCTTGAACATCGAGTTTTTATGTACGATAATTACGTGAAAACGAACTCTTGCAGAAAAGTGGTCAGGTAATTACGAGAGACAGGATCTCTTGAACCTAAGAAACGTGTTGTATTGCTGTTGAAGGAGGTCATTTTCAATATATCTTATAACACACCAGGTTAGTGATCACTATTATTAATTTTAAATATCATTTTACGGTTTCGGTTCGCTTTATGCGCCGGGATGCTGTCTTCCCTTTCTGTCAACTGACGATAAAGTAGCAATGTCTAATCTAAGATTAGATGTCAGAAATAAGGTGCCAGAAATATTTGTATTTGGGAGGACACCTTTTCCAGCATCCTTGCGACAAGGTACGTACTTATTCAATTGTAATTGTAACTGTAATTGTGAAAAGTGGAAACATTACAAAACAAGCTGTTTCTGTTACGGACTTCCTCTAACGCAATTTGCCGGGACCTGTTGCATGAAGGCGGCGCCGACCGGCCGACACGATGGCGGTGAACGACTGAAATAACCTCCCTGTACATGCTTAATCATTTGCTTTTCAAACAGAAGGTTCAAGAATTGAAAGAATAAGCCCAGGACATTCTCTGTTCTAGCACAAGAACAATTCCATTCACTACAAGCACATAGAATGAGCAGAAAAGGAACAAATATAACAATGGATTATTTGCCTATTGTTATCTTTGCGATCTCCACCATAATGGAATATTTATGGAGGTACTTAGTTCCCCCACATATGCCTTCATGGCAACTTGCAGTGCACAAGTGACATTTTAGAACACTTAATATGGTTAATGAATTAACTATAATTGAGAAACTTATGCCATGAGTTGCAAGGACTAACAACAGAAGAGAAATATTGCAATCTATACCAGAATTAATGGATTTGATACAGATTACAGACCTCCGTCGTGGACAGGTTACCACAGCGCGTTACAGCAGGGGTCCCGGGTTCAAATCCCGGCCTGGGCATTGGTGTTCTTTGTGAGTGTCCCTTCATCATCATATCATTACTCATCCTCATCGTTGCAATTAGCCAAAAGTGGCACAAAAACGACGCTAAGTAACAAAAATGAAACTATCAAACTATCCGTTACACAAGTGCTGGCCAACAGAACCATCTCATGATTGTTAATCATGAGTACCGTTGATTCACGATGGCCGAACTTTCACCCTTCATTAAGTTCACCACGTTAGGCCATGAAACGCGGACCCATCTTGCTTCCAAATTGAGACAGTGGTCATGCACGATACGATTGATTGATTTGGTGATTTGATTTGATCCGAATCACTATGTGTCTCCACCGGGAATCGAACCCGAGACCCCTTGATTACAAGGTGACGACGCTATCACTGCGCCAACGGGGAGGCCCATGCACGATAAGAATAAAGCTATCCCCGTGTACTTCGATGTACTTTTGACTCTCTCTGCACTCGGTTACACGGTGCAACACCGACTCGTCTACTTCGTTGATTTGGTGTCAAGGAGTGTATTTGGTGTCTGCACCGTTTGCACTACATTCTGGAGCTGTGTAATGTGTGGTCCATGGTCAGTGGCGGCGATTGGGTTCCAAAACTGGGGACGGGGGCAAGGACAGTTTACTTTCAAGTTCAGCATAGTGCGGGGGCAAAAGTGAGGGCAACTGCCCCCACGCCCCCCCTAATCACCGCCACTGTTTATGGTCACGTGGTTCGTGCTAACTATTCAAACGAACGTTTAAAGTAGCAGATAGGTATTTGTTGAATCTTCTGAACTTGAACACCGCTATTCATCTACTTGGTTGAATGTCATTTCCTGGCACTAGTCTGACACCGGGCTACACCTGCACTACATCTAGCGTCAAAAAGTGCAGCGAACTAGACGGAGCTAGTATGTGGGGTCAGTTCGCTTCTTCCAAGAAAGCAACGGGACCTTGGCGTGAGTTGCCTAAGAGAAAAGTTGGAGGAAAAGCGCCATTGCAATGTCAATTTCGAAGAGCAAAATTCCACGAACGGCCACAAAAAGAAGCTAATGTAATGTCGGGAGGAGGTAAACACTGAGCGCAAACTACTCTTTGCCTTCCCGAGGGAGAAGCAAGGGGGAAAAACCTGCTTTGAAGGCACGGGATGTGTTTGAAATTGCACAACTCGAGGCTGATTTATACATGAGCAATCCTGTTAGGGTTTCTTGTGCTCCGTCGGTGGCCATCACAGATGGAAAACCGTGCGTAAACATTCTGTGTATAAGGTACGATGGTGGAGATGCTTCAGTGTTTTTCTATAGTGACTAACTTTGGCATGTGTAGCAGAGGACAAAAAAGGAACTAGGGCTGAGACATAGGTGGGATTCAAGTGACGTCAACGACTGCACCGCTGCCAATAAGGTACTTTGGTAGATTCAATTAACTTATTAATTAATACCATGCGTTGCAATCAAGTATTATTACGATTACTTCCAAACAATAAAATTAAAAGTTTGTTCGGATTTGACTGTACACTCTTGCAATAGGAACAATTTGGTTCATATTATTATCTCGAACTAACAGATGCAAATTTTAATGATTGTAAAGAAAAATTAAGATTATATTTTCGTTCATAGATGACAGCACAGTATGAATACTTTTTTCTTGGCTAGAAATATTATCTAATGATAGCAAAATCATTATTGGTATACAGTTTTTAAACAGGTAATTGAACTTTAAAACGTGTAGAAAAAATACAATGTGCTATTGTATTCGTAATAAAAATTCGAAGTTTATAATCACTTTTTTAAGTGATAAATTTCAGCCACAAATTGATAAGAAAAGATCTGAGGCGAAGAATTCCCAGTAAACTGTAAAATATTGCAGAATTTATTACATCCTTCAAGAACGCCAAGTAGCATTTAAAAAAAGGCAAAAGTTAAGTTTTTTAAGCATACTTTATACTACTCAGATAGGCAAATGTGCGTTAGACCTATAGATTGCAGTGGAATCCGAACCACTGTGCAATGTATACCTCCACCGGGTAATCTAACTCGGGACCCTTTGATTACAAGACGACAGTGTACACTGCTAGAAATTACCGGAAATTTTTACAATATTCTACCGTTAAAAATAAAGCTGTATGTTAATTTACAAGAACTGAATGCAACCGTTTTTTATTTAAACTGCAATCTTTTTTCATGCATAAGGATAGATAATGATTATAAATTACAGTTGCTTGCGCCATAAATATATTTCTTAAACCTAAATCATTGAAATTACAAAAACTAGGGGTGCAAGGTCAGTTTAATTTCCCTTGGTACATAAGGTTAGCATGGTGCGGGGGCAAAAGTGGCAAAAAGCGGGGATCAACTGCCCCCCTCGCCCCCCCTAATTACCGGCACTGTTACTAGGGTAGCAAATAGCCGATAATACTTTAAAAACGTCGTGGTACTTTTTTTTACAGTAGTTTGGATGGTAGCGAAAATTTTAGTTGTTTTTTACAGTATAAGCCACAATGACATCGGAGAGGCCCAGATAATAAAAGTAATATATTGCATTGCTATTTTCCTTCGCTTTTTCGTCATTTTTGCTAATCGCGACGTCAAGAATGAATAATGATTCGATGAAATTGACCCTCGCAAGGAAGTTCTCAGGCCAGGATTCGTACCAAAAAGCTTCGGTGGTGAGATCACATTATGTTGACAGCATAACGCGCTTAGGAACATATTGAGTCTATTCATGTATGTGTGTGAATACACATATATAACTATATGTAGGTGCACGCACAAACCGATTCCACAAAGCGGGATAATATTACAATAAACACCCCTTTACCATCAGCCGCAACTTTTTAATCAGTTAGGCATTTCGGTAATTAAATTAAGTATCGCTAACCTGGTTTCCACTCGGAAGGAACGGTACATAAAGAATCTTTCGAATCGATTTATTAAACGTTCCAAACCACGCCAATATCCACGACCGTGCTCGCGTTCGGTAACGAAAGCTATTTGTCGGGCGTGTACCGGTTTTGGAAAATATGCAATTCGCATGTAAACTCACCATTACAGATTCGTTCACTCGCTAATTTCCTTCCCCAGCCGAGAGGAAGTTGACGGTTCTTGCGGCTGAGTCATCATTCGTTGATAAGGGACATTTTGCATGCTCTTGGTACGTGGAAAGCAAGTTGAAAAGATATCTTTATTTTAATTGGCAGTTGTCGGGATGATAAATCGACAAGAGATGAAACTAGAGAGATTAAGGACCTACACATGGTTCTCATCCAGTGACAAAAGGGTTTTATTTTATTTACTTATTTTTCAGCTTCAGTGGTAGTGCTGGACACAAGACAAAAAGAGAGAGAGAGAGAGAGAGAGAGAGAGAGAGAGAGAGAGAGAGAGAGAGAGAGAGAGTATCCTTGAAAAATATATTTTTATCTGTAGATATGTAATCACGCATTACAAATTCATGGTTACCACCGACATCTATTTCTTTTGTCTGGAAGCCACACAATTTTTAGCATGCTATGTACAAACTGTGTGGCAAATCATGGCAATTCCTGTGAATTTTCTTTGGACAAAACCTTAAGTCTCTCTTTAATGCAAAAAGTACAAAACACGATAAGCAATATACGCTTGAATTGAATTGTTGTTTTAAGTCCACTTTATGCACAGATAGGCTAATCGGGACTGAACCTATAGTTTAAAGTGGGATCCGAACTACTGCGAGATGTGCCTCCCCCGGGAGCAAGAAATATATGCATGGAAGATGATACATATAGTGACACACACAAGATTTGTGGGATAGGGTAAGCCCGACGACTTCGCCATGAATTCTTCTCTGCAGAAACATGACACACTTTCAATCACTTTTAGTGTATTACGTATTTCACAAAATCTAAATGTCAGTGGCAACCATAAATCTGTGAAGCTTGGTTGCATACATACAGCATAAAAATGTAGTTTTTTTAAAGGTTTGTAGAGTCTGAACGAGAAAAATTTATGAAGGAAAATTGTTTGTATAGAACAATTGTTCACTCTGTGAACGCTTGTCGTTGTAGTACGGCGAAAACTCTTTTACATGCAGTATATAATGTAATAAAACACAAGCAAGATGCCAGCCAGCCTCGGTGGAGTAACTCGAGAATAAAGCTGCAAGAAACTCAAAGGGGATGCACTGGCAGAAACATTTGAATTCTGTTAGCTTCTTGTGTACGAGTTTCAGTTTTGTATTTAAGTCCACTTTAAAAGCAAAATAGACTGAAAACCAAATTGCAAATATAAATTAATATGTATTCGCTCCTGTGAACAGTCCTATGTTGTACGAGCACAGGACTTAACAACTTAATATGGTAACAACACACTATATATATACAGGGTGACTGGTAATTAGATGTATTCCCTGAAAGGGGTTAAAGTAGAGACAATTTGCAATAAAGTTGATCATATGATACCCCGTCCGAAAATTAGTAGTTTTCGAGATAATCGAATTTCTATTGTTTTTTTTTTAAAAAAATGACAATTTACACATAAAAAGATGAATTGAGAGAAAACTGCTCATTGTATGGAACTTTTTCAGCGTTTTCTGATAGCTAACAAATAAGTGGTTCGTTGAAAAAAGTTTTTCCCAAATAAGAATCACATGTAAGTAACGGGTGGGTCTAAACTTACAAGTGATGATAAAAAAATGCACTCTTAGTTTACTTGGCAACGTATTAATAACAAAAATGGTATGACACGAACCGTACAAATTACTTAAATTACTTCCTTGTGTCATCTGCTATCCAACAAGGTACAAATGTTGCTAACATTCACATTTGTGTACAAGAAATAATACTTCGTTCATCTTCATGTGAATGGAATCAAAGAACATTATACGTCTTGCTCAAAGTGGGCACCTCCGTTACGAATGCAGACACGCAGGTTCTTACGGACATTTGTTGTCTTAACTCGTGATGTGATGGTGTCCTTGATGTGTTGACCAGCTGTTAAGATCCTCTCCCTGAGTTCATCTTGCGAGTTTACCGGTGTCTTGTAAACTAAGTCTTTCATGTGGCTCCAAATGTTAAAGTCGCAAGGCGTCAAAGCGATCGGGGGATCGAGCTGGGCAGTCATCATGCTGATAAATCATGCCACGTCTTGTAACTAGAGGCACATCCTCCAACAACATTGCCATCCCGTTCCTTAAAAAATATTCATAAGTGATGCCATTTAAGATTTGGGGCAGGAGAAATGGCTCGATCAAATGATTGTTGATGACGTCCATCCATACTTCTGCCTGGGCGTGCGACAGTGACTGGATGAAAATTACCCAAAGAAATGGATTGGTCGAGGCGGCCCGACTCCCTGGCCGGCTCGATCCCCCGATTTTTCGCCTTGCGACTTTTACATTTGGAGCCACATGACAAGACACCGGTAAACTCGCAAGAAGAGCTCAGGGAGAGGATCTTAACGGCTGGTCAGCACATCAAGGACACCATCACATCACGAGTTAAGAGAACAAATGTCCGTAAAAACCTGCGTGCCTTCATTCGTAACGGAGGTGCCCACTTTGAGCAAGACGTGTAATGTTCTTTAATTGTATTGTTCATTGATTGCATTCACATGACGATGAATGAAGTATTATTTCTTGTACACAGATGTGAATGTTAGCAACATTTGTACCTTGTTGGATAGCAGATGACACAAGGAAGTAATTTAAGTAATTTGTACGCTTCGTGTCATACCATTTTTGTTATTAATACGTTGCCAAGTAAACTAAGAGTGCATTTTTTTTATCATCACTTGTAAGTTTAGACCCACCCGTTACTTACATGTGATTGTTATTTGGGAAAAAAACTTTTTTCAACGAACCACTTATTTGTTAGCTATCAGAAAACGCTGAAATAAGTTCCATAAACGTAAAGTTTCAACCTTCTAGCAAGGTCTTCTTCATACTCTGTATGAAGTACAAATGTAACAAGATACAAAAACAGGGCATTATATATATACACACAAACATTACTCCCTCCAGACTATTAGAAAGTTTTTCTGGAAACGTTACGTTTAGTTTATGTTTTTAATAAAATAAATTACTGCCTTGGTCAGCATATTTAGTTTCTCATAATCATGGAAACAAAGCTTAATGGTGTTATAATGTGGTAAACGTGAAATGTGGCTGGTAGCCCTCTAAGTAGTTCAAAGGGCATGTAAAGAGGTCACTATTGTGCACGTTCTTACGGGCTGATGTGCGGAACGATGCGATTTCCCAACACTTTCGCTTTTGGCACTTACAACGTTTACCACTTTTAGTCCTCAATTACCTTCAAATGACTTTATCATCTTCAAAATAATCATTAGAGCAGGCAATACACTTTGACCAGCGTTTGTACAGGTCTTGGAAACACTGTTGATAGTCATTGACAGTAGGTTTTCGCAAAATACGCGTAACATTTAATTTAATGTCCGCGGCGTCCTCAAATCTACCAATGATGCATTAAAATGTATTAAATTACACGTCGACATGAATGAAACACTCACTTGCATCATACGCTGCACTTTGTCGTTACTTTGAAAATTATATGCAAAATATATTAAACTGCAAACATGATTCCTAGCAAAGGCCAATTGATGCGCTTGTGGTTCTTCTATTAGATCTGATGCATTTAATTTTCTCTGCGTACAATTTAAAGTGGGATTCGAAACAATATGTGCCTTCACCGGGTATCAAATCTGGGACTCCTTGATTACAAAGCGACGACGTCACTACTACACCATCGGGTAGGTAGTTATTGTGTACGGGTTCATTACCTCAAACACTTTCCCAAATTCGTTCGGTTTGTGTAGAGATTGAAGACGTCTAGTGATAATCCTTATAAATTAAGAGATGTGTTAACAAGACCCAATTGCAAAAAAAGTTTCAACTTGAGCAATTCCTAACAGAATAAAAAAAAAATCTTGGAAGAAAACTTAACAAAGCGAAGAACCATTAATGTTCATTCGTTGTTATAGAGTGCAAGAACAAAAACAAAACAAAAAAATGACTGACACTTTGTTTAACACCAATGTTTCGTTTTGACAAAGTGACTTCTTCCGATAATTGGGTGAATTATTGACAAAGCAGTTTAGGGGGGAAATATTTAAGTTCCCCCTAGGGATTTGAATTTCAAATGCGGAGAGAATTCTTTCCGACTGTCGGAAGAGGAATATTTGAATTCCAAATTCGGTGGAATTATCGTCGGTACTGGGAGATGTTTGCAGCACGTCAACGCCAGAGCTTCAAAAGATTGACGGCAAAATCGTGAATCAAAGTCTTCCCGAATAAATTAGCTGGTTGTTTTTCCAGATGGCCGAGGACATTAGAAGAGGATTTTCCTCACGAATATAAAAGTAGACGAATTGAACCGTATTTATTACTGGATCTATCGTTATAACTTTCGGCCTTGATAACTTCGGCACATAAGTTATCACTTGTGGCTATTTCAAGCGAATCTGTAAGATAAAATGTGGGTCAAAAATCTGTATATATAGTAAGATAATCAGTGTAAAGTAAACTGTAAGCTTAAGTGTAACTCTGCTTCAAGTAAATAATAATAATAATAATAATAATAATAATAATATGAAAAACTCAATGTGCTGACCAAGGCAGAAATTCATTTTATTATAAAACAAACTAAACATAACGTTTCAACCTTATAGCAAGGTCTTCTTCAGACTCTGCACCAAGTACAAATGTAGCAAGGTACAAAACAGGACGATATATATATACACACACACACACACACACATATATATATATATATATATATATATATATATATACACACACACACACACACACACACAAAAATTACTCCCCACCAGACTATTAGAAAGTTGTTCTGGAACATTCTAGCAACTGTACTTTCACCTTAAAGGGTTTTCTTTCATCTGGAATGTGGTTGGACTCTTTATCTCACGCTCCTTTTCTTCATCCTTCTTCTCTCCTCTTTTTCTCTTGTCCTTTCCACTCTTTCTAACACTTTCTTCCATTCTTTATTTATCTTCAGTCCCCCATTCCAGTTCATTGTGTCTTCTTCACCTTTCTTCTCTATTTCCTTGGCTTCCTTCCATTTTCTCACTAGCATTCTCTTCTCCCTTCCTATCTGCTTAGCCTCATCCCACTCTACTCTATGTCATGTCCTATCCTGTTTCTCTCGTGTGTTTAAATATCGCATTTCTCTCTATCTTAAGTCGTACATCATCCCTATGTTGTTTCAACCTGTTTTTCAGCCTCTTTTTCGTTTCTCCTATGTACACACTCTGACATTCTTTACATTTTACTTCGTAGACAATCCCTTCCTCTTCCTCTTCTCGGTTTTCTTTTTCTTGCAAACAAGAAAAACAAGAAAAAAGGAAAAAGAGCCTGAGATGAAGAGTCTAACCACGTTACATCGAAGAAAATATGTTTAGCCTTTTAGGTGAAAGTACAGTTGACAAGGGAAAGTCACCTGTTAGAATGTTCCAGAACAACTTTCTAATAGTCTGGAGGGGAGTAATGTTTGTGTGTATATATATATATCGTCCTGTTTTGTACCTTGTTACATTTGTACTTGTGCAGAGTCTGAAGAAGACCTTGCTATAAGGTTGAAACGTTATGTATAGTTTGTTTTATAATAAAATAAATTTCTACCTTGGTCAGCATATTGAGTTTTTCATATCATGCAAACAAGGCTTAATGGTGTTATAATAATAATAATAATAATAAAAATATGCCGCTATGAAGTCCAACATATACATGCGTTACCAAATACTTTTTGATTCCTATCTTTTCTGGAAAAGAACTGCTACGATTTTCCAGCTTAGATATCTGCAACTAGTTTTGATGTAAAGTTGAAGTTCTGCTTAGAAAGCCACTTTACTTCAATGAAAGTTCCGCAAGATCAGTTTCGCTCTGACCACGACATGTCAAGTGTACGTGCGGCCCAGTATATCCTCGCCTCAAACCTTTCCCATCAATAGCGTCTTTTTTAGGAATGACAGTACTTGTTAGTCCACGTGGAGTAAATGCGATGTCAATTGAGTTTCTTTAGAGATTTCATAGTGAGTTTGCGTGTATCTTTGCTAGGTTATGTTATTGTGTTGTGCTATATATATATATATATATATATATAGAGAGAGAGAGAGAGAGAGAGATGCGTTCACTGGTTTCATGAGCATAAAATGCGGGGATCAAGCTAGTGAACACTTAGGTACCAGATGGTAGAGCAAGGTACGTTTAAGTTCCCCATACAATCTCAGTAACAAGCCCTCGGCAGAGAGTGGAAGGAATCAAGGGATGTCGTCGATGCACATTTTACCTCTCGGCCAAGCGGATGTGTGCAGACGTCAGGCGACAGATCAAGGAGTCCTGAGTTCGACGGCTCACAGTCTTCCGTTTCCGTGGCGGACGATGAAGCTTGCGCTGGTTCTGGCAGGGTGCCTTTTGGGAAGGCGTCTGAACGACGGTCTGACCGACGGCTGTACCTTACGAGCCGTGGTACTGAAGTCAGCATACTCGCATCGAAGCTTAGCGGTTACCCTCTGTGAAAGCGGGGTCTCGGAATCTCGAGCCTGGCTTGATACCTGAATAGCGTGCGGAGGTATCTGCCTGGTAGCTGATATCTTACTGAGGTCCTACTGAGGTCTGAGATCATGAATTCTGGACGATACCTCTTTTAAGCTGCTGGCAATTACTTCCTAGCCGCATACTCAGCTCTTCCGGATTCGCCAGTCGATGACGGGTTTGAACCCGGTAGTATAGAAGAATGCATATGACGTCTCCTGACGTCATATACTTCCGCTATTGCTGGAATGTTGCCTTGTGCAGTGTATTGTCGCTTGGCTGAATATCGATGGCTGGATTGAGATTTTAGCTTTTTACAAAGTCTCCCTTGAGTCTTTCCACAATACACACACACACACACACACACATACACAATGTGGATACCTTGGGAGTGTAACGCCGTCGCAGTTCGTGTTGTATGTCTGAACACTGCAGGTAAAAGTGACAACAGCGCTTCTCAGAAAAACAGGCGTGGCTCGAAACCAGATACGCGTCCGGTCGGCTTCCTCTCGAACTGTGTCAAAGATACCGAACTGGCGTTCGAATCAGAACTTCAACTATACTGTAAATTTATTCTCTATCATAGATATCTAGACAACAACAAAAGTTAAGTACATGAAAAAGCGAAGACAAGTGTGAACAAAACGTACAAACAGTCGTGATATACGTTAAATATAATTTCAGAAATTTCGTTGGTGATGCAGAGCGTACCTACCAGCAAAGCATATTGGTCCGCCACTGGTTGACTCGAAACCACGAAATACTACGCTCCTTTATTAGTTCACGCAAATTTGCAAGGAGTCCCGGGTTCGATACCCGGTGGAAGCACATGTTAGTTAAGTAGCTGCCGGTCCAGTCACAATTAGCCTATCAGTGCATAAAGTGAACTTAAAAAAACAAAACTTCAAACTTAAAGCAAATTTGCCACCAAAATGCAACTGCCTCGTAATGGCTTTGACCGCCGTTCCATATGTCGGAGGTGTCTAAATTTCCGAATGTAATGAGAATCTTGTATTTCATATTTGCATTTTAGGATATTTTATGCAGCTTTTCTAGCTCATTAGGTTAATCAGGACAATGAAACATTCGTGCATTACTCAAGATTCGAACCTTCGTTCCACGGCTTCCTAGTGCGATACGCTGACTATTTCGCCACGGAGTTGGAGATTGTATTTTTGAGTTATACACGATAAGCAGCCACTTAACGCTCAGATAGACTAATCGGATCTGTAGCTACCGTTTAGAGTTGAATCCAAATCACGGTGCAACATTCCTATAACGGGGATTGTACAGTCAACGGTAAAGATAATAGAAAGCAAATTGTCCATCGTTATTTTCATAATTTTTTTATTCTGAAACCTGTGTTGCTTTCAGGAATGAAATTCTGTTGATGCGAAGCAGATGTTGTGCGCTGCTTTTAGACGTTTTCATTTCAATATTGCGGAAAACAGAGTGATTGAAAATGGCGATGGACAATTCGCCTACTACTTATTTTGCCGTTGGGTGCCAGCTACTCTTACAAGGTGACAGCTTAACCACCACGCAGTCGAGGAGACGATTGGTGAAAGGAAGAAACTTCAGGATCAATGGAGACAGTTAATTATATGTGCCGCATTGGAAATGAGAAAGTAATTGTATTACAGGCACGGGGAGGACAAGAAGGTCCATTTAAGCATGGAATGAGAACAGCTGGTAGCGGTCACGCATCTCGCACTGGTCCTCTCTCTACTTTGCCCGAGAGATGCATGGGTTGAGCAGAGGATCAGAACCTTGATTTCATTCGTTACATATATGTGTATCTATATATATATATATATATATATATATATATATATGCAAATATAATCCTATCATATATATACATATAGCCTACACACAAATACTATTTACTTACACATACTTTGAATTAGTTTAATTCCACCTGATGCACATACAAGCTAATCGGGACTGAATCTACAGTTTAAAGCGGTGGGATCCAAACCTCTATGTGCCTCCATGCGGTATGGAACCCGAGACCTTTACAAGGCGACGAAGACAGCACTACATCATCGTAGAAGGCCCTATTTTTGTCCTTTACAGGTATGTAAGAAATAATAAGTTATGTCAGCGTTTCGTTAAAAAACACAACTGATGAAGTTTTATAGTGGCTAAAAAACTTAATTTTGG
Organism: Lepisma saccharinum; assembly: GCF_977018435.1. NCBI lineage: Eukaryota > Metazoa > Arthropoda > Insecta > Zygentoma > Lepismatidae > Lepisma > Lepisma saccharinum. Next base: position 121,578,938 of record NC_139229.1, read on the forward strand.
TTTTTGCGACTAAATCAAGTCTTTTTTTAAAGTTTTTATATATTTTTGAAGGTTTTAACAGGAATTTTATGTCACACAGAGGCATTTGCTTTGTTTGGTTACGAAAAAAAATCAATGACGAATATGTTTGAAACGTAATCTCTGTCGATTTCCCTTCCTCCAAGTACATGGTGATTTTTCAAAGCTCAAATGTCTGGTGCCACTGTTACCTGTACAGTCCAAAGTGCAAACTTCTGATCTGCGTGGTCTTGCTCACTTTCGCGTGACTTCGGCGCTTTGTGGCATTCACGCCTTGCAAACTAACATTTCAGCATTGAAGTTTGCACCACTGACTATGTTTTTGTAAGAAGATTATTTTCAGCATATAAGGTGATCCTCGCAGACAAAATTGCAGAGTTTGACTGGATAACATGAAAAGCGATTGTTTATTTATTTATTTTATTTTATTTTATTTTTATTGCCTAACTATACGGTGAAGAGTGGATTTTAATAGCAAATATCCAATGGTAAGTTCTGCAATCGCCGTAGGGTTAGGCAACACACATAACGTTATGCAAGATAGTGCGTATTTCAGGATATAGGTGACTATACCTAATCAGTACTTTTCAGGAATTTTGAACTATTTTAAGTTTTTTTAACAATTCAGGATTTTTTTAGCCTAACTTAAGATTTTTAGGACCTATTTTAGGAACTTTAGAGCCTATTTTAGGGTTTTTTGAACCTATTTTTGGATTTTTAGAGCCTATTTTAGGAACACTTTTGAAAACCTAAAAATCCGAGGTCTAGTCATGACTGATCGACTCACGATCTTCCCACGTTCCGGGTTCGAGCCTCGGCCTGGACGTTGGTGATTCTTACATAATTTCATCCATTTCATCTAATCATTCGTTCATCCTCATCGTCGCAATTAATTAAAAGTGGAAGAAAAGCAATGTTTACTAACATATACAAATATTCGAATGAAGATATTCTCTCATGTTATTAACCAGTTCAGTTCCCGATATATTTCTGAGCTTTCGACAGCTAACATCACTCTCATCATCGGTGATTGAAGTGAGAGTGATGTTAGCTCTCGGAAGCGTTCGGAGAGTTAACGTCACTCTGAATATCAGTGACGTTAACTCTGGAAACATTCCCGGAAGCATTTAGCTCTCGAAAGCCCGGAACCAAATGACGATCACGATCTCGTATTACGAAAGAATCTCCTCTTTATTCGCCACCAGGAAGGCTTCAAGGATTATTTCAAACATGCAAATATGTACTTATACAGACACACACATACAAGCTTCTGTCGATACTTTGGACACGCATCGCGAAAGGATCTGCTTATTTATGCCTCTATGCTAATCAAATCAAAATAAAATGAAATTGAGAGCATCTTCCGATCAATATAATTCGATTCTGTTGGTGCTTTTTCATCGAGCAAATTTCCCCCTTTCCTCCCCCTTCCCACAAATATGAAGGACCAGTCGCATTGTTTTCAAAAACATGGCGTGGGAACAGCCGTCTCCCCTTTCTAATCCGGCTTTTTGTGGCCCCCAGATGCTCCGAGAATCCACTAATGAGTTCTTAATTATAGCTACTGGACCACAGAGAACCGGCGTTGTTTCAGCAAAAAAGAAAAAAAAATGGCCATTTTAAAAATTATTCTCAAACGAATAGTGGATGTGGAATGGAAGCCAGGTCATTTATGGCTGAAGAATGGAAAAAGGATTCCGCTCTTTTATTTTGTCTTCATACACAAACATACACACCCACCCACACTTATATATACAGGGTGACTGGCAATTAGATGTATTCCCTGAAAGGGGTTAAAGTAGAGACAATTTGCAATAAATTTGACCATATGATACCCCGTCCGAAAATTAGTAGTTTTCGAGATAATCGAGTTTCTATTGTTTTTTCTAAAAATGACAATTTTCCACATAAAAAGATGAATTGAGAAAAAACTGATAATTGTAGGGAACTTATTTAAGCGTTTTCTGATAGCTAACAAACAAGTGGTTCGTTTAAAAAAAAGTTTTTTCCAAATAACAATCACATGTAAGTACCGGGTGGGTCTAAACTTACAAGTGATGATAAAAAAATGCACTCTTAGTTTACTTGGCAACGTATTAATAACAAAAATGGTATGACACGAAGCGTACAAATTACTTAAATTACTTCCTTGTGTCATCTGCTATCCAACAAGATACAAATGTTGCTAACATTCACATTTGTGTACAAGAAATAATACTTCATTCATCTTCATGTGTATGGAATCAATGAACAATACAATTAAAGAACATTACACGTCTTGCTCAAAGTGGGCACCTGCGTTACGAATGCAGGCACGCAGGTTTTTACGGGTCATTTGGTCTCTTAACTCGTGATGTGATGGTGGCCTTGACGTGTTGTCCAGCTGTTAAGATCCTCTCCCTGAGCTCTTCTTGCGAGTTTACCGGTGTCTTGTCATGTGGCTCCAAATGTAAAAGTCGCCAGGCGTCAAATCGGGGGATCGAGCCGGCCAGGGAATCGGTCCGCCTCGGCCAATCCATTTCTTTGGGTAATTTTCATCCAGCCACTGTCGCACGCCCAGGCAGAAGTATGGATGGGCGTAATCAACAATCATTTCATCGAGCCATTTTTCCTGCCCCAAATCTTAAATGGCATCACTTATGAACATTTTTTGCGGAACGGGATGGCAATGTTGTTGGAGGATGTGTTTTTGCTACAAGACGTGACATGATTTATCAGCATGATGACTGCCCAGCTCGATCCCCCGATCGATTTGACGCCTTGCGACTTTTACTTTTGGAGCCACATGACAAGGCACCGGTAAACTCGCAAGAAGAGCTCAGGGAGAGGAACTTAACAGCTGGTCAACACGTCAAGGCCACCATCACATCACGAGTTAAGAGACCAAATGACCCGTAAAAACCTGCGTGCCTGCATTCGTAACGGAGGTGCCCACTTTGAGCAAGACGTGTAATGTTCTTTAATTGTATTGTTCATTGATTCCATTCACATGAAGATGAATGAAGTATTATTTCTTGTACACAAATGTAAATGTTAGCAACATTTGTACCTTGTTGGATAGCTGATGACTCAAGGAAGTAATTTAAGTAATTTGTACGGTTCGTGTCATACCATTTTTGTTATTAATACGTTGGCAAGTAAACTAAGAGTGCATTTTTTTATCATCACTTGTAAGTTTAGACCCACCCGGTACTTACATGTGATTGTTATTTGGAAAAAACTTTTTTTTAAACGAACCACTTGTTTTTTAGCTATCAGAAAACGCTTAAATAAGTTCCCTACAATTATCAGTTTTTTCTCAATTCATCTTTTTATGTGGAAAATTGTCATTTTTAGAAAAAACAATAGAAACTCGATTATCTCGAAAACTACTAATTTTCGGACGGGGTATCATATGGTCAAATTTATTGCAAATTGTCACTACTTCAACCCCTTTCAGGGAATACATCTAATTACCAGTCACCCTGTATATATATATACCTAGTATATATACCGGGTGAGTTTTTTAGCTTGACACAACGAAATATCTCGAAAAGTATGCATCTGATCAAAAAAAAGTTCTGAATGAAATTTCTTCGTCACGAAGGTGCTCATCCAATGATGCCAAACTCCACACCCACCACACCTCCTGGGGCGAGGGGCAACTTTAAAATCTCAAATGGGAACCCCCATTTTGTATTACAGATTCGGATTCTCCAGACAAGAATACGTAGGTTTTGTCTTAAACTTGTTTGTGAATTTGTGATAGATGGCGATGTAATCGCAAAAGTGAAATAGTGCGGAAATGGTAAAAAATGGACTTTTAATCGCAAAATGACGCGAGGCATGTTGAATTTTTATAAGAAACTGCATTTAGCATAACCCAGGAACAAGGACTAGGACGTAGCAATATTTTGTTCAAATCGGGGTGCTTTTTTAAGGTTAGTCCCCTCGCCTCTTACCATCGGGGTGCTTGCTTTTAATAATCATTTTACAATAAGTGCTCGAAAATGTCACCACCCACTTCGATACACTGATTTATCCGCACTTGGAATGATTGGACACAACTGAGAAGCGTGCCCGTTGTAATCTTTCGACATGCATTGGTGATTCGCTCAATCATGTTCTCACGCGTTGTTGGCAGTTCATTATAAACTTCACTCTTCACGTAGCCCTACAAACAAAAGTCAGTAAGTAAGATCTGGCGATCTTGCAGGCCAAGACACTGGCCCACCTCTTCCGATCCACCGACGCTTGTACACGCGATCTAATACTTCCCGTGCTGCAACGGAATAATGTGCTGGACAATCGTCATGTTGAAACCACATAGTTTGTCGCACGTCCAAGGGAAGGTCTGCAAGCAATACTGGAAGTTCGTTCTGCAAGAAGTTTCGATATTTCTCACCATTTACTGTAAGTTCCCATCGATAAAATATGGACCAATAAGTTTATCGCCAACTATTACACACCAAACATTTACATTCCAAGGACGCTGATGTTCAACTTGGCGTAACCAATGCGGGTTTTCGACACTCCAATAATGTATGTTGTGTCGATTAATCGTACCGTGGTTTGTGAAAGTCGACTCGTCATACAACAAAACTCGAGTAAATAATTGGGGTCTCCTTGTATTTGCTGAAGCGCCCATTGACAGAATATCACTCGGTTCTGAAAATCATCGCCATAAAGTTCTTGATGCAACGAAACATGAAACGGATGATATTTCCTACGCTTCAGTATTTGGCACACAGTAGTCTGCGAAATTCCCGATTCACGACTTATCTGTCGAGTACTAACGTGGGGGTTATGAACCACTGCAGCTAATACCGCAATTTCATTATTTTCGCCAGCAATTGTTCTTCGGCGATTCCTTTTTTTTGGTTGTACAGTTCCCTCGGTGGAGAACTGTTGAACAACTCTGCGAAAAGAAGCGTGCGATCGCACCCGGTCTGGAAAACGTTGAGCATAAAGAATCACAGCATCATTCCGTTTGAATCATCAAATTGATAAAGCCGAAAATTTGTTGCATTTTTCAAGGAACCCAACAAGTGTTTTGTCCAAATTAATCCTTCTTTATGCTCAGATAGGTTGACCGAAACTGAACGTACAGTTTAAAGTGTACGGTCTCTGGACCGGATTCGAACCTAGGAACCCTTGATAACATGGCGACAGTGATAGCCATTACACTAAAGGGATGTCCCAAGGAATTAAACAGAAAAGACGGTTAAAATGTCCATGTCTCATGCACCAGAGGAGAGAAGTTATAATGTTATTGGAGAAGGTACCAGATCGTTTAAAGTAAGCTTCTTCTTTCTACAAATATGAGAACGTATCCAATTCTAATTACAAGAGACAACGCAGAAGGATTGTAATGGGCACCAAGAGAGAAAACTGAAGATCCTTATAAGGTATAATAAGATTTACCTCTAGGAACTAAAAATGATGAAACATGAGAATGAATATTGCCTTTATCAGAACGCCAGCACAAAAAAATCTGCTGTTACGGACAAAATTGGAGAATATTTTTTCGCTAAGAGCTGCAAGAGACAAAAGATAGTTTTCTTCTCGAACCCATGCAATGCCAAGGGGAAGAACGTTTCATGCTGTTAACAGCATGAGAGTCTTTCCTGCTATATGTTCTAGAAGACACAAAACGGATAACTTTAGAACACTACGTACGGAACCAGGCAAAAAGAAGAAAACATTCCTTGCCATGAGCAGTGCATAAGCAGCAAAACTGTTTCCTTGTCTAATCTCTAGAACAGTTCAAAACTTAAAGAAACCCCTGTTCTAAGCACAGCACAGACCAGACAAACACAAGCACACATTTTATGTCCCGAACACGGTCATAGTCAAATCACAGAGTTGGGTAAGCTATTCAAAAAACTAACACATTACAGCTGCCGTTACTTTACTTCCAAAAGGTGTTACTTTGCACTTACCGTTATTTTGTTTCCAACAGTAATTCTTTACAGTTTCCGTTACTTTGAATCGAAAAGTAACACGTTAAATTTACCATTATTTGCTTCGAAAAGTAAAGCGTTATACTTATAGTTACTTGCTTCTAAAAGTAACATGTTACACTTGCCGTTAATTTTGCTTCCAACAGCAACACGTTACATTTACTGTTACTTTGCTTCTAAAAGTAACATGTCATCGTTACTTTGCTTCCAAAAGTAACGTGTTATAGTTACTTTAATTCAAGAAGTAACACGTTACACTTGCCGTTAAGTTTGGCTTCCAACAGTAACGCTTTGCAGTTACAGTTACTTTGTTTCCAGAAGTAACACGTTACAGTTGTCGTTATATTTCTTCCAAAAGTAACATGTTACGGTTACCGTTATTTTGCTTCTAAAAGTAACACTCTACCGTTACTTTACATAAGGGCATGTAACCGTTTCCACAAGTATCTCATAAAGTCCCTGCAGTACATGTTTTCCCAGCGTAAACTTACATGCACAAGTTTAAAACACCACCACAAAGCATACTTCGTCCCAGTTCTGAATTTATCACACGGAACTGGAAATTCCAGTAGGAATGCCCTAGTTGGCGCTGGACACGCTACCCATTTGCTTACTTTCGCCTCACACGATACTTATTACCATACTTGTCGATAGACTTTTGTTCCCATAAGACATTGCGCAGAGCAGACAATCTGTAAAGATGGACGAGCAATTTGAAGAATGTAGGATAATTGCTGCTTTGTGCTTCTATTAAAAAATAAAAAAGGAAAGTATGAACTCGAGATTGACTCGAAAAAAATATGGTAATCAATGCGTACCGAACAAGCTTTTTAATTAACTCGGGTATGCATATTCATACATGAGATTCGGAGAATTCATTCGAAAAAAAAATCAAATATTTAATACACTTGTAGTAACAAGGATTTTCATTTTCGGCAAATCAAAATTGACACGTACACATCTCATCGCTTTGCATAAATACATAAATGTCAATGAACTGAAAACGAATGCACTGCACGTCATCTCTTTACCTTTTTTTTGATCGAGAAACTAACAAAAACAGCCAACACTCGGAAACCACAGACAAAAAACTCTTCTTTGTAAACTCAAAGATTATTTTCACATTGCCAAACTTTGCTCTGATTGGCTGTTCCACAGAATCCAGTCGAGGAAAGCCAGTAGCAATTAGAACATGTCCTATTCCTCCAAACCAGCCTAGCAGCCAGCCAGACAGCCATCGCTTCCGATCAGGTAGCCAGTTCAGCGCTAACTAACTGGATATCCAGTTCCGTGTGATTCGGCCTTTAATAAGAAAGTATCGTCATAATTACTCTTGTAACGCATTGTTAATGCAAGTACCGAAAAAGTAATGGTTACTTATGTTACGATACTCTGATGTCCGATTGTGGAAGACAAAATGGCCAATACATCAGATTATATTTCCGATGTAATCACTGCAGAGGATAAATCTGTAAGAAGAACATGATACGTATCTGGGACGCAGCTGCACAATGTCCGCTGAAGAGTAATAGTACGATACGATTCCATTAAAAAAGAAAAAAAAGACACGACACTTGAAGAAATTATGGAAGAGGTCCCGTAATTCAAGCTCCGCCACTTTCCACATTACACTTAACACATTTCCGTCCATTTGTTTTCTCCCGCCGTCGCTTCCCGGAAAGGTCTGAAGATAGAATTACAATAACGCGAAGGAGAAGATGGAATTTATGAAACCACTGCAAGAATTCGTGATAGAAAAAAAAGGGTAAGGCATCCAAACTCGAAAAAAGTTCTCGTTCGCCTCTCTTTTCTCTCTCGCAGCGCCCGCCAAAGGAAGAAAAGTCTGGCGATCTCCGTTTCCATGGCAACCGACCGCTCGAGAGGAGAGTGCATTCCCAGGTGGTCCACGTCCCACTGAGAATTTCGCGCCAAGTCAAGAAAATCCCTCGGGAACCTGAAGAAACTGCCGGGGCTTATGGAAATCACTACCACCAGCCGCCGAGTACAACCGACACCATGTATGAGGATTCCCGCTACATTCGTTTAAAGATGCTGACGTCAGCTCAGCTTCTTTCCCATCCTCCGGATGAATCTTTCCTGCATCCACAGATAAGCGGATGCTGCGTTCGCGGTAAAATCAATCCCTGTTGTTCGAGACATTCTGCGTTTGTCCCCAATGTCCGTGCACGAAATTTGGAGCGCTAAATTAACTTTTCGCATGGCTCTAAATCCGAGCTCCCCGTAGCGGACTGTTGTGTGAATGGTCCGGGTTCGATACCCGGTGCGAGCTCCCAAATTTCGGCGCTGGCTTGTGAGTACAATTGCGGAGTTACTTGAAGACAAGTAGAGGGAACCGACTAGAAAGCCTGATAACAGCGGAGACTGAAGTCGGTGCGCTGCCCAGAAAACACCCAATGAAAAGCTGTCTAGCAGGATTTAACCCACCAAGGCCTCTCACGTCACAGAGTGAGATAAATTTTATAGTCTCTAAATCCAGAAAGTTCAATGAGCAATTCTACAAGACACAGATTATCAAAAATATTTCTTAGGGTGTCTGACTGTCTCGCGGGAGACCCGGGTTCTTTCCCGGGGTGGGTGATCTAAGGTCGGAATTTTTCCGGCCTTGTCCCCGCATAAAGCGGCTCTGCGGTTCACCCAGCCTCAAATAAATGGGTACCTGGGGTAAACCCTAGGTGGTAAAGGCGGCCGCAATGCTGATCACATCACATCGGAAATGGCCAAGATCGAGAATGTGTTGGGTCCTGCCCCCACATCCCCTAAACGTGCCTTCATGGCACGGTGCTATATGCACGGGAAACTTCACATTTTACCTGCCTTGTTGAAACACTAAATCAGACTATACAGTTTTATTCTTCTAACTCAGAAGGGACTGCGCACAAGAAAATATAACAGGTTTAGTTTAAAATATTGCAAAAGGAAAACAGCAGAATATTATCTGCTTTAAACTCTAAAACAAATATCCTCTAAAGCTATGCACTGTGCAGGCTGGGTATCGAACTCAGGGTCTGCGGTAGCAGAGTAAGCTATACCAACTGAACGACCGTGCCTGACAACAGGTAATAGCAAAAAAGTCTTTCTGCTCCAAGAATTACAACAGAACTTCAAAAATACAATAAAAAAAATAGTTCTGTTCTAGACAACGAAACAGAAATCACAAAGTTTCTAGTTCTAAAACGTAGAGAATTTAGAATAACTTAAAATGTTTAGAATGTATTTTAGGGAAAGTGTTTTCCACTACACTAACAAGAAAACTACCAAATTACATAACAGTTGATAAACAGTATGAGCTGAGAACTGAATTTTAAAAACTTTCCATCAGCACTTTCGTTAAGCTGCTATTTATTACTTAAAAAAGAACACTACATTGTTGGAATTAACTGCCTCATAACGTTCCCACCTGATTGGTCGATCGATAAAGCAATTAGCCTGTGGCGAGGATAATTTTTGCATTACATGCGCTTGATATTTTTTTTCTTTCAAAATGCTGCCTCTGGGGAGGGAACAGGCCATGCATGTGGTCGCCAATCTAGAAGTAATGGTTGCCCTCTGGAGTGTAATTTAAAACTTCAATATTTTTTTTTCAAGCGCGCTCACAATTTCACACCACTACACATCGACTTCAAAGCGTGCATAACTGTTTTATACGTGAAAAAAGAATTCTGCAAAATAACTTCCGTTGTTTAGAAAGATTTATATTACGTTAATACGAAAAACCTAGAAGCGTGAAGAAGTCAAATTGTAAGATACCTTGTTTCAGACGAGATTCCTTTTTCCAGTCATACAATAATATACGAAACAAAAGAGACAGTTTTCAATATCACGCACGTTTTAGATGGCTGTTGTGTAAAAAAATGTGAGTCACTGTACCGCATAAAATTAAAATTGATGTTGCTACGAGGGAGAATCAAATGAAAACCGCAATTAATTTTTTTCCACTATTTTAATGCAGGGATAATGTTTGATTGTTCATTACTTTTCTATATAGTCCCCTCCCAGTTCAATGACTTACGCCATCGGATAGGTAGTGCTTCGATACCGCGTGAGAAAAGTTCTTTCGGTTGACTGTGTAGCCACTCGTGCACCGCCGATTGGGCGTCTTCATCAGGTTTGAACCTCTGCCCTCCAAGGTGCTCCTTTAATGGACCAAAGATGTGGAAATCAGATGGTGCCAAATCTGGTGAGTATGGCGGATGTGGTAGGCACTTGAAGCGTAGGTCATTGATGGTTTTCATGGTTGCATGAGCAGAATGAGGACGGGCGTTATCATGTTGAAGCAAAACACCTGCACTCAGCAATCCCCTTCGCTTTGTGCGTATCGCTGGCCTCAAATGGTTCTTGAGAAGGTCGGTGTAGGTGGCACTAGTCACTGTCGTACGTGGGGGCATGTAGTGTTCCAGAATAGGACCTTTCTTATCCCAGAATAAAGTCAACATGACTTTCCCTGCAGAGGGCTGCTTTCGGCGAAGACGAATGTCGCCATTCTTTGCTTGCACGTTTCGTCTCCGGTTGAAAATGGTGCACCCAACTTTCATCCCCGGTGACAATGTGAGCTAGAAAATCCTCACCCTCCTCTTCATAACGCCTCAGCAGCTTTTGACATGCGTCAACCCGACGGACTTTCAGTTCCTGCGTCAGCTGTCGAGGAACCCACCTGGCGGACACTTTTCTGAAGCGAAGTTCGTCATGCACACTATGTGTTGTACTGAACCGAAGCTCATATTCAGCAAGGAAGTCATTTCAGCCAGGGTGACACGCCGGTTTTCCTGAATAGGCCGATCTGCTGCGGCTATGGACTCCTCTGTCACAACTCGCTGAGCCTGACCCGGACGGGGAGCGTCAGTCAATAAAGTTGTACCTTCTGCGAATTTCTTGCACCAATCGTAGAGTTGCCGCTGTGACATACAGGCGTCCCCATACTTCGTCTGCATTCTCCGATGAATATCAACCGGTTTCACACCTTCACTTCATAAAAATCTAATAACTCCACGCTGTTCCTGCTTGGTGCAACTGCGTAGTGGTGCCGCCATCTTGAATCAGCTCTTACTCACATCCAACCCCACCTACCGGCACTGCTTCGTACTACCAGCTCAAAAAGACGTCAAGGACTGTGTCTGCAAATTTCCAAACGCCTAGGAAGAAAAAAATATTTTTAATGGCATTTTTGCGGTTTTCATTTGATTCTCCCTCGTATTTTCCCTAGTTAGTACATTCTAGTTAAAATGGCTTTGTTATATTTGAAATCCTTTCACCCAGAAAAGTGAATGCTAGGGCTGGGCCGATACCACTTTGAATCGATACCCAATACAATGCTTGAAAGTTGTAACAATTAAAATTTGTCACATATACAGGGTGTTTCTAAAGTTATTTTCCAATGCGTAGGAGGTGATTCTAAAAGTGAAAATAAACACAGAAGTTCATGTGACGAAATGCAGAAAACGACACCCATTCGGATTTATTGAAATGGGAAAAATTGAGAACTTATATTTACAAGGAAATAGTGGCTGGACATCACTCCCCTGGACTTCTTTCTATGGGGGGAGATGAAACGCCTCGTATACGAAACACCTGTCGTGTCAGCCGAGGATCTCGTTGCATGCATTAATGTCGCTGCAGCGACGATAGCAGACACCGCAGGGTTGTCTGCTCGCACTAGACAATCGTTGATTCGGTGTTGTCATCTCTGTGTGGAAGTTAATGGTAGAGAGTTTGAAAATAGTCTGTGATGTGGTTCCCTCGGCACTTCCACTCTGCACACAGTGAACATGTCGACACATATGTAACCTAGCGCAGCACCACCAACATCTTTGTTTTTCTACGTAATGGTGATGTCCATTACGGATATTTGTTTTCTTCTTGGTTGTCAGTCTCCACATATCACTTTCCCGTGGACATCTCGCTAAACCCTTCCCTACCCCCATGACTTCAACAGACCCATTCGCTTCCTTTGGGGAATCCCTTGCGCATCAACTTCACACATCTGCCATGTGCTTTTTTGAATAGAGCATGCTGCATTTCTTTGTGGAACGCCCTTCGCCGCGGTCATATGGTTGGCCGTTGTGCCATTATTTCCTTATAATCATAAGTTTCGCACTTTTTCCCACTTCAATAAATCCGAATGGGTGCCGTTTTCTGCATTTCGTCACATGAACTTCTGTGTTTATTTTCACTTTTAGAATCACCTCCTACGCATTAGAAGCGAACTTTAGAAACACCCTGTATATAGTGGGCGAGCATTCCGCTCCAATTAAGCTTCAATATTCCCAGAGTTATGCTTCAATATATTAAAAACTTACATCAGAATATAAAAATGTACGTTATGTAATCACAAAATACAGTTTATTCCACATGATATTGGTGTAAAACCAAGGAAACATCGAATTTTGCATAAATTCCGGGATATTTAGCAGGATTTTTTCTCAAGAAGACAGCAGTGCTTAAAGTGGGGGGAAAGGTGGGCACATGCTTTCCCCCAATTAGGAGAATTCTCATTGAGCATCCCCAGTACTAGGATACGCTTACTCTACATAGCGTTACGAGCTAAGGTTCTGTCCCAGAGCTGGTCCCTGGAGACACAATTCGTGGCGTTGAAACGTTAGTCGTACCGGATTTCACCCTCTGTATTAGAGGGTAGGACCCGTTGACCAATGGGCGACGAGTCAGAGGTAGGGCAGGAGTTAAATTTAAGAAACACTAATTGAATATTTAAGTGACTGAGTTTATTGTTTGGAAAGTACTTCAATATATTATTAAGAGGGAGAAGTTAGGGAAGAAGGATTAGCACCATAAAAGGGCAGATATTTATCTCCGGATCGGCTGGGCACTGGTTCCGCTGGCTGGCCTGAGGCGTCGTCCCGCCTCTGGACAGCCCCCTGCTTGAGCCCCACGGATTCTGGGTGGCCCTGTAGACGATTCTCCTGTCCGGCACTGTCGCGCTCTTCGCGACCCGATCTCGATCCTTGGCGTCCTCGTTGGCTTCTCCTCTTGAGGCAGGTTGTTAACCCCATTTATAATGCTCTCGGGAGTTGGGAAATGCTTAGGATAGGGTTTCCGGGTATGGCCGGTGACGATAGGCACTTCATCTGCTATCTCTCACGGCACCCCTCGTCTGTTTTAACGCTACAACTCCAAAACTGATTTATATAAAGTCTCGAAATAAACCGAGGGGGCAAGTGCCCTGCTGCTCCTCTCTGCAAGTGCCCTTCATAATTAGACTCGGCGAAAGTGTTCTGCGGCATTTTTCGTGGACCCCTCGAACTGTGAAAAAGTATCGGCTGGTATCGGTAGAAGAATTCCAACCGATACTTTCTGATACCGATATTACTGGTATCGGCCGATACAGATACATCGGCATCGCCTCAGCTCTGGTAAATGCATCATTTGAAACAAAAAATGGATCAACATGAAGAAACTGCAGTGGACTGGAGATTTCTATGCAAATTATCTTATTATTATGATAATTTTCTTAATTGTGGGAACAGTATCCTGCACGCTCCGCCTATTTCGAGCACTGCTGCTCCTCCTGGGAGAGAAAAAAAATCCGAGGGCTCTCACCTCCTTAATCCGCCCGTGTCCATCTTTCTTCCAATTCACACTCAGCGGTCCGTCACGCTCTCAACGTTGCTGACATGCATAGAGCTAGCGGCATACCTTCACCTCTAGCTGTGCCATTCTTCAACATACAAAGTACACTGATGGACATGTTGGACCTACAAAACCTTTAAGCATTATAGTTTATAGAAACAATGGAACTGAGATAAGCTACTATCGGGGAGTAGTTTTTGTGGCATTCATGAAAGGACAGAGACGAGGTTAACCTCTTAACTGGGTAATTTCCTCGTCGAAAGCCCAATCTGCCCTGGGAATTTTTGTTGATAAATTGATGAATTTCGTAAACCAATATTTGAGTTAATATTTCTGTGCTCCATGGCATACCATTTAGGTATTGTTTATTCTTTTATTGGTCCTTCTTGTACTTTTTACAATATGCGAGATTTACAACTACAATATATCTCGGATTTCCTCAGCAGGAAAAACACGCCGTCGCTTCCGATTTGCCTGAGCCATTATTGCATACGCGATAGAACTGAACGTCGGGCTGTGCTCGTTGCTTCCCGCTAACTCTAACGGTTAGAACAGTCTGGAAGTCAGAGCCATCTGGTGAAACAAAGAAGAAAGTAATTGTACGAAGTATCTCGTCATACACAACAGATATCAGCAGTAAGAACATGAGAACGTAGTATCCCGTCATGCCCATTATAAATCACTAGAGCCAGAACGGAGTATTACGTCATACCCAGTTAAGAGGTTAAGAGAAAGAAAGGAAAGAAGGCTTACGATGTGGCGCTCTGGGTAGCATTTCGTTTGGGGTTTCCTTTGTTTTCTCCAGTCTCTCGGAATTGTCACAGCGACGTACAGAGGTCAGTTTGAATAGCTCTTGTCCTCATTGTCCTCACCCTTCAGAGTATTAGCACAGTGACGTAAGATTATCTTATTCTCAGAAGAGAAGCTTAGGTCAGTTATCTAAACAGTGGTGGTGTGATAACAGCCCCTGTACTTATAAATCGAGTTCCATAATTTTTCCCACAGTTTCCAGTACGTAAGGTACTACGATATTTCATTTTTCACATTAAAAAATATAATGAGTATTTAAAAATTAAAAATCACGGTGATGCCGTTAATACACAAGAAGAATTCAATAAATGAAATAATAATAATATAGTTACATCGTACAAACTACGTGATTATGATGATGTAATTTACGCACAGATAGTTTAGTTTAAAGTGGAATCCAAACAAGCATGTGCCTCCACAGGGTATCGAATGCGGGTTCCCTTGAACAAGGTGAAGACGTTACCACTACGCTATCAGGGAAGCCCAAACAATGTGATAAATACTGAAGTAGGACAGAATTAAAAATCAGTCTGTTGGTGTTTTCAAAACTTTGAAAAACAAAGCAACGTAGTTTCTGCATAGCCTATCGATCATTTTGTAAAATATTGCATGTTAGCATTGTGTTAATTTCTTATTGGTCAAAAAAAGGAACCTCTATAATTAAACTACATATTCGACTATATTGTCCATAGTGTTTGAAATATATTTCATGTATGGAATTATGAATACAATATATTTTAAAAATACAAAATTACCAATGGTTAGAATCAAGGTTCATTAATGACAGTAGTACGAAATGGGTTCCCTCTTTTTAAGCTGGGGTCTTTTGCACTGCGGGGTTTGAGGGTTCCGTATTGCCGCCACAGTATTCAAAACAGGTAGTGTTTTTCTGGTTACTATGCCCTCATTCCGAAAAAAAAAAACAACCAATTCAATTTACTCTTCACAACGTTTGTAACCAGTAGCGTAACAAACAAGATTTCCCCCCACGCGCAACCTTCAGTTGAGCGCCGCTACTAGTTTCTTCCTTTTTTTTTTAAAGCTATCTTTTCTCAAATTCATACATTTATATTAGGTATGTACAATATGAAAATACATACATGTAATTTGAATCAATGTAAAAACTTGGATGAAAGGTAAAAGCAACAGATAAACTGTAAACAATTTACATATTATAATTATACATGAAAATAAACTGTTACTACAAAAAATTCCATATTGTTAAATGAACATTACCAGCCCTCTGCTTTTTTCATGCTTGTGTTAGTTTCATAAAGTTCAGTTTTCGATCCCGATAGCTTTCGATACTTAATAGCCCTATATTCCTCTTGCCATTGTGCTTCTCAAGTAATTTTTGATCAATTTTAGCTTGGTAAATGATCTCTCAGCTGATGAAGACGACATTGGTAGAGCCAAATACAGCATATAAGCAGTGCATAGGTCAGAAATGCTACTAGCCAGAATTTTGTTTTCAATCAAGAGGCAGGGAACCTGGGTTCGAATTCAGGCCTGGGCATGGATGTTTGTGTATGTCCATTCATCAATTTCTTCACATCATACTCATCCCCATCTTCGCAAATTAGCCAAAAGTGACACAAGAAACGAAGTAAAATAAAGCAAATCAATCAATCAGTCTATCAAGAGGAATTCTGCAACTTCGCCGATGTTCGACATGATTCATCTTTTGATTTCAGTTGACACTACATTCCAAAAACAAACAATTTCTGTAGCTATAGTACAAGATACATCTTCATATTTCTCTCAGAAATTGGTAGCGGATTCCATTAACTGTGTGTCGGTGTGTTCCGTTAGGGGGGTGGGGCTTAAAAAGGTGAAGCTTTCTTTGATTTGTTTCATACTCTGATAACTATTGTTTACTTGATTTACTAGAATATCTAAAGCACGGTATAAAATCTGTACTTTAAGACAATCCAATGGGTCGAGAAAGTCAACATCTGTCAGTTCTTCGAAGACATTTTTTAAATTTCTTTTCCGTTTTGTGGAAATTGACGTTCCTATTTGCCACCTTCAGGCCATTTCTTTAGCTTCAGTTTCTAACACCCCAAAATTATTCCGAGGTTCGTTAAGTCCACGTACAGACTTTTCTAGGAGGCTGCATGCCTCATCAAGGAATACGCTGGGGTTTTGTAAAGTTTTGGAAACAACATTTACATGTTCCAAGATTATACTTTGGAATATAAGCCTTAAGACGTGTGGAATGAAGACATTATCTATCTTAATGCAGATGCTTCGGCCATTTCTGTATTTTTCTTTCATGTTGCGATGAATTTTTGACAAGCAGTTTAAGATTAAATGGAAACTGACTTGAATTGTCAATTAACATTTTCCGTTTGCAGTTGTAGGGGCATACAAATATAATATCTTTGGTTAAAATATATTTTAACGCCGAAAGAAAAACTTTTGTGAACTCTCAGTCTTTCTTAATTTATTTTATCATTTCTACTGCGCCCCCGAAGCTCGTACGCTACCCCCCGCGCCGCGGGGGCTGCGGGGGTGTTATTTACGCCCCTGTTTGTAACTTGTCTACTTTCTGTTCTGCGCCTTTGGTGTTCATCCATTCCCATAATTAGGACCCTTGATCAGCTAATCTATTCAACGTACTATGACCTGTTATTAGGTAATATTTAGAAATAAAATAATACTTGTTAGTATTATAAGTTTGCATTTTTTTAAGGGTATGTACCAGGTCTTACTACCTCTAGTTGCAGCTACTGTTTTTTTCTACTCATGAAAACTCCAATTTTCTTTCAGAGCGCGCAGCAACACGAGGTGAAACCTTCATGAGTGACAAGAGAATTATCTCAGCTCCTGTCATAATTTTCCTGGAAGTACAGGGGTAAAGACAAGACAAGGAGGGCGTGATGAAAACTTGGTTTGTTGCCTATCAGTTTGGACGTCGGTTTAAAGATAAACCTCCGAGACAAGGAAATTATTCTCCACCCCCCCCCCCTCTCTATCCCCCGTCCCTCTCTTCCGGCTGTCCAAACTTACCATTCCGTGCAACGCCGTGAAACTAGCCTCTGCAGACCATTATAATAAAGCCGTCATTTGAACAAGAGTTGGAAGTGTTTCTCGGAAAACGAATTTTGATTTGAATCGTTGTCACATTGTCACTCCGATTGTAATTTACTGTATTTGGTGAGTACCAGGGCCTTGCAATTCTCCGTAAGGAGGAAGTAACGAAGACAGATACAATACACATGACCTTGTGAGAAGTAGTTCTTACCGATTCTAATTCTTAATTCAGTTTGTTTATATTGACCGAAGGCATGTAGTTCATGAAACGAATAGTTTAGTTCAGTATGCGATTTGAAGTTGTGATTTTGGTAGGGAAGAGGGGGCACTGGGTGGTAGGATTCATGCTGTATCTAGGTGTTCGTAGTAAAAACATTTCCTGACGCAAATATCTTTCCCGAGTATTGATAGTCCAACTGATTGCTGAACTAAAGTTTCATTTCTCGTATATTGTTATCCCACTTTGCAGCACATTCGGCCATTTCCTCGTGCTGCAGAACATTATTTAACTGTTATTATTATAGAATATTTACAATAAAAATAATATTTGTAAGTGCTGTATATGCAAAGTCCCAGAAAAAGTGCATCAGTACCGTTTTCCTGTGCAACGATTTAGTGAGAGAATAACAAAATGAAAAAGGCTGGGCATGGTATCAATTTGTCCGTGTCCTATTTTTCATTTAAATTTATTACAAAACTTTTGTTTCAGCCAATATTAACAAATACTTAAAAAGGTGAAGCTCAGTCTTGCTTGATTGCCTTGATGACAGTTGAAATATAATGGAAATATTTGTGTTGCAGTATAAAATATGTATGACTTTCAAAGTGTTACAGAGGAGATAAAATCACCCTTGGCGCGGGGAAGGGGAGAAGGATGAGGTCCCGTTGATTTCTACAATGATTTAGTTCAGTGGCGTCGTTTTGTTACGAGCAATGTATTCGTATACTCAAAATGTCTGTGGAACAGATGTGATCGGAAGAAACCGATACGCGAGTCAAGAACATTAGTATACGTTGTCTTTTCGACAAAAAATAGTAACCCAGTTTAATTTTTTTAGCGCAACGCGAAAGTAAAACGTACGGACATACCTTGCCTAGTTCCTTTATTCTACGGGCTCAATCCAGAAATGATAAAAGTTCCATCCAGTACAATTGATCGATTGATTTGGCTTATTTTGCTTCATTTTTCTGCTACTTTTGGGTAATCGCGAAGATGAGGATGAGTG
This sequence comes from Lepisma saccharinum, assembly GCF_977018435.1. Classification (NCBI taxonomy): domain Eukaryota; kingdom Metazoa; phylum Arthropoda; class Insecta; order Zygentoma; family Lepismatidae; genus Lepisma; species Lepisma saccharinum. The sequence continues at coordinate 121,597,572 of NC_139229.1, forward strand.
ATGATACGATGAAATTAATGAAGCGATACTCACAAAGAACATCCACGTCCACTCCGCCACGGAGGTTGGCACATCCAGTACATGATGTTTATTTCGAATCCAGGTTTGTTGGGACTGAACCTACAGATTAAAATAGGAACTGCTTTTAAATACATTGTTCAGATCTGTACTGTACTGTACCGGGCAAATCAGACGGAATTACTCAACCGTTCCACAGAAAGTGAGCCTAGATATCCCGACCGTGACAGTGCTTTCAAGGTGTCTCCATTGGTTTACCACTTCAAAGTGAAATTGGTAAAAACACATTCCAGACTGCTGACCGTTCGTACTACATGATATGCTCGATTACTTTTTCAGTGTGGCCACTCTAGGGCCATGATAAAATTCAAGTATAATTCCCGGTTTTCAAGGCAAACTTTCCAAAAAATCAATGGTACAAGCAGATGCTTTCTTTCAACCTTGCGTATTACCACCTCTCACCAGCCTCCCACCCATACATATATTAACAATATAACGGTTTGTGTGATTCCAATGTATCCAAAAATTCTAATTCAATTCAATTAAAATTATAAATGTATATACTATTTAAAATATTTAATTTAAGGTGCAGAGTTTACATTTGCCATTTCACAAACTCAGACTGGAAATATATCTACAAACACAAGTCACAAAGGATACGGAATATACTAATTACGAAAAATTGTTAATTGTATAAGGATTTCAAACTCAAATTTACCTAATCAAATTCAAGATATCTTATTTTGCAATAATCTTCCTTCTGTCATATAGATTGTTCTGCAAAGGACACCAAAAAAGTAAAAGGATTGAGAGAATTCTGTTTTATTTTCCAGGCAGCTTCCTTTTTTTCTTCCTAGATAAACATAAACGTTAAACTGTGAAACACTTGCCTCGGACACATTTGAAATGTATGAATTCATTTGGATTAATAAAAGTTGCAATTTTTTACGTCTACGGAGAAAATTCACGTAGAATTCACACATAATTTCCGGTGCCAATAATTCACGGAATTCAAGGAATTCCCTGTGAGTAGCCACCCTGTTTTTATCATGCTGCATGTATGAAGAGATAATTGTGTTTTATGCACAGTTATGGTCGGAACCATCTAGGCTCACTTTCTGTGGAATGACTACTTCAGAGCTAAATAAAATATCTGTGCCCATTGATGCATTGAGAGTTCTGTGTGCTTTGTTGATAATAATTGAAAGCAACGTATGAGCAAATGTAGAAACCAATCCAAAATTTTGAAGAAAATTACCGCTGTTGAAAGTTGGAAGAAAACAAGAAGACTTGGACGTCTAGGCCATGCATCACAGACATGACAGGAAGGAAAAGTTTACATGATTCTTATTGGTAAACCTGATGGTAAGAGACCTTTCGCAAGACCAAGGCGAAGATGAAATCACAATATAAGATGGATCTGAAGGAAATTGGCAAGCATGGTCTAGAGTGGAGAGATGGATCTTTATGCTGCTGCATCAAGGATTTTTAACTTCGAGTGTAGGAATGCAAGAGAGTTAGTTCTTGTAATTCTATTAAACAATAGCGTAAGAAGTGAAATGAGTACTCCAAATGCTACAAAACAGTTCTCAGTTTCTGAATTAGCAACACTGGCCAACCCCTCCTCCCTCCTCTCTAACGCCCTAAATGTTCCCACGTACACCTTAATTATTTAAGTTTTAATGACGAGCCATTCTTTACTCGGCTTCCTCATTGGCCAAAAAATCAAACATTCCTTTCTTTGTCCGTTTTCGACTACCATCCTTCCTCTGAGGGCATAACTAACAGCCAATGGAATCGTTGCCTTCTCATTTTCAACACACATTTTTCTTCCTATTGTTCTCTCTTATGGCTTTCTTTTGTTGGTGGGGTACGAAGGAGCTAAAGTCGCACCTTTCTGCTTCACAGAGTCTTTCCAAAGATTAATTGCTTCTCTGTAACTTCCAACAAAACTCTTCTGTAGTCTTCTGAACTATTTAAAGGAGGCAATTTTCACCCCACTAGCCGTTACTCAGTAATCCTATACAAAGTTGCACTTCTTGCACACAGAGCATCTGAGGAATGTGCGTGTATGGGTGCGTACGCGCGTGTGTACACGCACACAAAGTGTACTTACTTGTATCTTTATATCAACAAAAAAATTGGAAAACTTCGCCTTCAACCCACTTTTCAGAAAGACAAATTTCAGTGAGTTATTTGTACTTCAGGGTAACAAACTTACAGTGAGTGAGTAACTTTCAAGATTAACTTTTAGTGAGTTATTTCACTTTCAAGATGGTTAACCTTGAGTTGATTACTTTTCAACCCTCCGTATTTCTCGGTAAAATTTCATTCATTGATTTGTTTATGTTTTTTTAGTTTTCTACCACTTTTGTCTAATCGCGACGAGGAGGATAAATGCGGATTAGATGAAATTGAACCCATGATCTCTGTTCTAATTACTTTTCAAGATATCCACTAACACTTCGTATTTCGTTGTACAAATTTGACACGTAGTTATATGTATAACATGGTTTGTTTTAATTATTGTTTTAAGTCTACTTTATACACATAGGATAATGGAGACTGGACTTACAGTTTAAAGTGCAATCCGAACCACCGTGCAATGTGCTTCCACTGGGTAACGAAACCGGGACCCTTTGATTACAAGGCGACGACGTTACCCCTACGTGATCGAGGAGATCCCCACGCAGTTAGGTATAGGATAGTGCATTAAATAGTTAATATAACACATGAATCTGCCACTTCAGTATTGGAATAGGTTGAGCGTTCGACGCTGACAGGCCTGGGTTCGAGTGGCCATAGTTGTTCACAAAATAAACATTCAGAGTGACATGCTACAACGTTTACCCTGCGTGATTACTTTAAAACGAAGAACGTTTCAAAATGAAAACATTTTTCATTTGAGGCAAATATCCCCGTTGTCATTGACATTACGCATCGAAAAAAGAAGCTCCAACCTGAGAATCGATACAGTAATCGTTTCATGTTTACACGAAAACTTTGAATTTTCTGAAACATTTATCAAAAGATCATAAAATTCATTACATACAACTTATTTATAGACGGAATATTGTGAAAAAATCAATGATATAGGTCAATATAAACAGAATATTGTTCGCAACCATCTGATTTCCCACGCAATTCACGGAACCGAATAATGAAACGACACAAACATTGTATCTGTTCATGACAACGAACTTGCAAAGCAAAAAGCCTCCCTTGCTGTGTGGCATTGTAGAGAATAAAATCTATTCCATTCAATTGGCGATCCGGATCTTTGGCCTCGACATACAATATACGCATTGTGTACCAATCACTTCCTGGATGTAGCGAGATTTTACTTTGCAGAGTAGGAAGTAATAATTTAGGCTTTAGTTCCTTATCTATGACAGATAGTATTGAATGTATTGTTAATATAAATTGCTTTCCAACAATACAATTTGAAGCTGCAGAGGTGACTTTTTCATTAGTTTCATATTAAATTTTCAATAGAATTCATGGACAAATATGTACGTAGAATTCTGTGAAGGAAATATTTACAAAACGTAACCAACTTTACTAGTACTCTTATTCAAAATGTCAGGCACTGTAGATGTTTTGGAATATAATTTATAGTTACATACTTATTTTCCAAATTCTATTTCCGGTGGAGGCACATAGTGGTTCGGATCCAACTTTAAACTGTAGGTCTATTCCCGATTAGCCTTACTGTGCATAAAGTGGACTTGAAACAAAGACTTAAACTCTATTCTCAATTTTCATACATTTATTCTTCCCAAAATATTCCTTCCTCATGTTCCTATAGTTAATTCATGCCTTGCAACTGGTTATACAGTAGCTGAACATTCCTGATGTCCAGGATGTAACAATTTTTGTGATGTTACAAAAACAAAATTATGATCTGCCTATTAAAATAATTTTGACTAACTACAAAGTGGACAGTCATTTGTTTTCTCCTCTCGCTTCCCCTTCTTTTCTGCCTATGAGCCCTGCGACTACAGCGCCACAGGGACATTCGTATCTTGTTCAAGCTGCACTATTATTATTGTTGTTATGTAATTATTACGAACATTAACATTTGCGCCTATGCTGCTATGTTGTGTTGTCTAGAACTTTATAGGCGTAATTTCCTAAACATGAAGTTACAGACAGATAACTGTATAATTTATACAACTTCTCAATTTGATTGTAATTTGCAAAAATAATTGTGGAAATATTTAATTGTATTTTTCAATTTGCTTCAGATAAGGAAAAGTATGAGTGAGGTTTTAGCCTTATTTTTATTTTTGCGTCCTACATAAATTCTGCACTCTATGCCTACGTAGCCTACTTTTTTGATGCTTTAATATTTCTATACAACCACAGTAGCAGCTATTTCAGTTTTACTTTGTGTCATTTTCTTCTTTAAAATCTTTCGAATTCTCATTATTTTTCAGCCATCAATACTGCACTTTGCGTTTTTGTGTCTACTCCCAAAACATCCATAATGTGATAGTTAGGGGAAGTGACACAAATATGATTTTAAAGTCTCAACAAGATTTTCTTTTCCTTGAAGTATTATGTATGCACCTTGCCACATGAATATATATTGAATGGATCAGCAAGTCAATTACCGTGTCGCCATAAAACTAGGTAACTTGAAGCAACGTTATAACTAGAATGAAAATAATGAAGTCAAGGCAAAAATATGAACTTCAATACTGGTTCTGCTGCTTTCGACGTTTTAATCTTCAATTTCGCATCTGTAGAGGGAAGACAGAGACAGACAGAAAGCGGGAGAGAAAGAGAGAGAGAAATTGAAAAGCAATGTCTCACGTCTTTCTGTTGTATTTCACGCAGGAGCTCTTCATCAAATACAAATCTTGTGGATGTCTTGAAGGCAGAAACCTTTTTAGCGGCATGAATTTTTGAAGCCATTACACTCCCTGGAGACACTCTCCTTGCATAAAGAGATGAAGATGGAGAGAAGCTTTCTGTCTATCTCTGTCTGTCGTTCTAATCTTAAACAGCAAATAATTGCAACTGACGCATGTAACAAGTGGACGATGTCTGTACGATTCTCGTACCTCATCTCCTATTTGGAATTTGCTGGGATACGTTCCATTTTGCAGTTGGAACGATAATGTAAGCAGTGATTTATGACGATCGTAAAAGTTAATGTGTTCTAACGCACACAAAAGTAAATTCACTATGTCGAAAATTCATAGAAACATTTAAATGCATATACATTTAAATTTATGTTAAGTGAATCAGCTTTTATGATATGGACAAACAAGGCATACATATGACTATACGGCCATTTTATAGTCTAAGTAAGTGTCCGTAAGATAATAATACAACATCCGCAACTATACGGGGAACCTAATATGTGCCAATAAACACAAATATATCTGTTTTGACTCCAGTAAAACATTAATGTGCATTATGGTAATGACGCACTTTCGGTGCAGTAAAGTAAGTTAGCACCTGGAAGAACTTGTACAGAGACGTGTATCAAAGAGTACTTTTTCAGCTGCTGTACACAAGAATCGATAAATTTCGTGCTGTAACTAACAATTAGACGTCAAATAGTAAATCGCGATTGCTGAAGTTAAAAAAGACAAACTCCTACTTCTTGGTGTCTAAAGCCAATAGCAAATTAACACAAGAGTAAGTGCGATCACTCCCCTTGACGTCTAAAATCAACTTACAACCTTCTAAGACCATATCTTGAACTACAATACCTTCAATGTACCGTGCGACACTTAAAGTCATCCGCCCTCCGCAGACAAGGCCGTTAATCCGCCACTGGGTACAAGCAGGTGACATTACGTAACTGCACAAATGATAATCTTAGCTCGAGATATAGGTGCAAATTTCTAGTTATCTTGGCTACTTGTGTGTGTATTTAGTCAAACTGCTCCATACCGAGTGATTGATCTCCCAATATTTCTTCTTCAGCTTCTCTCTCCTAAGCAAAAGAAACGCAAGAGTGCAACTTAAAAGCCATGATTGAAGCGATTCTGTCTTTCAGGAACAAGAAAACGCTTGCGTGAGGATAAGTTACTTGCTTTCTTTACACAGAGTAGCTTTTTAGCACTTGTAAGCTGGATACATTAATGTCGAGCCATTTGAAAGTTGGTTCCACTTTAAGAGCTACGTTCCGGACAGTGTTGCCATTACCAAGTACAAGAAAGATCTAACTCGTTATACCTTGTCACCCTCAAAGCGTAAGATCGTGAAGGGTTAGTAAAGATTACGTAACATTGCGACACACACACAGGGTATGTTACATTTTTTCTGAAAAAAGTACAATGAAAATGCAGCAGCTAATTCCCGGGAAATGATAGAAAATTGGATGTTAGTGACTAGAATTAAAAGCACTCCATCAAGATACATAGATATCCATAGTTATACTGATGCGCTAAGATGCTAGTAATCGTGGGTTCTATTCCAGGAGCTACGCATTCAAATGGAATTGCTCAGAAATCAACACATGTCTGGTTCTCTTTCAGGATGAGAAGGCTACATTCCGATCTGCGTGGCGGAGTGGTTACACAGAACACTACTACGCCAGGCGTCCCGCGTTCGAATCCCGGCCTGGGGATGGGTATTCTTTGTGAATGTCCCTCTATCAATTTCATCATATCATCACTCATCTTCGTCGTCGTGATTAGCCCAAAGTGACAGAAAAGATAAATAAATCGAATCGAATCATGGAATCTCCATTTTAAATTTAGTGCCTGGTTGCGATTTATATATTTCTGAGGAGGGAATGTAAACATTTTCATCACAGTTACCCCGTTGGTAGAAACAGGATACCTTAAGATAGCAAAAAATATATATGTTTTGCATTTCTCGTTTCTCTTCTAAAAAAAAAACTGTCAGTGTGTGACTTAGTCTGAAAGACACATTTACGACAGACCTGGGCAGTATAGTGGTTAGAGTGTTATTCAGCTCATGGATGATAATATTGTTATTATTAGCGTTATTTTCTGTGATACTTTTCTCATCATCCCATGCTTTCTTGGTCATTCGTCGCATTGTAATCAAGGTGTCCCGGGTTCGATTCCCGGTGGAGGCACATAGTACATAGTGTCCGAAAAGTCACGCAACCCGGTGTTTACGACCGTATAACGGAAGAGCGAAACGGAATGAGAAGAAACGCTTTCTTCCAAGAGAATGCCCTGTATATTGGGAAAATTTAGAGACAAACATATGTGGGGTTACTTAAAGGGTAAAGTATACCAAACGAGACCCAGAACATTGGAGGAGCTGAACCAACTTTTATATATCCAAGAAAATGGTGGACACTACCCACATTTCAGGGTTGCAAGGTGTATGTAATTTATTGCCTATGTTCGAGAATAACCAACTTTCTCCTTTGTCGTTAAAAGTGACTTAGTGTAATAGCCTGAGGTGAAACACGTCTAAGTGACACGTGACAGCAACAGTGTTGCCAGTGTCCCTCGTAATATTGTGAAAACATCGATTTTTGGAACAGCCCATTGTTATTAAAACATGGCCATCCAAATTGTTCGTTTGTATTGTGAAATGTTGCAATAATTTACCTCAGTGAGTTCTGTGTATCAATACACACGATTTGCAAAAAAAAAAAAAAAAAAAAAAAAAAAAAAAAAAAAAAAAAAAAAAAAAAAAAAAAAAGCCTTTGGCAACACTTTGCTTATTTGTTATTAAAACATGCATGTTCTTACATATCGTTTCTTCTCATTCAGTTTCGCTATTCCGTTATACGGTCGTAAACACCGGGTTGCGTGACTTTTCGTAGCTCGGATTCCACTTTAAACTTTAGGTCCAGTCCCAATTAGCCTTTTTGTGCATAAAGTGGAGTGAAAACACCAACTCAATCAATCAATCAACTCGTTTGCTCATGCTGTCTCAATTAAGGTAGAAAAGAGAAAAGTGGTGTAAAATTTCAGAGAACACATTACAAATTGTTTGCCAGATTACCATTTCAGCCAATTATTGCTGCTGCACTGGTGTTTGAAAATGCAAATAAGTTTCCAGGTAATATACGACAGCTATTCGGAACTTCCTCTTTAATAGAACAGTTTTATTGCAATAGCGGAAAAGGGGCCAGATTTGGTTACAAAAGAACGGAGCTGGCAACACTCGCTCTTGCCCCACTCAGACTCGAAGCGAAGCCCTTTCCTCTTCGAACGCGAGCTATCACGCTGTTCTTTTGTTCTCACGCGAAAAACACACCATCGGGATCTGGATCGGGATTAAGTTCCTTCCCCCAGCGAAGAGGAGATAACGAAAAGGTGAAAAATTGTAACGTGAGAGACGAGTGTTGCCATACAGATGTTCCTTAAAAACCGATCCCCCCTCTCTCGCAGTCTGTAATCTTCTAGAGATGTTCAATTGTTCTCTGCCCTCCCTCGCCTGCAGATCTTTTCTTTGAGATCTTCATGCAAGCAGCAGAATGAGAACGCCTTGTTTCAAAGGACACGGAACGAACAGCAGGTAAATGAAGATTCGTGATTATGAAGAGTTCTCGTGACTATAAACATGGCTGGATTTTTCTGCTTCCGTTTGCAGAGCTTTCGTTATCTGAGATGCAAATCGTTACGTGGATTGTTAGCTCGAATTAACAGCAAGTTAACGAATGATGCTGTGTGTTTCAAGGTCTATACTCTCTCTCAACAGTCTGCAGATACATGAGGACAACGTCAACTTTAATGCCATTGTACATTAATATACAATTCTTATCGTCTACAAGTTCGTTGCATTGGTTTTGATTGGCTCATTTTATTTTATTTGTGTTCGAGAATTCACAGACAACTAGATTCAGAGTAGAAACTGTTTTGGTTTAATTATATTCAACTCTAAAAGGCGGCATATAAAAGTGTGTTGTCGTGCTTATTATACATAATAAGTTCGTAATATTATGAACCTATACCCTGTCCCAGTATCTCTAGAGCAAGGCCGCGCATAGCGGCAGAGAAGGGGAGGAAATCGAGTGGGCAGAACGAAGCAGTACACGCTGCTCGAAGGCTGCTAACTGCAGTCGCTCCTCCCTCCCCTTCTACGCAATCCAGTTCGCTCTCGCGTGTTCATTCGTGGAGCTGTCTCGAGCTACTACTTGCGCAGAGACTTGTTTGCCTGCTCCAAAGGTAACTGGGACAGGTTATATCTAAATGTATTTGCCTACAAACAAGATTACAATGGACTCTTGGATCTAAAAAGAGGATCAACATTTTCAAAGAGGAATCAGTCAAAACTTTCATTCCAAAGCAATGTAAAATATTTCACGAGAGGAGCGAGCGTCATTCCACAGTGACATAGAGGATCTTCAAATGGTCAGATATCGTCATTCTTTTTATTTTGTCCTCTCGCTTTGTAATCAAGTTCTCCAGCTTCAATTCGCAGTTGGGGAACATTCGAAACCAGAGCCCAGATCATTGTTACTCTATATCAGCACAAAACGAACTCAATATCTTTGAAAAAAGAAAACAACAAACTAAAAACACGTTAACATAGCGTTTCAGAGGTGTAAAAATCCCTGTGGAAGAAAATGCAAAACTCTGCAACGTAAAAACATTGTACATAATCCATTACGAGCACATACAAAAGTCCTGGAGAAACAAAAATTCTTAAATAGAATATAAAAATACTAGTGAATATTCAAATTCTTTAAGAAAGGAAATAAATTTGTAAAGTCTCCCCAAAAAAGTAAATTGCAGGATTTGAAAAATATTCGAACGTAAAAGAATTCTGCTAGGTGTAAAAATTTCCGAAATTCTAGAAAGTGTATGGTCAACGTCAAGAGAAGGAAGGGATCGTCCTTTTCACTTCCATTGACATCTAAACCTAACTATAAATCATAAAATTATAGGCACTAATAATAATCGCATTCCCTTGACCTGTAAAATTAATAAAAACTCGTCAATTAACGTAAACGTATATGAATATTGCCCTCCTCGTTGATATATCAAATTAAACGATCTTCCAGGAGCTTACACCTAAAACTAGAAATAAACTTTCAATGAATCTCGCGGGCGACAGTTGAAAAAGAATATATCATGTACCTTCTACAAGTGAAGGTCGTTAATCTACCACTGAAGAGGTCTATCGCCAAGAGCTGCTACACTTTAATTGCACTCTTATAGGTTCGCGGTTCCTTTGGATCAAACTCATACATGCCAAAGATTGTTGTACTTGTTCAGATCACACATCCTTTCCACACAAAACCCTCAACTCAAGTCTTCATTCAACAAAAGCGAAACGTTGTGACCACAGTTTCGCGTATGATCACATTCCGCTGCCCTTTCTCAGATAATGTTGCAGGTAGTTACTGCAATATTTCATTTCCCTGGACACATTTGCTCCCGAAAAATAAAAGCTATTCTGAAAACTGACAGCAAGACAAATTACTGGAACACCTAACCTCTTCTTTTCTCGAGCTCCAAGACATTTTTTGCCTCAAAGAAAAATAAAAGAGTAATGGATGTTAGCAGAAACGAAACAATCCCTGTGGTGCTATATGTAATTTCGCTCAGGAAACTTCCGTTGTCGTTGATTACTGTTGGCAGTGTCACAACCATTTTTTCTGTTCCCGGTGCATGTCTGGAACCAGCAGTGACGTAGTGGGAGCAACATTTTGTTCTGGTATTTTTGTTAGCTCCACATCATTACATAGAAATAATCACGTTTTCATTTTGAAATAGCAGTGCCGGCGATTAGGGCGGGCGAGGGGAGACAGTTGCCCCCCCTTTTTTGCCAGTTCTTGCCCCCTTCTTTATAGCATCTTAATGATAAGCCTTGTCTACCAAGAGAAAGTCAATTGACCTTGCCCCCTCCACCAGTCTTGCCACCCAATCACCGCTACTGGGAAATATTTTACAGGTAATGATATACAGCACCTTGCCTGAAATTAAACAAGCCTGTGCATATTCAATGGCGAATTAATAACTGAACTTAGGAACTTAATTATAAAGAATATTTATACAGGCCATTTCCAGGACCGATCCTTCTGGATTTTCTGGAACTGTCAGATTATATTTGTTTTGCTGTTACAAGAGTGCGTTTCCTGCACGTTACAGCAGCCAATCAGATGAGAATATTCTTGAATTTTTACCCGCGCATTTGAAGCCAGAAAATCCTGAGTAAATCATAGTATCTGCATTGTATTTGTTCCAGCTGCGGCGCGAGGATTAATCATCTAAGGGTGCTGAGGGTGTGCGGAATGAAATTTAGGGGCGCTATGTTGAAAATATGTAAAACAAGATGCATGCAAGGGCGGTCACAGCGTTTTTTTACCCGGGGAGGGGAGGGGAGCGACAAACTAAGATTTCATATCTTTCCAGGAACTTATATTTTACCTTTATTATTGTTGATGTTGTTACATAAAATCATAAAATTGAAATTGAATTGAAAATACTTTGGCGTTGGTGCCAAGTTCAGGCTTGAGCCCACTATTTAAATAGATATTGGATTCATCTTACATCCTTTCCATAAACATGTAACATTTTGTTGAAAACAGTTCTTTGTCTTTTTGTACCTTTTTACGATGCATATCAGAGAACACTGCTGAGTGTTCAATTTGTGTACGTCGGGTAAAAGAAAATAGTTTTGCAACCTGAAGTTCTACTATTTGCAAATAAAATAACGCGTTCAAAAATACGAAATCAGGTGGTCAGACTGGTTCCCTAACATAGAAGCAGATAGAAGTGTGCATAAACAATAACAACGGAAGAAAAGCAACCATCTCGATAGAACTCGCGTTAAATAATTTCCCGCGCACAATCCGATGATCTGCTGAAAGCAACTAAATATTTTGTTGCTGTGCGATATTGAGAATAGATGAACAATAATTAGGCGGAAAATAAAACGTGTTTTTATCAACAATGCTAAAAAGTTTTAAAAACATGAAACCACTCACACTGAGTTGTAGACAATTATCGAATACGCCACCGGAATAAACAAAAGTACAAACAATTGTTAACAACAATGGTGATGAAAGGAAGACAATAGCCGCTGACATTTGTATGATCGCCGCCGTACAGGAAAGTAAATGTGATTTCTCTTTCAGGTCCAATGGATTGCCTGTTGAATACAATAATTGCGGTATCGCTTCAATACCTAACATTCTACGCTCATAATGACGACATTGTTTTAATAGCATAAGGTAATAAAACATTTCATTACCTGAAAATCAGTTTTGAATAGGGGGTGCGGAGAAAATTAAGGGGTGCGCAAGCACCCCTTCGCACCCCCCGGTTGGTCCCTACACTTATTTACATCAATTTAGTATTAATTCTCATTATCGCAAGTAACTCACACTCACAGAGGTTGAAAATACGTAGAACAGTAACTCAAAATACAAGTACGTACTTACCTACATGTTCATAATGAATTGATAAATTTCTTCTACATAAGAACTAGAAGAGGAAATTATATTAATGAGCGTGAAATAAACATCAGGCCAGAGCCTTAAATCGACCCTTTTTTATCTTGTTTTGTAACGCTTTAAAACGCATCTAGATAGCGGGCAATTGAGCACAGAGTTTCCTATTACATAGGATGAGAATATCTGCAAGCATGTGGACAGCAGCGTGATAGAATTGGGTTTGAAAGCTTTTTGACAGTCGACGATAGAATATCAACTGGCGTGCGCTCTGTGTTTACCCTCTGACAGACAATATTCACTTCCCTCCTCTGCGATGTATACTTTTCACATTCCGACAGTGTTGCGAACTTCGATAGTCGTAATGTGCCTGCTAGTGACGCATTGGCTTTGGACCGATTTCGTACTTTATGATTCAGTCGGATCTTGCGAGAAACGGAAAGCAATATAATTCTTCTGAGGCTTCCCTCCGGACTATCCGGTCAGCTCGGAACATTTGTGCGTTTTCCTTTGTTTCCGAACATGGAAACCTGTTATGTGATGTTTTCCTGGCTACTTGCGAGGGAAATCCAGTTTTTTTGTTTTTTTATGGAAGTCTCGTTCGTTGCTCCACTCCTGGGCTTTCCGGACTCCGGAAAGCAGAGTCAACTTCTGTGGCTGAAGTCTGGCCAGAGACCGGAACCGGAGAGCGTATAGAGGGGGCAAATTCACGCCAATGTTCAACCAGACATCCGGCTGCCGTGTTGACCCACACTGAATGGTGTAGCACCGGATATTGTGAAAGCAGCCTCATAAAGAATCCCGGGCATGATTTCTTGTAGGGTCACAAATCATTGTTTCATATCGCGCAATACGAAGTTCAGGACTGATCGGCATACGTGTACATAAGTGCACAACGTGGCTTTTATTCAAGACTTACACGAAAATTCTGCGAGAATAATGGAAAATTTGGTTACTGGGAATTATCCGTTGTCTTCAACAAAATTAGACTACAAAATTTGTTTGTTTGATTTGCATTTATGTCCGCTTCATACACAGGGAGGCTAATCGGGATCGGACATACAGTTTAAAGTGGAATCCGAACCACTTTGTGCCACCACCACTGCGCATCGAACCCTGGACCTTTGATTCCAAGGTAACAACGTTACCACTACGCCACCTACAATACTTAAAAAAAAAAACTGAAGAAGTTTTCTCATGATTGCACTGGTTTGAATGTTAAAGGTTCGTAGACTGGGTACGGGAGAAACCTTTAGGCAGAAACTCAGAAGCCAACCTCTATTTCACGGAGTACGTACAACCTGCAGACTAACGAGGCCCTGGCGCTGGACCCACGACCAGATCAAAACTCTGTGGACTTTCTTGTTCACTTCTCTTTCTGATTGCCCCGTTCAGTAATTTCATCTCCTGATACTCATCGTCGCGAACAGCCAGAAGTGACGTAAAATGATATTTTAAATATCACTGAGCCTAGTTAAATTACATTACAGTTGGCAACACTGCAGCTTACCCTCGAATCTCCAAGTTTCCGTGTTCCACTGATAATATTAACCTTTGTGAACGGAAACGGAACCTCTCGCGCCATTTCCATTGACGAAACCACATTATGCCGGTTTTTATTGATGCTCCCTCGCTCGAAAATGGAAACGATGGTGGTTGGAAAGGGGAGGAAGGGGGAGGGGGGCGAGGGAAGCAAAATTGTGCGACCAAGCATACATGTCGTTGTCCGCGATATTTTAACGGTCACTGTTACACAAAAATGGGTGAATGTAGTTATGCTAATATCTCATTCAATGGTTCGATAGGGATTTTTCCTTTGAATTCTAGTCACATTGAGCTTTTCTATCCGTCTAGGTTAAACTAGGAGTTGAAAGAATAACCTGATGGAATAGACAATGGAACAAAGGGATAAGGGTAATAGACCATGGAGACCGCCTCTTTATACAAACTCTCATATTGAGAATCGAAACAGCATTAACCAACATGAATGTTTTTTACCGTATTTACGATACCAAAGCTGATATGTTTTTACCTATAATATGGACAAAGCATATTTCCCCAAAAACGTAAGCTTGTATGAACCTTTGGGGTGTAAGGGGTGACCTTTTGCGAAGGCACAGAATGTCAACCTCACTTCCATGTAGTACACCCCGATAACTGCTTATTTGCAGGCCAACGAGGCTCTAGCGTTTGGACCTGCGGCCAGTATAATCCTCCGTAAGGCTGTGTTGTGCTGCGCGTTGTCCTTATGTGTGCTGAGCGCCCCTTTACAGTCTCAGCTTTTAAATAGGTAAGGAGATTTCATTCCTAAGAGACAGGTAGTGATTTCAGTTATTGTAAGGAACTAGACCCCGTATACGTAATGTGAGTAGTGCAAAATAGCCTAAGTGCTGACGCACCCACAATCTTAATTTCAATCAATCAATCAACCATTGTATACATAGGTAGAACCTTCTTTTTCTAAGAAGTATAAAGAGTTTAATTTCCATGTAAAGATGCTGAAACCTGTAACGACCCTGCTTGGTCGCCATTTAATTATTATTAGACCTTGCGTGGTCACTATATTATTTTCAATCGGATGAAAGAGTTAAGCGGAATGTCCCTGCGAGGCGTACGCTTCTAGTTTAAATGTATTCTGAAAACGTTAACGGTTCCACCTCTACGTTTACGAGCTTCACTCATTATTAGACCCTGCGTGGTCGCTATATTCTTTTCAATGTTATCAATTATTGTCATTTACATTGTTCAACGTGTTGTTTAGAATAGCAGAGTCCTGCGAGGCTCATTATTAATTGTATTATCTGAATGCACACAGTTTTAGTTTATATTGTCACGTGCATCTAGTGATTTTCCCACTAGTGATTTCTCAATGTCAAAACCTTGATATTTCTCAGTACGAAGGTTGCAATATGTAAAAAAATGAGTTAGCAACGCGTACTTGTAGTAAAAATTTTCACCACCCATGCGCCACCGCGAGTATAAAACCCAGCACAGCGAGACCGGAGCTCAGTTGGCTCCCGGATGTCAACTGGCAAACATCTTGGGAAAAACCGGCCATCCAGCCAGAAGCCTAGCAGCCATCCCAGAAGGAAGGAAGGAGGAAGAAAGAAGAAGAAGAGCCTAGCAGCAACCTAACTACCCGGTCTAGGTGCCAGGTTCTACCTGCCTGGCTTGTCTAGGAGCACCTAGACCTCCTTCCTAACCTGCCGCCCTTTTTCAGGAGACACCGGTCGGCTTGCCGATTCCTAGCTAACGCCGGGGGTGTCGCGGCATCCTTAAATCCTTTACCCTGCGCCCGCTTGTCGGAGGTGCCGACTGGCTACGGCCAGTTCCTAGCTTTGGTTGGGGGCACCGCGCACATACTACTTTCTCTTACAGGGGAGCCCGTGACGTCAGCAGAGAACAGCGCCCTAAATAAAATTAGGTCCCTATACTCCCCCTGGCGCCTCACTGCGAGGAATAAATTGAATGGTCCCTTTCCCCCTTTTGAATCCAGAAGTGGTGAATGCACGTGTATGGTAAATGTAAATGCACTTGAGTGATAAGGGTTAAAGACTAGTGTGCTAACAGACGTTCTTACGATAAGTTTATAATAAACATATATATATATATATATATAAAGCTGTTGTTCACGTTTTACCCAGCAAGCCCTGAGATATCTAGAATCTGTGTTCAACGACTGGTAAGAAGTTAGCATTTATGGGTAGACTTTTGCCGTCCTCCTAATTGAAGTGTTTAGAGTGTGGTGGGACGTTGCAAACCACTCTTGGATTTTAGATGTATATGGCATCTATTATTTTACAATCACAGTCAAGGTATAATGCACTTTAAACTATAAACTAGAAACGTTTGACATAAAATCTACGCCGCTTCACGTTACAAAGAACCAGCTACTCACAATTTGTCTTCTGGAAACACTGTACATGCCGTTCCTTTTCAAAAACGCTCAGAAAGATATGACAAGATTTCACACAGCAGTAGCATTGCGTTGCACCGCTTTGGGTATGAATATTTTAATTTGTTCCTAGCATTTTGAAAAGAAACACGCATAGTGCTTCCAGGAGACACTATCGACTGGTTTCCAATTCGTTGCGGGAGTATATAAATTGTGCACATATCCTTGTCACGATAATTTCATTGGCCAACACTTTAATTTAGCTTAATCTGGGCAATAGTTTACAGATTAACAACACTGATGGCGTTTTGAGCTCTTCCTACACGATGAATGAAATCCCAAGAGTAAAAATCGAGGATTGACAGATCAGGTGAACGAGGTGGCGGTGCAATTGGTCCACGTCGACCTATCCATCGACCAAGAAATCGGACGGTGTGGTAGTGAGATGGTGCTCCATCTTGTTGAACGTGGATTTGGACAAAACAAAGTGAACTCGCTTTTGACATGTGAAAGCAGCCATTTTGAACTGTCCTGCCGTTTATGGTGGCGGAATTCGGCACTATTCCACAACGCTAGTCAAACTTAATGTAATTCCTTACAAAATGACACCACAACCAGTTTTCTAACATTTCCGAATACATTCTTATACACTTACAAAGTTGTAAAGTCCTTTTTGGACCACCCTATATAGTCGTACTAAGAGGAAACGATTCTCTCTCTCTCTCTCTCTCTCTCTCTCTCTCTCTCTCTCTCTCTCTCTTTGAACAGAATAGAAATGAAACCAACACCGCTCACATCGTTCCTTTAGCATACAAATTAGCCTCTGTCCAATACACATCCATACTATCTTACGGTTTCACGACAACATTCTCATAACGAAAACGTGACCTTCGGAACTCCACCTTCAGTGGCAATTATGCATATCAGGAAAGTTCTAACATTTACATAATGCAGTTATTATTCCTGGAAACAGAACCTCGGTCAATATCGTTATTTTGGTATGAAAGTTATAATATCTCAGTCACAATTACAGAAAAAAAGGCAGACGAGACTAGTAATAACCAGGCGCTGATTAAAATCATCTCATATTTAATTGCTTGTTGATTTATTTATTTGATTTATTTTACTTCGCTTTTCTGCCACTTTGGCTAATCGCGAAGATGAAAATGAATGGTGATAAGATGAAATGGCTGAAAGGAGATTCACAAACACAAATGGACAGCAGGGAATAGAAGATTCTCCTGGCAATGGGTCCAGACACCAGAGCCTCGTTAGTCTGCAAAATGCAATCCAGGGTGTACTACGTGGAAGGGAGGTTGACATTTGAGTGTCTTTCGAGAGGGTTACTTGTGTGCGTATGAATAGGTACATATACCTCCTGCATCTACATATTTCTAAATACCTACATATGACCTGAAGCATAAATAATACTTCTCCACATATCAGCAGCAACGTTTCACAACGTAGCGGAATGCTAGTTAGCACAAGCGTGCGTTCCAGTCAGGGACAACAGAGTTGAAAGAGCAGACGAGTGGAGAAGGCTATACAGTGGAACCTTGATAATTCGAACCTCAACATCTCGAATTCCTTGATAAGTCGAACTTTTTGTAATAGTCTTCAATTGTCCATAACACTCAATACCGTATCACGCCGCAGACGTGAATCGAACCTAGGACCCGGGCATCATAAATAAATAAGCTAATCACGTTACAAAAAGGGTTCCGCTGAAGCATTGAAAAAGAGCTTCTTAAAAGCTCACCGCGACAGCGTCCTTCAGCGGAGTTGGAAAAACTCCGCTGACATGGCATTAGAAAATGAAATCAGGAATCAGCGTTCTTCTTCAGAATTGCCGTTGCCAAAGGACGCGATCGATGCAACCGTCGTAACGGCAATAGTTCGAATTTCACTTAAATAGGTTCGCGTGAGAAAATCTCAGTCTTAGTTGTTTCCCGTATTCCATCGAAGTTAGTAGTTGCGAAATAACTCCGTCTGAGTTGCTTTCAGTTAACGTCAATTCACTTATCGCGAGAGAGCTCCTGAGTTATTGTTAATTAAGAAGGAGGGACGAACAATTGGAAAGTTGACGAATATTATTTAGAACATCGGTATACGCGAGTCTCGAGTTTAGGAGCCCCGCATTGCGCTCCTTCGTCCGACTTTATTCCAGAGTAGGACCTCGTCGATCCAAGGACCAGCGGAGAAGAGATCGCAGCAGAACTTCAGGTAACGAACATTCCTTATGTCTTTCCTCCCCCTACCTGTTCAGTCAAAGGTAGTTTTTTAAATATATGTCCGTGGATTCTTATTTACGGGGTTAGTTCCCTTGCAGTTTGAGTGTTGACGTTGCTCTTCAGAGCTACCCTCCTTTCTCTTACAACGTTTCTCTCGCTTAGCAAGCGAGTAGCTAAAGTCTGTCATAGCCTATCAACGATCCCCAAATATTTAGACTTTCTACGATACTAATTTTACCTCAACAACTCGAATACAACCTTGATAAAACGTATTTTTGTACGGTGTATGGGATGCCGTTCGAGCTTAATAACTCGAAGGTAGAGTATGAAAAACCTCTATGAGTCGAAGTTAAATTCTAATCACCTCTATAACTTGAAGTTTTAGTTGCACGGGCCTCAATAAGTCGAAGTGCAGGGTGCGTACGTTCAATGTCAGGTGATCAACAATCGTGTCGAGACTTGAACTCCCCCACCCTGCCGTGTATGTAACCATCATTGTTAATGTGTTTAGACCTCTATAACTCGAAGTCGGCGATATTGGCCCTCAATAACTCGAACCTTGGTAAGTCGAATTTATTCTTATTCCCCTCAGGTTCGAGTTATCAAGATTCCACTGTATAATACTTAACTGCAAAATTTATAAATTACTTTCCAAATATTATAATAATTAAACAAAAGATGATATCAATGTGACACACATAGTATAGAACACAAGAGCATAGAAAATCCTTGTTTGCAAACCTTATGGTAAAAGATTTAAAGGAAGGCCTAAATGAATTGTTGTACGACAATGTTGCCATGGAGGAAAAAGACAAGGTGGTGGATAAACATTTGATTGCTGCTGTCATCAACCTTCGGGTTTAGGGAAGCCAGATAAGTTACGTACGTTTCCCATCTCTTTTTATAGTTCCTGCATGCTTCCAGCGTGGAAAGACCACCCGACGCAATTAGGGGACGAGAGGATACACACACTCCGCAACTTCGGAAATTAAAATTCTCTCGTCATCTCGTGTCAGGTTATGATGTTGACGCTTGGTTGTCGCCACTCGCGTAACATGTAGCAATTTCGTTTAATTCTAGGTTCTTCCCTTCACGACAAGGTGGCGACTGTCGACCTGGCATCTTGTTTCTCTTGCAGGTGCCTCTACGTGGCACTCTCTTATGCCACGAGCATCTCCGGAAAGGTGTCGGTACAATTTCACTTGATTTCACTGTGCAACAAAGGTTTTGCTTACTGGATTTCGTATGGGGTTTGTGATACGTGGGCAAGAAACAGATATGGCCCACACTTCCATACATCATGCACAGTTTCTGAGAAATTAGTCACTTTGTCTTTGAACTGGTCAGGAAATTGTGGTACGAATACGAGCATTTTGTTTTATGAGTTGGAAACTCTGGGAACTTTTCCATAAGTAGCAGAAGTGTCTTGTATGACCCTGTGTCTTGAGAAGTAAATATTGATTGATTGATTAGTTTGCTTCATTTTACTTCGCTTCTTGTGCCACTTTTGGCTAATTTGCGAAGATGGGAGTGAGTGATGATATTATGAAATTGATGAATGGGCACTCAAAAAAATCCATGCCCGGGCCAGGATTCGAACCCGGGACCCCTGGCGTCGTAGCACGATGTGCTAACCACTCCGCCACTCCGCCCGGCTAGAAGTACATATTGACACTTTGGGTTGAAAAATATTGTTGTGTGAAATAGGCTGCTCTGTGTAGTTCCATGATGCACATTTCAGATTTTCTGAAACTTCTAGTCTCAAACGGCACTTCTGAAATACATGATTTACATGAAATTCTGTTATTTATAACTTCTACTTTACTGCAGTGTGAGGCAAAAGTCCAGCAACATCCTTTTAATTTGAAAACGGCTTGACGGAGGACGATGAAACTTCGGATATTTGCAATGCAATGCGGCCAGTATGCATCATGGCGGCCATCTTGAAAGCCGCCATTTTGAATTCACCTCCACATTTTCAAATGGGAAGGGGGTTTTGGGCGCGTCATTTAAGATGTTCGTTTTCTCAGAAATAAGAATATGCAGTTCTTTCATTTGGAGAGGATATTTTGATAGATGAAGTTCACATTTGGTGTAATGTAATGGGTTGTTATTTTTTCGTTCCAGGTGATGTAACATTGCGCTAAGCCTCCAGAACAGATTGAAATTGTTGTGATAAATGGGGAGCGCAGTGCCAGGGTCGTCGCAGAGGATTTCAACGTCCGGCATCCAGAGAGAGACTACATCTCACGTACCACAGTGTTGCGTGTGTCGCAGAAGTGTGACGCGCCCAAAACCAACTTCCAATTTGAAAATGTGGAGGAGAATTCAAAATGGCGCGTCATTTAAGATGTTCGTTTTCTCAGAAATAAGAATATGCAGTTCTTTCATTTGGAGAGGATATTTTGATAGATGAAGTTCACATTTGGTGTAATGTAATGGGTTGTTATTTTTTCGTTCCAGGTGATGTAACATTGCGCTAAGCCTCCAGAACAGATTGAAATTGTTGTGATAAATGGGGAGCGCAGTACCAGGGTCGTCGCAGAGGATTTCAACGTCCGGCATCCAGAGAGAGACTACATCTCACGTACCACAGTGTTGCGTGTGTCGCAGAAGTGTGACGCGCCCAAAACCCCCTTCCCATTTGAAAATGTGGAGGTGAATTCAAAATGGCGCGTCATTTAAGATGTTCGTTTTCTCAGAAATAAGAATATGCAGTTCTTTCATTTGGAGAGGATATTTTGATAGATGAAGTTCACATTTGGTGTAATGTAATGGGTTGTTATTTTTTCGTTCCAGGTGATGTAACATTGCGCTAAGCCTCCAGAACAGATTGAAATTGTTGTGATAAATGGGGAGCGCAGTGCCAGGGTCGTCGCAGAGGATTTCAACGTCCGGCATCCAGAGAGAGACTACATCTCACGTACCACAGTGTTGCGTGTGTCGCAGAAGTTTAAAGAGACGGGATGCGTCCACGACAGAGAACGTAGTGGACTGCCAAGAACCGCTACCGACGGGGAAACAGTAACAGCAATCGTGGAATCTTTAATCAAGAGCCCGATACGCAGTACCCGACGTCCGGGGCCAGTGTCAGGAGTCCGTCAGAGATCAATACCGGGTTTTGCACCACTACAAAATTCAAATGTAGCAGGACCCACTGTGTTGCCACCTCGTTCCCCAGACCTTACGCCCCTTGACGTTTACCTTTGGGGCCATCTTAAAGCCATGGTTCATCAAGACAAAAATCAATGAGCTGCGACATCTTCCAGCACCGGATCCAGCACACGTGTGACTCTATGGACCCTGCAGTCATAGGCGTAACTTGGCGGGGGCAAGGGGTGGCCGGTTTGTTAAAATGTACAAGTTAAGGATACATTTGAAAACATCCTAAGACCTGTGGAGCTAAGTAATAAATAATATTTATGATTTAAAAAATGTAACAGTTATTTAGCAAATAATCCTGTACACTATTTTTATGGGATGAAAAATTTTTCGACTCTGCCCCCCAAAAGTTTAGCCTCACGTTCGTACCTGCCTACCCCCCAAAGCTAAGTCCCAAGTTACGCCCATGCCTGCAGTGTTATTGCGTGTCCATGAGGAGGGGCGGAAACGTCTTGAATTTTGTGTGGCACAGAATAGGCAAACATATAGTACATTTTGTAGGACGCCAAATGTGAACTTCAACTGTCAAAATATTCTCACCAAATAAAGTTAGGAGAAAAATAACGGCACATTCTTATTTCTGAGAAAACGCACGTCTTAAATGCTGTGCTACATGACCACCTACCTCCCCATTTGAAAATCTGGAGGTAATTTCAAAATGGCGGCTTTCAATATGGCCTCTATGATGTATACTGGCACCATCTGGTGTGCCCTCACCCCCCATTAACCATATTCGAAGTATCATCGTCCTCCGTCGAGCTATTTTTAAATTAAAAGGGTGGTGCTGGACTTCTGGCTCACCCTGTACATTACAAATTTCCAGGTGATAATCACAAGATACTCATTATAACATTTTGCTTGAAAGGTTTTATGGGAGAATTTCATGGTTAAAATTACATTTCAGTATTTCAGAAAAACCTTGGGTGAGAGCAAATATTAGATTCGAACTCTGGGGGTCAAAATCTTTAAGAAAAACTTTCTTTCATGCAACAAACAGAAAAAAATTGAAAAGTTATTGCTCAGTGTTTACAGCAGTAGAGTTTACTTGCTTGTGCACACACGCCAGCAGAAAAGGGCGAACATGATTTAGCTTACAATCAGTTGAAACTCAGCTGGTCAACTGGAGCAACTTGAAACACGAGAGTAGTAAGAGTCTGTTTCAGTGTAGGAAGATCACGTGGTACCAAAGCTGCCAACCTATAGGATCTAGAAATTGTATATTCAAATTTATAAGGATTTATTTATGTGTACCTCATTGTATTTGTCTCCTCAACATCTCTCTTACGTTGTTTCTCTCTTTTCTCTCTGTGTGTTTAACATGCAAATTATAATTTACATTTTTAATCTAGTGAATTTATATCCAACATTTTCATACAAAAACACTACATACAAATTTCAAGAGAACTTGTTCATATGCAAGTACAAAATATTCTAAAAAAAAAGACTTCTGAAATTGATCTAGAGGCTGTAGTCTTGTTATTCTCTTGTGATAATAGTGTAACAGTCTAATATTTGAATCCTCGTAACATCATAGTGATGAATTGGTGAATTTTTGTATCCGATATCTATGCATGAGAAGACACTTGCAACAGCGAATTGCGCTTCTGGTAAAAACATAAAGACCCTTCAAGCAGTTTCTCCTAGCGTACCTTCTCCTGAAAAGATGTTCGAGATTGACTGCATTTAAAATTTCCATCGCGTTGTTCATTTACGACTCTTATCGGAGAAGGTCTCGAGATTAGACGGTGCGATAGAAGTCCTTCTTTTCATATCCCGGATGATCTGCAGGAGACATCTGAATGGGGGACTGTGGTGACAATAGTTCCTGCTTTGTAAGGCGGATGCGTCATGCTATAAAGGCCAAAGGGTCGTGTTATTCGTTCTCAAATACGACTGGTTATGTCGGAAAATGCTGTCACCATTCTCGGCACACATTCCTAAGATAGCTGTGCTCTTGACACAGCTTTGGCGAGAAGAATCGGATTTTGTAGCAACACAGAGAAAAATCCTCGATCTATAAGAGTGAGCCAGTGAAGACAAGCACTTACGAAATCAGAGCAGTAACTTTCAGGGTTGGGTTAAAGGAATCTCTCTTGCGTTCTCTCCCTTGAATTCAAATATTTTAGGGTGGAATACAATGCATAGAATTATTCGTGGGGGCCATTAACCCACTGTACCACCTCGAGATTCATGTTGATTTTTTTAAATCGGCATGTTGTACATGATATAAAAATGGTTCCAGCGGACGGAAAACACAAACAACTGACATATTTGATCCCAAAGTACAGTCCACGTAAGTAAAAACCTGCATCTCCGAGTACTTTCGCTTCTCTTGTTAGTAAAAACAGTTTGTGTGCACACTAAAATAGCAAGAGAACACGTCGGGAATTACTATCAACTCCAAACCTAACACTTCTAATCTAACGACGTAAAATTGTAGCTGCTATTGTGGAATGTCGTGTTGGGTGCTATATATGGGTTTACCTTCATAAACCATGCAAAATATTTCACTTTACTGAGGAAAGCACAGAGGGTCAAGGGTACATTATTCGTTAATTATTTAGGTTTTGTCAGTCTCATGAACCATTAGGAAAACGAGGCAAGATAAACCACATCAATATACCAGTTTTAAATAACTAAGGCTATTTGTAATACACAAGATGAATATTTTATAGCAGTTTTATGGCATTGTATTTCTGTTAAATTGATTAAATATTGACATCGGGAATGATTCAGAAAATATTGGCGAATACATTGTAATCATTAAATACCCTGCTTCATTGCATTACTATACACTCGACAGAGAGAGAGAGAGAGAGAGGATGGAGGGAGGGTGCAGGAGAACTCATGAAAAAGCCACTGTAATTACGGCAAAATGCCCCCTCCCCCCATGCATCGTGCATACCAGGATGTGATGAGAGACTGTTCCTTCCAAAATGCACGAGAACCCGCTAACAATTACCATGTGAAATGGTGGACCGGGAACTCTTGACAATTTAGTTCGCGCTGTCCAACGTAACCGTGGACTGAGAAAATAACAAAGAACCCGCAATTAACACAGAACGACAGTAATTGATGGACTTTGAGAGAAGATAGGTGGAGCGAAAATGCATTCTTCTCCCGTGAAGTTCCCGTCGGGTATTTGAACCACGCATAATCGTCACACCGTACTCGACAGCGCGTGTCTGTGAATGCTACAACGAAATATTAACATCATCGACCAGGTCTGGTATAAACAATAAATTTGAAACCCACGGGGGCCATCTTCAAGAAAAATGTTATCAAGCGCGGGAAACGAGGCTGGTTCCAGAGAGCGAGGTATGAAAACATGCACGACACAACACGGTAGGTTTCACACCAGAACTTCGTTCGTTTACATTCGTTTGTTTTGTTTATTATTTCTTGTTCTTGTGGTAGCTTTTACAACTCTTGACTCCTCTGTTAAGGTATTTTGCAATGTTGTTTCAGTAGAGGACAATTTTCACGGAACATGTCTCCCTAATCCGTTCAACTATAATTTTGCCACCGGACTCCTCCGATTGGCGCATGCGCACTTATGTCGATAGTCACGACTAAGGCACACGGACTGTATAACTGCATGTGGGACGTTTCGTTGCTTTTCTTCTAAAAAAACCATTTCAAATCGAATGATGTACCAAGAAATATGTTATGCTTGTTTTGACGTTATTTTATGCACGTGTGAAATAAATAGTAGAATAGTTGCACATAAAAGTGTACTAAAGGATTTATTAAATGTAGATTGACATTAAAAACGAAATACACGGACCATATACTACGGTATGCGTTGACGAATCTCTGGTTTCTCTTACATAAATTAAATAGAATGGTAACTAGAGTTCGAACCTGGAACCTCTGGCTTCGCAGCGCGCTACGCTGACCACTCCGCCACGAAGGCTATCTGGATGAAATGCCAATAATTTTAACTTTCAATGCAGTTCACGAAGCTATACCACCCAAGGGAGGTGGTATTATCGAAGTTGATCGATAAAGCAGTCGACACCATGTGCTGAGTATTATAGTTATTTCCATTTGAATTATTGAAAATCAAAATTCGAGTGCAGTAGAATATACTCTGTCCCGAGCATCTCTGGAGCAAGACACGCATAACGCCAGAGAGGGGGGGGGGTTCGAGTGGGGAGAGCGAAGCAGTATACGCTGCTGCGAAGGCTGGCAACGGCAGTCACTTTTCCCCTCCACGCAATCCCATTCCCTCTCACGTGTTCACTGGTGGAGCCGTCTCGCGTTACTACTTGCGCAGAGACTTGGTTTCGTTTGCTTACCCCAACAAACCCCTGACTAGCTACGGCACTTTAAACAGTAGTGTAAGGTTGGTTGCCGCGCTATTAGGGGCTGAGCGAATGAGTGTGTGTGCTATATGGCATATTTTTTCTTCCACTTTTGGCTAATCACGACGACGAGGATATGTAATGATTAGATGAAATTGATGAAGAAACCCTGGAGAAAATAACACACATGCCCAGGCAGTCACTGGAACCCGGTAACTTCAGCAGGGAGATCAAAAGTTGACAACTTAATGCACACGGCCACCGAGGTGGCGGCAACGTCAGTTACCATACCGTCGATGTTAAACTACCAAATTTCAGTTCCCCGAAAAAAGGGAAGTATAAAAACTGAATATACTTATAGCATTTCACTTCTTGACATAGTAGTATTCAGAACTACGAGAGTGAACTTACGGTTGCCCTAAAGTGTAAAATGTTGACTGGGGAAAGACAGTCAAATTTCTGCTTCCGTCCAACAACCGTAAAAGAATTAACATGGTCATTTTAAAATTATTAACGGATATTATATAGTTACCTTCATTAATGTAACTTTAATGATTCAGTTTTTTAAAATATATATATGGTGTACACAACTACAATATATAACCATTATCGATCTTTATGCATGATAAAATGTTCAATTTTTTAAATTTTTTGGGAAGAACGTTGAGTCTCTGTTTTGTAAATCAACAGACTGTTAGATTTTAACGGTAGAATATGGTAAAATTTATAGTCATATATGACAGTGCAATAACATATAGAACATAATCATTACACACACGCACACACGCTCATATACAGGGTGTCTCAAAAGTAATAGCGCAAACTGACACAGGTGAAAGTACACGATAATAGAAGCAAAAAGTCTCAGTAAACATGGGTCCGCAAACGAGCCGTTTTCGAGATAATTGCGAATGTGTTATTACAAGCAGCCACTGACTTCATTGTTTGTAAACGTCGTCCTAGTTGGTAAAATGCTAATAATGTCTGCGAATGTGTGGTTAGAAGCCGTCACTGATTGCATTTTGTAATCACCGAGTGATTTATCCATTCTGTTTGATTCCCACGCTACCTCTCGTAAATGTTCTGTTTTGTAAACGAAGAGCAAACCTCGGAAAACGCAAGGATTAAAGCACTCGGTGTTTCCAAAACAGTGACGGCTTCTAACCACACATTCGCACACATTATTAGCATTTTACTAACTAGGACGACGTTTACAAACAATGAAGTCAGTTGCGGCTTGTAATCACACACTCGCGATTATATCGAAAACGGCTCGTTTGCAGTCCCATGTTTACTGAGACATTTTTGCTTCTATTATCGTGCACTCTCACCTCTGTCAGTTTACGCTGTTTCTTATGAGACACCCTGTATGTGCACTTTTCCTCCTGACGTTTTTGGCTTGTAACTATTCCATGCAGTGAAACAAATTTTCTACAAAACATTTATTTATATTTTTCATGTTTCACATTGCTTTTCATCACGGCTATGATGATTAAAATAATGAAGCGATGAGATAGACGAGGGAAAAAACATTCATGTCCTACACCGTATTAAAATCCAGGATCGTAACATACTTTGTACCGCTCTACGATCACCTATCCGCCACGGAAGCTGTGACTAAATTTTTTAATTAAAATATTTTATTCCCTGATAAGAGTAGTAACTGTAGTCTTGTTCGACCCCGCGAGGTCATCGCAGATGTTATTATTTCTGGATTCATGTTTATGTAATTTGATGTTCATTAATTCAGATTTTCATCTGTAAACGTGCTATTAACTGTCACCGTGTGTAATACTGTCCTGAGAGGTTATTATTTCCTTATTTGTATCTCGTAATTATGTCCAGCATACATTTAACTATGTTTTCGCCGAGGGTACAAGGTTTTGGGTACATGGTGTGTTTGGCATTTGCATTTCAAACACCTTTTACATCTTCTTCAAAACACATACTAGGTTGTCTCATACATAAATTAAATTTTTGGCATCATTTTAGCGAAAAATAAACTGTCATCATCTCTCTTTCACTGTTTTAGAAAGAACTTAACAGAAATGTCAAATAGTGAAAATACCTTATACAACACGGGACAAGCTTAGTTTAGGATGGGAAAAATAAAAAAGAAAGCTTCATTCCCAAGACAATCGGGTGATTGACGTTGCGTGCCAGGTTGACTGAATAATATAAACTGTTTGCTGGTAAAGCGTTGTGTACAATATTGCACAACATGACACTATCGCGATGCCTCGTCAGTTCGTATCTTTGATCTCACGTGACTTCCAGACCCTATTCCAAAAATTCCAGATCTTGCTTCAGGCCACGTCATTTCACGAGTTGGCAGGAGAAGAAAATTAAACCCACACGAAAACAAGCAGAGAAGGGATTCTTTCACTCTGAAAGATAATAGAAAAATTGTATACAGTCTACGCGAATGGAAAATTTAATTTCCAGTGTAGCCAACTCCATGTCGTAAGTCTGAGCATAATTAAATAATATTTCACGCATATCTAAGCATACTTACAATCAGTACCATACATTAAGTTCGTTTTAGCGGTTCGAAATGTTATGTTATACTCAGTACACCTCAGTGCATTGTTGGGTCTCCCTGATGGCGTAGTGGTAATGCTGTCACCTTGTAACGAAAGGATCCCGGGTTCGATAGCCGAAGGAGGCACATAGTGGTTCGGATCTTATTTCAAACTCAACGTCCAGCCCTGATTAGCCTTACTGTGTATGAAGTGGACTTTAGATAAGTCAAACCCAATACATTGTAGTTTAGTTTTTTTTAAATTCATTATATATTGCATGAGTAGTACTTACAGAATAAGAAACCCTTAGTCAAGAATCCTAACTTCAATTTTTGTCCGGTCAGATGATATTTTTAGCGGATTCAAATCCAAGTTCCCTGTCTTAAATATGCCACAGCTTACAAGGAACTAGTCTATGTTCGATTCCTACTTATTATACATTCCGTAGGCAAAAACAAAATCTACCTACATTAACTTTTGTACTTCCTATGGGCTGTACTGTCAAGAGATACAGTGTTTCTAATATTGACCTTAATGGCAATGAGGAGGAAAGAAATTAAGAAATTAATTTGAATGCAATATAATATAGTGTGGAGTGGTAAAATTGTGCAAGTTTAATTTAACAGGGCAAGTGTAGAAAACATCAATGTCAGCAAATCAAAGTACAGACGTAAAGACTTCTTCCAATGAACTCCCTGGATTAATTCAAGGTAATCACAGTTCTCAAACTCTCAAGTGATAGCGTTTGGAAAGAACCATAATATTCTTCGCAACAGCGACGTTTGAAGAATGCAAACAGAATGACATGCGTATGTCAATTTGGCAGGTGGAACTAGAAAAATTGATCAAGGGTTGGAAATTGTGAAAATGGCACATCTATGACATATCTTAAGTTGGTTGATACCATTACACTTCCTGTTATGAATCTCACAAAAAGTTTTAATTTGAGTGACCACATATGCTCTATCATATGACAAGTGTCGCATATTCTGTTTATTAACTTGCCCATGAACATAAACATTAGCTTTGTTGCTGTCAAGAACTTTTCATTCCAATTGAAGAGTCACACTGTGATTGTTCTAGAAAACAATTCATAATGCTCAACTCTTCGTGGATGTATCCGATTAGAATCATCTACAATGACACGTGAACTTCTCACCCTAGACGGCAGTATGATCTCGATGCGATACTGACACGTATGAGGTATAATAATGTTTTTTTTTCTGACACCTAGAAAAGGAAAAAATGGGTACAAGCATTCATTAATAACATTTTACTGGTTAAAGATACGTCGAGGAAACCTTCACTATTGCATTTCTTGTGACTTTCTAGCCGGATTTGATATGTCACATCACCGCCTTCTCATTTAATATGGTTCCCCTAGGCTTAACCTGTTCCTATCATGACCATGTGTACCCAGCTTAACTCCTTTACATATTACAGGGTATTAAGGGACTTTTGAATCACCCTGTAGTTTGCTAGGATCAATTTCTTGAAATCCACACTCGCTTTCTTCCAACATCTCTCGCACATAACTAATATTTAACATTGTTTCTCTGTCCAGATCTCCGCTACAGATACAAATTTCTTTGTTAATTATGACCATCATTTGACCCTGTTATGGTTAGGAAACTTATTACTGCTGCTTGGGATATTCTGTAACATACTTATTTGAGGGCTGTAAGGGGTGACCAACCTTCCACGTACTGCACTCAATTGTCAACCTCACTTTCCAGTAGTACGCCCTGGACTGCATTTTGCAGACTAACGAGGTTCTGGCGTCTGGGTCTACGGCCAGTATAATCTTCGTAGGACTGTTTGTGTGTGTTGTCAAGTGTTCTGTCCTTATGTGTGCTGCGTGCCCCTTTACAGCCTCAGCTTTTAACCGAAGTCAGAATATTTTAAGGTTTTAGTTATGCGGCCCTATGTAATTTTAGTTATGGTAAGGGGCTGGATCCCGTATAACGTGATTTGTGCAAAATAGCCTAAGTGCTGACCCATCCAGAATTTCAAATTCAAATTCAAAATTCAAATACTCATTTGCTAATTGTGGATGGAAGGAAAAAAGGATGTCATCACTAACTGAAGAAATGGGACATATTTGTTTCATTAACACAGTTTACATTAATAATTTGCCCCCATCAGAAGCTGCATTGTTGTGCGACATGCAAACTCGCCTGTCTTTAATGTAATTTAGATTATTTTCATGTTCAGAGTAGGAGTTTTTATTGTTGAACACTTTTGACACTGGGTGTACAATTCTATGATTGTTTCTAAAATCCCCCGTTGTTCTTCAACGCCACACACAATTCTCAATTATGCATTTGTGTTTCTTGGGAGTATTTATAGAAGATCGTTAATTTCTTAGTTAGCAAACACGAAAACGAGACGAGAATCTAAATATTGCGTGTCGCCGATCTGATATGTTAAAAAAAATAAAAAATCATGCGTGCATTTCGTGTTTGGCCATTCACCCTCGCTTGAAATTCAGAATGACGGAATGTCCATTCTTTATCAAGATTCCTGTTTTGTATCCCACTTGACGGAATTCAGAACGCTCAGGAAACTGGTCCTGTTTTATTCACATTCCATCTGGAATACTTGTTTTGTATATTCAGAAGTTCTTCTCCCATAAGAACGCTTGGAAAACTAAATTTGTTCCTTTATTCTAAAGTTACGTTCCACCCGAAAGTTGAGAAGATTAGTTGTGTTTTGTTTATTCAGACGTTTATGTTCCATTGGGAAAACAACGTTCTCACCATAACGCTGAGGAAACTGAATCAGTTTGGTTTATTCAGAGAGTTATGTTCCATATCATGTCCCATCAGAACGCCGAGGAAACTAGTTGTTTATTCAGACGTTTAGATTCCATAGCGAAAACAACATTACCATCAGAACGTTGAGAAAATGTGATCTGTTTTGTTTATTCAGAACTTCATGCCCCATCGGAATGCTGAGGAAACTGGTTTTTTTGTTTGTTCTGAAACTAAAGTCCCATGAGATCGTTTGAAAAGCTAGTTTTGTTTTTCTATTCTGAAGATTGCTTCATACAAAATTGCCAAGTAAACTGTCCTATCAGAATCTGAGGAAACTGTTGTTTTTTTAGCTTACCGGAAAGTTCATGTCGTAAGAAAAGCTTAGAAAACTGACTCTCTTTTGTAATATTTAGACTACTAAATCTTCTGCTTGGAATAAAGCCTCGCAAAACTAGAAATTTATTTTAGCGCTTCCTGATAGGCAGGATGGTGTTTGACGGGGGACACAAGGGAATTCCCTTTTGGTTGCAAATGTTTAGCTCTTGGAGAGGGATTATATATTTCCTTCATTAATAATAACTCGATGCTTCGAAAGAAATTACTGGAATATTTTCCAACTCCACAATCTTATAAATAAGCACTAGATTATCATTTCGAGAAAGTATTCTGAAGGTAATATGTTCAAATTCTAGATATCCCGATAACGATTTTACGTGAATCATACAGGCCATTACAGATGAACGTTGATTTTAAAGAAGACCAAGTACGCCTTCTTTCCCACAATCTTGTCCCCTTTCACCTCCCTGCTCCTTTGTTCATGGAATATATCATTCTGTAATAAACATCGAAGTTTATCCAAGAGCGACAGTGTTTTGTGATGGAGTGTTTATCGTACAGCGTTAAGAAAGCCAACGATTCTAGGTTCGAATCCTGGATAAGCATGCCAGTTTATTTGAGTCTGCTTTTAATATATTTCCTCGATTTATTTATTGAGAATATTCCAGATACATCACAGATGGCCATTTTACACTGAAATTGTGAACAATGAAATAATGAAAAATAAAAATAAAAAATAACAAAAAAAGAACAAATATTAACAAGAATAAATTCACCAGCCATCCAAAAAATACGTGTTTTGTTTTCCAGCAAGCAATGTTTCAGTGAGAATAACAACCCTAGGGATACAAGAGATACTCGAGTTGGGATTTGGAAAAGTGCTCTTTCCACTAGGCTTACTTCCGTCGCTGGTTGATTGAGCTAAAGCGAGGTGGAAACATTGAGTAAGTAAGACAGGCTAATAAGACATCCCACAAAGGTTGGAGCAAGGGTTTCCCCAAGATCGCTTCTTCCGTAGCGACCGGGAGAGCCAAGGGCGATGCGTGATATCACAACCGCACTTCGCGGAGTTGAAATCTTCCCCTCGTGGGAAAATAAGGTGCATTTCCCGTCGCTTCCAGTCGTTTCACGGATTGGTTTTCTCTCCACCTAGTTTCCAACAAGCGCTGTTTCCCTTTGCTCTTTCTTCGTCGGAATCCACTCCGTTTCCAATAAGGATGTCTTCGCACAGGGCAATTTCTTCAGGGCCAAATAACATACGAAAGGCTGAGAGACACGGGTTTGACTACCAGAAGTGGGAAGGGTGTTAGCATACGATTGCAAACACAACAACACTACTGCTAGTTTAATTCGAATTGCAGGGTGTTTGGAAACATAGGCTCCGAGACAATTCCCACACACATCTACACTCCAAACACAAGAGTTTCGACTGAATAATTTGCATTTTTAAGCCGATCTCCTTGACGGAATGATTAGCATAGCGCCCTACAGCCAGAGGCTCTGGATACGAATCCAGTCTGGGCGTGGGTGTTCTTTGTGGATGTCGCTTCATCAATTTCATCACATAATCACTCATCCTCATCTTCGCGATTAGCCAAAAGTGGAAGAAAAGCGAATTACAATAAACCAAAGCCGTTATTAAATTTGCATTTTTGGTCGCACTCCATACATAAATGGATTGTTTTTGACAATGTAGGTTATTATAGTGTGTCAGTCTGTCCACAGTATAGTAAAATTGTGTTCGAGCAGTGTAACGAACCTGAGTGTTTAAGGTTTTATATTTGTAAGAAGTTAAGATTTTTTAAATGTTTGTTACTTCAAATAATGTGCAAGTTGTCACAGACAACTATAGTTAGATTGATACAGTTGTGGTTGGAACTTGTGTATATGTTTAGAAATACGTAATAATCTGTTCGTGTTGACGTCTCTTTCTCATCTCAGCAGAGGAAGTGAACCCACCTGAATGTTTTTCACCTGACGACAGACTCAGTTAGAAAACAGGTGAAGGTAAGAAATCAACAGAAACGTGGTAACGGTTAATGGAATGCCCGAATAGTGTAATTGGTAATTATTTTAGTTTCATTCTGGCTATACTCGGAAATAATAATTAAGTACAGAAACTTTCGTGTATTTACGTTTGTCTTGTCCAACGTTAATTCTATATGCAAGTGTGTTTAGTGATTGTGATGCGATTTAATATGCTATGGAATTGTTACTCTTCAGGCAGAAACGTAAGCAAATCTGTAACTTGCTTGTAAGTCCCCATACGGTAGGAAATATAAGTGATTATAAAACTGCGTTTAACTTGGAATACTGTGATGTGTTTCTTTTCTACCCAGCAAGCCCTGATGATTTGCAAAGATTCTCATATTCCCGACTAAAGGAGTAGCGGACTAACTTTCTGATGACTGGTGTCCAACTGGAGTACGAAGCAGCAGGAAAAACATTTCAATGACAACCATGAATCTGTACTATCTGGTTGTATGAATACCGGATAAAGTTTGTAGTTTTTCTACATAATTTTCTACGTAATTTTTCTGAAATAATCATATACTCTATGCCATGGCCAACGACAATTTCTGTTTCTTTGTGTAGTTTTTGATTGATTAATTGATTTGGCGTTTTAAGTCCACTTGATGCTCATTAAGGCTAATCGGGACTGGACCTACAGTTTAAAGTGGGATCCGAACCACTATGTATCCACCGGGTATCGAACTCAGGACCCCTTGGTTACAAGGCGATGACGCAACCACTGTGCCATCGGTGAGGTCCTATTTGTGTAGTTAAGAGCTACAGCGGAGAAGGTATAGAATTGCTAGCACGATCTGAAATCGGTCAGGTTCCAAGCTATAAAGGCAGTTTGCAAGGTTTTTTGCAGTGAAGAGAAAATTGCCGGTATGAAATATTTAAAAATGCACTAAAATTCGTATAATTCGTATTTGCTTTGGACAGACAAGAAAAGAAACGGTGGAAAATCAAGGCAATACCCGATTCAATGTTGTTATTGATTTCTTTTATTTTTCTTCGTTTTTCGGACACTTTTGGCAAATCGCGAAGATAGGGATGAATGGTTATAAGATGAAAGATGAGTGGACAAACACATATGAACAGAACGCACACAAGAGAGTTATACTGGCTAAGAGTCCCGACACCATAGCCTTGTTGTTCTGCAAAACGCAGTCCATGGTGTACTACGAGACAGAGAGGTTGACAATTGGGTTTCTTTAGAAACGAGAAACAGTCATTATTTTACACCTAGAAAGGTTGTGGTAAATTCATCGTGTTTTGCTATAGTTTTCTAGCAACGGAAATGCACTCCTGCCTGCGTTCAAACTGCTTGCATTGCATTCAATTCTTATATGCTTTAGTGTCTGTGGTCACCTCGATGTGCATGCCTCGTGCACTGCATCTCTGCATGACCTGTGCTCCAATGGCGTCCCGGTCACCGCGGAGAACACATTGAGATGCTGCATAATATCTTCATCGGACTGCCCGCGTAGGAAGAAGGTATGGTTAAACGAGTAACCGCGGATGCTAAGTACATGAAGTTTCCCCTCCTGCGAGAGAACCTGGGTGGATCTTCGGCCGGCAGAGTCCACGTCGGGATTAGTTAGCGAGATGAGGCGTGGAATGGACGCGGCGGATCTCAACGCCAGAAAGTCATTACTTGGTAAATGACGTTTTCGTACACTCGGGAGGGTCGTCTGAATTAACCTGACGCGGGGATCAGGAAATTGCGGCCTTGCTCTTGCACGGGTGGGATGGGGCGGCGGATGAATTCTGAATCAAGAAGCTCTTGGACCGGAGTGAGGAGGAAAGCAACCGTTTTCGTGACCGCTTTGCTTCCGGTGAGTCATCGCGAACTCTGCTTCAAGTGGAAACCCCTCTGCTAGTAATTTCCCGAGATTTTCGCGTCTTTTCAAACGCTGTGTTTACTCACGGAAATGGGCATTGGTTTAGGATTGATTTGGCGTTGCGATCGCTTCTGCTTGTATGACTTTCGGTCGAATTTCTACTGTTTTCTTGCTGGCCGATCCGCCATTATTCAAAAGGACTCCAGAGTCCATCATGAGACCCTGACGCTTGTAAAATAAATGCACACTGTTTTTCGCCACGGTCTTGAGCCGGAAATTACGTCACAGCCTACACTAGCTCGGCCGAAACAGTCGAAAGCAGTATAATGGGGATACTCTTCGGAGGAACACTAGCTCGGCATCCTATTAATACCCCTATGTACTTCACGAAGACAGAATAATGAATGATTCGTTTTTCCACTTGTAAATGGATGCCTGAGCTCCTTCTATATGGCTAAATGCGTAGTCGAAAGATGTAATTTTCCAGCACGTATTCCCTCGCGACTTTCGATGACCAACCTGCAAACAATTTGTCTTGCCATTGAGTGTGACGCCACTTAAACTCTTGCCACTGCATTCACGTTTTCTGCATAAGCTAACATCACAGTGGGTTGCGTGGTAATCATAGAAATAATTATTGATATCGGAAATTTTCTTGCTCGTTTTTCAACTCCTTGAATCCGAGCATAACCTGCTACGTTAAAGAAATAAAAATATACTAGTGTCTCGCACAAACGTCTATGTATTCTCTTGTAAGCTAACAGGTGGTGTCAGAAAACAACCATACCCATTCAGGGGTCAATGATCCTGCCGATTGTTGTTTGACAAGCCGGCACAACTATAGTGACAGATCCACCAACGTCATTGGTTTTCGGGGACACACACATACACACAGATAATTATATAAATGAACTATTATATTTAGTATGTGTATTGTTTATTATACTATTAAAAATACTATATGTAGAAAAGTAAATCTACCACCTGCAGATTGCAACATACCTTGAAGACACATATAGAGGTAATGTGAATAGCAGCTCACTCCCGAGGCATTTCTTTATTTGAGGCTGGGTGAACTACAGAGCTGTTCCATGCAGCGACATTGCTAGAAAAAGTCCCTCCAAAATCAACCACCCCGTGATATCCCGCGTGGAAGTTTGACGCTTTAACGGCTTTTTTCTTCTTAAAGGAAAAGCTCCAAAAGCGGTAGTTTCCCAGTCATTACTTTTCTCTGTTTTCACACATCTCAGTTTTACTAATTCTCGATTTTATCATTAAGGTCAAACACGAGCATCAATGTCTTAACCGGGATTCGAACCAGGGACTCGTGGCGTCGCAGTGCGCTGCGCTGACCACTGCCCCACGGAGATCGACACTGGGCCACTGCGGCTATTTACTTCAATTAATAATAACTTAATACACTAATTGAGAGAGGGAGAGATCTTGCTAGAAAAAAGTGTCAAGCACAAACACACACAGATCGATATTAATCTTAGTTTTGTTGTATGTTGGTTTGTCTTCTTTGTTTCAAAAATAGAAAAAACTAAGGGGGGGAGAAACTCCTCCGCTCCCATTCTCCACAGGTGTCCTGCAAAAACACCTTTTAATTCTATTTCTCAAACATCATGAAGTGTCGATTTATATGTTGTGCCGCATACAAAAGGAAAATTGCACCATATAAACACTCGAGAAAGAGAGAACGAGAGGAGGAATGGGGTGGGCATGGGGGAGATTACAAAAAGCACCATGATTGGAAGACTTTCTTCCTACAATCTACAGAGATGAAACACATCTAAACAACCGTAGCTCTACAGCCCTGGAGGGTTGGTATCCAAGAAACAGAAGTATTCGTTTTACTCTCCTTGCGCAAGTAAAATGCAGTTGCAAAGTCAGCAACGAATACTGAAAAAACAAATTTCCAATATGCAGATGCGAAACGCCCGAATACATGGGAAATAGTTGTGTCGAAACACACGTGGTGTTCAACATGAAACATGGAAGAAACTAAATAAGGTATGACGAAGAAAGGAACCGATACATGGAAACGAGTACAACTGTAATTTTGATAACTGCATAGTACAGTGGGATCCATGAGTATTTCCGTGCAAATTGTCCATGACTATTTTCATTAATTTTTCTCTTACATCCTGTGTGTTTTTAAGCGATGGATTTTTATGTACGCTGGTGCAGAAGTTGTCAACAGCTTGTTTTGAGTTTTCTTTTAATTCTTAAAGCTCTTATTGGGTAAAATAAAGTGCACGAACATGGCGATGGACAATTTGCACGGTAATACTCATGGATTCCACTGTACAATACTGCCACACAAATGTTCGTACAAGTTTGTATGGATAAGTTCATATTACGTTATTAGAACACATGTCAATTGCCCTTGCACATTTGCTGTTCTTAGCCTTGATCATACTCCTCACTGTTTAAACTATAAGAGGTTGAACATTTAAATGTAACGCTAAAATTCTCATAGCTGAAATTTCGTTGTCTCGTAGATGTGTTGTACCTTTATTGTGCAGAGTGAACAATGTTTGCTCAACTGTCATGATTAATTTCGAACAAAGTTTGTACGTTACTTAATTCCCATTGTAGGTAGCACAGGAAACGTACATGACTCTCCACACGTTGCAGGAAAACATTTATTTCTCGCGTTTAAATTATAGTTGAAAAGCAAATTCATCCATACCACCATATAACATTAATATTACGCATAATATAGAACTTCGATCAAAATGTAACATGGAAAATTAATTTTGACAATATAAAACACTAGTATACAAATACAGGTCAATAGAGGCTTTAATAAACGTAAATCATTGCTCTTCCCAAGTTAATTTATGAAGGTAAATACTAAATATTTCCTGTGAAAACTAAACATTTAGTGTCCGCCCACATTTATACATAATTGCATCAAGATAAATACTTAAGCTAATTTAAGTTATTATCTATATACACTTATCGGTCTGTGATTATTTACACAATGCAGATAATTATTTATGGTAGTCGAACTGTGTTTTCATTGCAGTTTGAAACTAATATTAATAATAGTATCAATGAAATAATTGTAGCTACTTTTCAACGCTCAATGTTTTTGGCAGTTTTAATTTAATGCAATACTTTCACCTTGATTTGTGTTAACCTTATATTATGTATTCTTGCATTTCAATTTGAAATCATATTGTTTTAAATTGCATTTAAAGTTTAAAGGTATATGTTGTTTAAATTGTATTAACAGGTTTTCCGCGAAGCTGATTAGCTTGCGTATAGACTTCAACAGCAATGAAAACCTCTCAACACGTCAAAACCGTGACACGTTCATTTTACTTTATTTCAAGTATTATCATACTATTAAACGTATTATATTTATTAATAATAACTAATAATACTCAGCGGTGAACGATGAGACTCGGTGAAGTATACAGACTCCTCTCAGGTACAGGGATAGTGTTAGGCAAAGACAATATTCACAGCACAGAGAAATAAAACCACATTGCTGCCGTAGATAAACTAAAAAGTTTTATTCTTTATTTATGACAATTATAATGCGAATATACTTGAGACGAAGGCGAGGATTTAGCTTTGTCGATGAATTGACTCAACTAAAGTGCATAAACTCAATGCATGGCTATCGGCGTACCTATGATCACATAGGCCTAGCTTGCGCCCCGAACTACCATATCAAGATGTATGCACAACACCGAGGAGTCTTTTTAGGTTTAAAAGCTTCGTCGATCCGTGGCGAAAGTGTGATATTTCTTACGCGATATCCTCGCTTTAATACTATTTCGAGAACACAGATTCAAGTACAGTTGAATCACTCACTATTTACAAAAAGATGCTACCAACAAAACTGACATCTATACATGTTTAGAAATACAAATTCGATAGTGCACTCTCGCAAACATGAAGATACATTAAACTACTCATAATAGAGCATAAAATACAATAAATATTAAACAAAAGATATACATTACAAACAAGGTGTAATATATCATAACAAGGAAATTACGCTTTCTTTCACAAAAATAAATATATTAATGACATATTTTCTATTGGTGACGTCACATAAAAATATAGATCATATTAACCGTACGTGCATCTCAAGAGGACCTTGTATTTGTCTCCTGGACCGTACATTTGTATTTCAGGAACTCTTGTTCGTGTGTCTATGTTTGTGCCTCCTTTTGCAAAAGCGTTGTAAGGTTAGCTTTGCTTAGATGTGCTTTATATTGTTTTTGGTAAGGCGTTCATCTTTATAACATTTCTTCCAATCGAGAGTTTGTTCTATTAATTTGCTGAATCAAATTAATTTTATTGTTGTTGCTAGTGGCGTTCTCTGAAACTTTGACCTGGTTTACAATAACAATTCATATTCATTTCAGGTATTTTTTAATGTATTAATTAGATATAATAGAAATAAAACATGAATGCAGGTATGCAAGTAAAACAAAAACCAGGCAATTTCTACATCCACTGAAGAAATTGTTTATCAGCGGTATACCAGGTAACATACGTCACTTGTTGTTGTTAAGAATCTCGTGTCACCGTATAAGTTGAATATCGCGAGTAGCCTC
Organism: Lepisma saccharinum; assembly: GCF_977018435.1. NCBI lineage: Eukaryota > Metazoa > Arthropoda > Insecta > Zygentoma > Lepismatidae > Lepisma > Lepisma saccharinum. The sequence continues at coordinate 121,637,588 of NC_139229.1, forward strand.
AAAGCTGACGCATCCATAATTTAATAAATCAAAGTGTCAAAATCAAACTCGTAAAGAATCTAATCCAAATGTGAGTCGACCAATCAAAGTGCTCGTCACGAAATGCAAAGCCGTGTGCTTCCCAAAGGGTTATATTGTGTAACAGAGTAGAAATTTACTTAATGAAGATCATGAATGAATTTAGCATAGCAAAGCAATGCCTCTACGGGCAACAGCACAACATTGCTATAAATCAATGAAACCACTGAACCATCGCGATGCACTCGTGTCTATTTGCTGCATCAAAGACCACTGGCGTAGGTTCCCCTTGCAAAAATCAAAGCTCTGTTCTTTTCTACGAGTTTGGAACGAGAAACCTTTCGCCGCTTCAAACGTTTCAATGCCTCTCTAGCGACTGAGAAGAATGTGCGAGTTGAAAGAGTTCTATCGGAAAAGAGTGAGAGTCAAAGAAAACTGGAGACATTGTATTAATTCTTCACGGTGTGGATTTCTATTCAGAAGTTCCTGTATCGAAAATACCATTGATTCACAGAGCTCTATTCAACTGTAGGCTACATGCCATGTTCGCCTTCAATTGGTGTTCGACGTGAAAGAGGCGGGTGGAAAGAAACAAGGTAATTCCTCCCTTCTTATGTTTCTTGTCCGAGATTAACACTACTATGTTTCTACTCAAGGAAGTGTTCTGACGTTATTCGTTTTTATTATTGTGTTTTTATTATTTTACATAACATTTCTGACACTAAGGCTAATCGCAGCGATGATGATGAATTGATGGGTATTTGCGAATACTTATGTCCACGCCATGACTCAAACCTGGTACCGTCGGTGGCTAGATCGTGAATCTAGCACTTAAAACGTCTGGCCACAGAAGCGACTATTATTGTCATTTTTGTTGCAGGGGAGTAAAGGGTGATCATTTCGAAAGTCTCTCAAGTGGCTATATGACGAGTATGGTCATAATTTGTTAAATGTTTGTCAATTTCGAGTAAGTCATTATAAAATTCGATTTAATGTTAGAATTTCACGATATATACTTACGGGTCGGAAGTGATTGGTTCATTTAATTGCAAGAATTCACGCCAGGTGGCTGGTGAATACGGTTTGGTGTGATCTCCACCCTAAATGCAAGAATGTCATTGTTAGCTGTTTCTCTAATTATTTTCCAAATTTCAGTTATATAATTTCCTCGATTACTAAATTTTAATCGACTTATTTGATTGTCTAAATCCATATTTACGTTTGTTAATAAGTGTGTTGTAAATCGGTACACTCCTCGTGTTACCCCCACACCCCCTATACGCCTTCATGGCGTGGTGCTAAGCACAGGGGAGCACTTTACTTTAACTTTTACACTCCTCGTGTTAAATATAGCCTTTTTAGCATATTTATGATGCTTCTCGTTAACGCTCTGTTTCGAGGCTAAGGGATATTTCGTTTCGCGTGCAGCGTGAGTTCAAGATTTCATATGAGAAAACACACACTTTAGGAACGTTAAAATTTGCTTAAATCTTTAATGAATAACTATGGATGTGGGGAGATCATGCTGTAGACACCAAACATATATATAAGATCCTTGTCACACTCTGCATGTATATATTTGTAATGTTTATGCGTGTGCAACTTCTTACAAAGTTAATGGAACCTGCGGTTTTTGAAACAGATGAATTGTTGAACCGCGACGCGGGAATGTGAATTCGTGCAAAAAGGCGGGCTGATCTCGCAACATGGACGAGGAAGGAGATGGTTTCAGCAGCTGATCGGTGCAAGAAAAAGATTTATTTGGATAATATTCCGGAGAGTAGGAATACATGGCTACTCTGAATAAGGAATACAGTTACCAGTGAAAGAATTCTGCTGTTATTTCCTTTGGAGATGCTTCGTCGCAGAGTGGGAAGTGGTGAAGTTTATCCTTGTCTGAATTGACCTTGAATCGACCCCCCACCCCAAGATCGTAATTAAAAATCTTTGTTCTTTAGTGCTCTCGAGAGACCTTTTGTATCGAAATTCAACGGTAAAAAAAAGGTAAAGTGCTCCCCTGTGCATAGCACCACGCCATGAAGGCGTATAGGGGGTGTGAGGGTAACGCCCCACACTTTCTTGATCCGGTCGTGAGTGGGGGTGATGTGATCAGCATCACGCCCCTGACCGCCTTTACCCCCCCAGGGTTTCCCCCAGGTACCCATGTTATTCGACGCTGGGTGGGCGCCGGGGCCGCTTCCATCGTTAGAAATCAACGGTATTGTTGATTAAGATACCCCGTTCATAGCTAGCTTTGCGTGTGCAGTGTGGATTGACAAAAAGCCGTGTCTGATCTACTCAGACATGGTGCACATAAGAAAGAAAAGCGCGAAGCCATATTGAGAAAAAGTTGCAACTGAACGGAAACCTTGCAAATTTCAAGTGTAAATCGCTATATCGATTGACTTAAGTAATAAATGATCGTACGATCACACCGTGTATGTGAGTAAAAAGTTATAGTGTTATTTTAGTAGGTGTCACGTGGCCAAAATAAGTAAGAAAGTAAAGCACTTATCATCAGGCGAGTACGAATGACATTTAAACTAGTTTACACAGAGCATGCCAAACTCATGTAAAAAAATCGGTACTACTTTACTATGGGGGTGGCACCTATAAATCATTTATTTTGCACTTTTTTACATTGCTAACGTACTATTATGGAAAGCGGAACATTTATTAAGGTGAAATAATGCATTTCTAAAGAAGATAATGTCAATTTCTTACATTTACTAGTACTTACTGTTACTCGTTATTTCCATTCTGTAACACACATTATGGCGATAGCGTACTGGTTCATCGCGCGTTGTGCGAGTGTTTTGTCGATTTATGCAGTGTTGCAACCTTGTTTAACTAAAAATACCTACTTTCATGTCCGGATTTGAAATTACGCTAATACCTCGCAAATTATGCTAATACCACGCAAATTATGCTAATACCTTGCAAACCATTGACGTTAGCCCCACAAACCATTTCCCGTAAGGTTAGGTTAGGTTAGGTTAGGCAAGCACAGTAAAAAAAAAGAACACTTCAGGAAATTTAAATTGATTGGTTATTTTGGTGTTTTAAGTCCACTTTATGCACTGTAAGGCTAATCGGGACTGGACCTACAGTTTAAAGTAGAATCCGAACCACTATGTGCCTCCAGCCGGTATCGAACCCGGGACCCCTTGATTACAAGGCGACGACGCTACCACAGCGCCATCGGGGAGGCCCGAAATTTAAATTGAATTCTTTACTTACTCATATCACTTCTTCAGCTTCATCACAATATAAATGGTGCTTGAACATTCTAAAGTTACATATACTTCATGGTACCGGCTTGTTTAAAAAAAATTCATGCATTCTTCTGTCCAGTGGAAAATTACTCTTGAAGATGTACTCAGATAAGTAGCCCGTGAAGTGATATTTCTTGCATCCAAAAACTGGCATTGAATGTCTAACATTATTCCACACACTCTCTATATTCTGAGAGTGAACTGGAATGTCGTCGTTCATCATTCGCTGCAGGTTTTCTTGAAGAATATGTCCACTTGCCGGTGTATCAATGAACTCCACACTATGGTTAACTCTCAGGTGTTTGTAGCCTGCTCCGTGCAAGTTGATATATGCCTTCCAGCAGTCGGAGATTATAGTTGTTCCAGGAAGGATGAATTTGCGGATGACTTCGAGCAGAGTTTCTTCGCTTCGATTTTGTACAGGAACCATGAAAAAACGTTTAGAGTTTCCCCTTTCGATTCCTCCAAATACCCACTGTCCGTCAAGAGGACGTGACCTTCTATTGATACATTTCTTTGATTTTCCAAACTTTGCTTCATCTATTTCTCCAATGACTCCCTGATCTCCTATTGGGGAGGAATTTTCAATTACCCATTCCTCACATACTTGCCTACAGTGGTTTGACCAGTCCACAACGGTTGTTGAGCTCATGTCCAGTTCATATTCTATGAGAGCATTTCTTGGGTATGGCAAAAATAGCCACATATTACAAAATATTACAACCTTCGGTACAGGAAGTTTACTTCCTCCTATAAATGTACCGTTTCATGGCATATTGTCTAAATCCACACGGAATTCTTTTGAATTTTAACTTTCCACGTCCCTGGACTCTCTTCGAACAGATGTACTTCCACTTTCCATCTTGTCCAATGTGCAGTTTGCATGCACTTCCACATTTTCCACATTCCACTTCTTCCTTCAAAATTCCGTGTTGAATTAAAAATTCAACGGTATCTTCCACACCTGGCAACAACTTCACCGCGCATCCTCTACACGTCATCTTGTAGCGATAACACGGCGTGGTTTGAAACACTCGCTACGGGGTTTACGTCATCTAACACACGGAACATTGTGCTCTCGTGCAGAAAGCAAATGGCGGCGGCAGCAACAGCGTGTCGGACAGAGATTTTCTCAGAAAACAACATGCATTCGCATTAAAATGGATCAAAACTACATTCACGAACTTACGCAAATCATTTTCTGTAGCATTTCACCTGAAACCAAGGTCTCTAATATATTTAGTGTCAGATATAATTGTATTAATGTGAAGTTCCTTTCCAGCAAGGGGAAAAACTCACGTTCGAGTCAGTTGTTATTAACTGAGTGTATAAGGGCAGATATTTGCACTTCGTCCTGTTTAAACTTCTTGAAGGATGAAAGGTTATGCAAAGAGAATTGATCTTATGTGGCGATGTCCTGTCAATAAGTATCCAAGTGGGTGTGTAATTAACCAAATAGTTTGTTTGAACTTGTTAATTTGAATTCACATCAACCAGTGTATATCTTGACATTCAGGGTATCGTACATCGGTCAGCTGTTCAGTGTTGGGGAGCGTTCATTAAGTGAATACTCAATACAATGACAAATTATTGGTCATTGTTTGATATTGAACTTCGATATATAACTCAACGATCAGTTACTAGTATCGAGTTAATTGAAATAAATCAGGGTGAATAAATTGGGAAAATGTCAAGACATACACAAGGGTTGGTCAAAAAGTAAGCAAACGTAGATAACACAATACTTCAATGGTAATCTTATATTTGGTGGTGTTTTTATAGAACTTGATAGTAAGGATTTTATTTCAGTTATCAAATTAGTGGTCCGTCAATCCTGCTTCTAGCGCTGTAGGCGAGACACACAAAGACAGTGAAAGTTTAGTGGAAATTGAAGGATGGTATGGGTAAAAAGGGTTTGGCGTTAGAGTTGGTTGTCTTTGTGAAGCGGGTGGTTAGCAGGTTGAACACAACGTCAGCTTAACGTCTCAGCTGCTTAACGAGGCTCTGGCGTCTGGACCTGCAGCCGGTGATAATCCTCTGCAGAGTTGTGTGTTGACCTTTGTCTTATCTTTACGTGCGCCCAGTGACCATTTACAGATTCAACTTTCGTAATTGGTATGGAGATATTAACTGTAGTCCTCAAACTTTTCTCTGTTTTATTTTTGACAAGGAGTTCGTTTCCGCACAACGAATTTAAATAGACACCACTTTTGTCTCTTAATTTATGCAACTAGAGGTTTATTCATGTCTCAACCAAACAGTTTATTTTCAATCACGTACGCAGGATTCTTATCGGAGGGGACTGGAACGGGCTATACAATAAAATATCTCGTAATTACCATTTGCAATCTTCGTTTTAAAAAAGTTGTTCAGGGACGAAAATGGAACTCGGGGGTAATTTTAAGAGGAGAGTTGAATTTGCCACTTTCATTTTGTCGAGAACTTTACAGCTTCCATTTGAAAATTTTGTTCTTCTCAAAATTGCGGGGCTGTGACCCCTTCATATGCCAGTGATTATTGGATTATTCACATTGTTTTGTACGCATTATTAAACTTTATTTAACTTCATTTTCCCACCTATTCGTTTAACCGCGACGATGACAGAAGAAACACAATGTAACTCGAATAGCCTATACGTGACTCGAACTCACATCCTTTAAAGTGAGGACGTGAGTCGAGGCCACGGAGTCGACAAGGGTCGGCACGAACCAAGCAGCCTAAAACACTTCAATTGAACAATTGAGTCTCTAACAGGCACAGTAAGCTTTTTGCCGAAGGGAATAAACGTGAAAGATTCTAAATCCTTTGACATCTCTGACCGAAACATCCCTGCGTGAAACATTCCGGAAGAGGGTGTCTCACAAGGTTCCAACCATTTTGAGAAACAAGATTCTTCTACCATGCCTTTACACGCCCCTCCGCCCCCACCGGGCCCGAAGACATCAAAGAGCGCGAAGTGAGGCACTTGCGGCGCTAATAGTGTGCCGAGGGCTTTCTGATCTTCACTCTGAGGAGGTCCCTAAATGCACCTTTCTGATTTTCTGCAGGGGGAAATATAAAAGGTGGAAAAACCCATAAAACAGCTCTCAACCACCGTTAAATGTAGAGGAGATGCTTTTACCAGTGTAGACGACCTTTGAGGTGATTCCTGGATCTCGTGCGGAAGTTATTTTGCTAACGTTCAAGACGTTTTACATTATCCTATTTTAGTTCCAGCCAGCCGTAAACATATGGACAGCTAAAATTTCTTAAATTAATATTCCCTTATGGCAGACAAGCCAAATAAATGCCAAAATTGAAGCCACACAGGATGTAATGAACAATATAATTTCCTAACAATTTCTCCTATCTGCACAAGGACAGATTTGCAGGAGCTAAAACTACGCGTAGCCAAATATGTAACTACAACAACAAGAAAAAAACGCATTAAAAAGTTTGAACTTTTTCGAGATTGCCTCAAAAGACACTTCCAATTTATATAAGGTTCCATCGTGTTCATAGTGAAGGTGATGTAATAAGCAACACACTCCAGTTCCTTTACTTCAAACTACTTATTGATGTGAGCCTGGTGACCTCCAAGTTCACATCAGTCTTGTTCTTTCAGTATATTGTTATGTATTCTCTGGTCTAGACATCTAGTCGCAATTAACAATGCCGGCATCAGTTGCGGAGTGGTTATCATAGCACGTAACTACGCCAGCTGTCCCAGGTTCGCATCCAGGCCTGCGTGTGTGTGTGTGTTCTTTGTGCTCCTTCCTCACCAGCAACTGACATTGAACTGTAGGCTCAGACCATAGCAGCTGGGGCTACTAGCATCGGCTCGTATGTGTGGCACGAGCTGGTTTACCGTATTGACGTGTATCGCGTAACATGCAGAGTATATACTCAGCACGTAAACGTGATATGTTTTCATACTGCCAATATCAGATTATTTGTGAAGTATGTAAATGAAATCAGGGAGTCAGGGAGTTTTTTTGTAGTAGCCCTCTACGTAGACCTACGATTAACACATTTTAGTTGCCGACCCCCGTGGAGGAGTGGTTAGCACATCGCGATACGACGCCAGGGTGCCGGGTTCGAATCCCGGCCTTGGCATGGATGCTTGTAACTGTCCATCCATCAATTTCATCATGTCATCATTCATCCCTATCTTCGCAAATTAGCCAAAAGTGACACAAAAAGCGAAGTAAAATAAAGCAAATCAATCAATCAACACATTTTAGTTGTTCGTAAAGGATAAATCATGCAACAATCTGATAATGTTGTTGCTTTTGAATACCAGTATTCTCGTTCCCACACGCAGTGGTTGGAATCCCAATCTAAACTGTACATCGAGTCCTGATTAGCTTATCTGAGCGTAAAGTAGATTTAAATAAACTTTGGTAGTATTCACGTGTACGACAAAGAAATGTTAATCGTCGAATAAAATTGTAAAGACTCCACTGCATACAAGCTACAATACAATACATGAGTAGTATAAGCAGTACTAGTTCAGAATAAGAACATTGACACTACACGATTGAAATTCTATCGTCACGCTGCATATCAATAAGGTTTACGTAAGTTATGTTCTCTTATGTGCAGCTTCAGTGCGGATCGAATGTCTGACGTCAGAAACAAACACCTTCCACCCAACATTTTCCGCCCTTTAGTGCATGCGCAGAATGTTACGGTATGCGCAAAATGTTACAGCGCATGCCAAAGCCCACGGCCTGCTTTATAAAGGCCGGAATTCTGAAATGTGGCAACTCTGTCTCGCCGGCCTAAACATTCAGCTACATAGCATGGGCGCGAATAGCAAAATTGTTGTTGACTCTTAAAGAAACACGGAAATCTGTGTAAAACGTTTTCCTTTTTCCAAATCTGGACAGAAGATTGACATTACGATGTAAGTGGAAAACATACATTAACAATTGAAATATAAATTTGCCGTTAAATAACTTGAAATAAGCAGAAAATACTACAATGCCAACTTTGCATTTCATACGCAGTATCAAGTACAGAACTTTCCAATAATGTGTAGCTTGCCCTTATTTTATTTGCTAGCATTTCGGAATGACATTCGAATCTAACAACTAAATATTTAAATGATGGAAGATCTAACACACTGGACTTAAAGTTCTAAAAGTAAGACGTACAAAGTAGTTGTGGATGTGATAAACCAGCATGAACGAGTGTTACATTCAGAGTTTAAATAAATCTTAGGTAGCCTACATATTTCTGTACAACGTCATCATTTTAGCAGTCTATGACATAATTGCCAAGATTTTGTTCAACAGACAGTACATTGTAATTACGATGTGCATATGTACAAATATTTGTTTTGTTTGCATATAGCCCATGTATGTACAAGGCTAAAATAATGCCGACTGCTGGTGACTATCTAGTCCCTGCAAGAAAGTGGATAATTTTGCATGGTTTAGAAATTAGAAGGTGTTACATTTCCGTTGTTTTTCTCTTGCGGAGATATGTTACAGTGAAGGAATTAGTGATTTCGTGTTCTACAGTTTTTGTTAGGTTAGGCAATTTTATGCTCTTAGAGGTTCGTTTGAGTTTGTATTGTTTCCCGAATTCTCGTTTGAGTGTTGTAGTTTAATCCTTGTACTTAATACAAGTAAAAACTTAGCGTGTGCTGCCTCCTGCACACAACTTTTCTCAGCGTCAGCGTGGAATTTGCTTTTTGCGTAAACATGTTTTAAGCCTCTATGTCATGGTTATAGTTCTTCGACGTCGCTAATTTATTTTGCACATGATAATTAAGAATATTAATTACATCAATATGCTATATTTATTATATTCGATGATTCACCGCATGTGAAACTCACGGAAAGCTCCGTGAAATGCTCATATGCTGCTCAAAACATGTAATGTATGTTTTTAGCAACTTGATAACATACCGCTTTACTCAGGAAAAATAACGTTCAATACACTAGCGAATACAATCTGAGCGAATAAAGTTATTACGGGATGCAGGCTACATAAAAGTATTAATTTTTTTTTTACTTTTGGACGTTCACTCTCTCATGTTTCTTCCGAGAAACATCGGCCGGCTGATGTCACGGTTTACAGGGTTGCCAAATTGAAGGATCCGGCCACTATTAAAGATGGCCGTGCAAAGCCTCATTCCAGTCGAGGATCGCTGACATCTGTGCTTGTGAACGTGAGAGAACTGTAGCTGTGAATAATTGCAATGTTTTTTTTGTTGCAAGTAGACGTTGAGGACTTTTCGTGTACGTGGAGAATATTTTCAGAAATCTCTACATAATTGAAAATCAAGTATGTTTTACATGAAGTACTTATTCACCAAAGGCGGCACTTATAAAATAAATAGAATTCTGAGACTGAGTGATTTTTTTCAAGTTGAAGGTGTAAAATCTGGGCAGGTTGAAGTCCGAGCTTGGACGTGGGGATTCCTTTGTGTTACGTCTTCGAATTCATCTAATGATCGTTCATCTTCATCTCCATGATCAGTGAGAAGTGGCAAAAAGCGACATAAAACAGAAAAAAATACAATGTACTTATTTCCCGCCAAATTTCTGAGTTACCCATCACTCAACTTACGACGTTGTCATCTGTTGTATATGTACACTTAGAGGTCATCTGATCGTAATCAGACGGATAGAAATCCTAAGAAAAATAATTCACTTGTTTCCTCCGAAGGGCAAGAAACGGCAGGTAAATGTATCTGAGGAAAAGGTAGACTACACGAAAGCAGGCAAGAAGATCAAAAGATGTAAGCACAAAGAGCAAAGAGTCACGTGACATAATGCACTGCCTTCTGTTGCATCATTAAGCAGTTTTGCACATGAAAGAGACAGGCTTTAAAACCCACAGCATCCTCAAGAAGAACAAAAGAAAAATCTTTTCTTCTTTAGTTATCCATCACAAGGAATATTTTAAAAGTTTTCGAAAGCCAAAAAAAAGACGACTGCGCCTGAACTCTGCCATCTGTAGACTTTCTCTTGCACTAGCGATTCGGTGATGAGGTCTCACGTTCTAGACTGTCAACTTGAACTGTCATGCACGTGAGGATAACTTAAATATTTATGAGAAGCTCTGCATTATTTCTGAGTTCCTTAACGTGTGATTTCCATGTCTGTCTCAGTTATCTATAGCTCTGAAACTATAAGGACTACAATGCTAAAACCTCATAGTTTCAATCGATATCGATATACCCAATACAAAGGGAGACAATTAGAAACTAAGAGAGGGAGAGCGACAAGGAAAATATAAGAATAATAGAGAAAAGTTATAGTCAGAGAACAAGATAGAAAGACAGAAAAGTAAGAGAATGAAAGAAAGACAAAAGCAAAGCGAGAGAAAAAGAAAAAGAGAGAAAGGATATTGTGAGAGTGACCAAGAGAAAGACAAGCAGAATGAGAGGGAAAGAAAAAGAAAGAAAGGGATATTATGAAAGTGAGAAAGAGCAAGGCAATTAGAAAGAGAGGGAAAGAGAGAGGGTGAGAAAGGGATATTGTGAGAGTGATAAAGACAAGTAGAATGAGAGGGAAAGAAAGAAAGAAAGGGATATAGTGAGAGAACAAGATGGAAAGAAGATGGAACAGAAAGTAAGCACATGAAAGAGAAAGAAAGAGAGGAGAATGAGAGTCAGAGAAAGAGAATGGCATATTGTGAGAGTGACAAAGGGACAGAAAGAGTTAGAATGACAGGAAATGAAGGAGAGAAGAGGATATAGTGAGAGAACAAGAAAATGATAAAGGAAGAGTATGAAAAAGAAAGCGAAAGAGGGAGAAATTGTTGTCCTTGTAGTTTTAGAGCTATAGATAGCTGAGACAGACATGGTAATCACACGTTACGGAACTCAAAAATAATGAAGAGCTTCTCATAAAATATTTGTTATCCTCACATGCATATAGATAGACAGAGAGATAGATATAGACAAAAAAAAACAGATAGATAGATACCTATAGATAGATAGAGAGTAAAAAAGAGCGACATATACAAATAGAGAGGGAAAGAATGGAATACAGAAAAGAGATATGCAGAAGGAGAGAAAAGCTGGGACTGAGGGAAAAACCCTCAACAGCCATGATCACTGACTACCGGTAACGCCATATTTATTTGACTAATTGCAATCTCTCTCGCTATCACACATATCAGTATTTCACCTATTTAGGTCGCTCATTTCAAGATCTGAAATCGAACTTGCATATTCCATGCAAAAAATTACGAGTGGAGCGTACATTTGCATCAATTAGCATGTCCCTCAACATTTAGTGCCTAGCTTCATGGCCGGAGAGGCAATTGTTAGTCGGGAACGAGAGAGCTGCATCGGAGACCACACTTTGCCCCGATCCCAGCCTAGATTGCCGATTTCCCTAAGGCAAGCAGAGACGCCGGCCTGAAATTGCTTTCGGAAATACTTCTTGGAGCCGGAACGCAAGATGAGTGGGGAAAAGGATGGGTCCCCCGAGGCCAGGATAAACGAAGTACTTAGGCTGGGTCTGAGAAATTAAGGAGTCTGAGAAGTATTATAATTCCAGAATTGAAGGGAATGTGGGATAAGGTAATAAATTATTCCTGAATTATATTACAACGGTTCTGGTTCAGCCCCACATTTCTATCTGTGTACTTCCGTTATTGGCGACACGTTTAATGTATTCATGCAAATCTAAACTGTTGAGAAAATACTGTTTTTAGGCTGGACAAGCAAGCATACCTTATTATCTCTCTTTCTCTCTCTTCCCCATCGTCTCTATATCTCTGTCTGCCTGGCTCTCTTCTTACCCTCTTTATCTGTCTCTATTCCCTCTCTAGATCTCTATCTGCCTGTCTGAATCTTTCTCCTTTCCTCTCCAGATCTCTGCTTCTCTCCCATTCTTCCTCTCTAGATCACTTTATGTATATACATATATTTTCTCCTTTCCCTTCTATATCTCTGTCTATCTATATTTTCGGTCCTTTCTTCTCTAGATATCTTTCTCTCCTTATATCTCTAGATCTCTGTCTCTCTCTCCTTTCTTCTCTAGATATCTTTCTCTCCTTATATCTCTAGATCCCTGTCTCTCTGTCCTTTCTTCTCTAGATATCTTTCTCTCCTTATATCTCTAGATCCCTGTCTCTCTCTCCTTTCTTCTCTAGATATCTTTCTCTCCTTATATCTCTAGATGTCTGTCTCTCTCTCCTTCCTCCTCTAGATATCTTTGTCTATCTATACATATTTTTCTTTCCTGTCTCTCTATTTTCCTTTCTAGAGCTCTGCATGTATCCTTCGCTTTCCCTTCCTAGAACTCTTGTCTGTCTACTACTTTCCTTCCTTCCCTCTCTATGCTCTGTCCCGGGAATCTCTGGAGCGAACGAACGAAAGTACGAATCTGCGCAAGTAGTGACTCGAGAAGGCTTGACCAATGAATATTCTCGAATATTCTCCGAGAGGTCAATTACATTTAACATATCCATATATAATAAAAAATACATAAATAGTCCAAAGGGCTTTGTATAAATCTAGTTTCTCTTGTTGGCAGTAAGATCTGCAACATCATTCCTGTGTGGTAAGCAGGAGGGGAGAAAGAACAAAGAGAAGACATGGAGATGAAGACTAGAAAGATTGAGTTGGAATTAGGGGAGGGAGGCAGCGAGAAGGAAGGAGAGGAGAGAGAAAGAGAAAAGGAGAGATACAAAGAGAGAGAGAGAGAGAGAGAATCGAAGAAGAGAGGAACACGTACAGAGAGGCGAAAAGAAGAGAGGGAGAGAGAGAGAGAGAGAGAGAGAGAGAATGTCGAATTTTTGCAAGAAATCCTACCATGTACCAAATCGTAAGGTAACGAAGAGAGAAGCAGAAGAAGTCAACGGAAGGAAGAAAACAAAAGGAGGGAAGGAAATGGGATAAAGATAAAAAGACAGAGACACAGAGATAATTGAGAGAGAGAGAGAGAGGCGCACATAGAGAGAGGGAGAGGTAGGGAGAAACAGAGAATATATTGGAGGGAAGAAAGATGAAGAAAAAAGTGGAGGAAGAGTAACAGATTACACGGAAGGTAAACGAAAACCAATAATTGCTTGCGTCAATCTAAGGGGAATCCCAGAAGAGACCCCGTGTTGACATCATAAAAGAAAAATAATGGAAAGACATTGTTCCAAGCTATTTACTCTCCCTGGTGCAAAATTTATTTTATTTTCTTTGCCCGCGGTCACTAAAAACAACGTGAACCTTGCAAACTTCATTCTTCTTCATGAAACGCCGTCGAACATTCCTGGACGTAAAGATGCCTTCGAGCAGTTCGTGATGATGAGCTCCTCTGTGTAAACTGAGATTCTCTTTTTTCCTTCTCCCCGAACGCAAAGAATTCCTGGGAAAAGAATAAGTGACGACTAATTTAACGTGCTCTGCATTCGAATGGCGTCTTCTGCAAACATTCCTCCTTCACATACATGTTCGCGAATCCAGCTTTACGACTAGTGGCAATTTTTGGATTCTTTCATCCGTTGACAGTGAGTGAGTGATTTATTTTTAGTTTTCACTTTTCTTTGTGTTACTGGCTTCCGAGCCAGATTCAACTTTTGTACATATTCAGATAAAAAAAAAATGTTGCTGGAACATGACAAGAAATAAAGGTGTAATTATTTTTTCTCTTTAGTGCTTACATACGTTCTGTTGCCATAGAGTATCTACAAATCTTGCATGAACTCAACATAGCCATTTACAACATAAAGAAAAATGTTGTACGATATCGTGGCTTGGCGTGTTCCTAAGAGGTTTCGGATGTACATTGTAACACCGAACGTATATTTCCACCCCTTTTGTATTACATTATATTGATTCTACTGTAGAAGTTTAAACTTATTGCTTCTTAGTTGAACTGAAAAGTTTCCACGACATACAAGTCCTCTGTTGGAAACTTCCAGAATTGACCTGGTCGATATCCCGCAAGAATTTATTCATCATTCGTCGCCAGGAAAGCCTCAAGACTTACTTCAACTACTCTTCATGTTCCTACAATTCTCAACCAATAAGAATGTATTGTATTTGATTTATGCTTAATTTACATAACTTTTCTGCCGCATTCGGCTAATGATTGGATGAAATTATGAAGGGAAACTCACAAAATAACGTCCATGCCAACCGGGCTCAGCCCAGAACCATCGGTGGTGATATCGTGAGACGACCGCTCAACTCTTTTTGCCAACACAGGCGGCAGAAATAACTATTTTCCCATGATTATCTGTTTGAAGCTACTTTCGACCAATAACTATGTTTTCACTACCATCAACCGTCAGTCATTCTTTTTCAAACAATTTTCAACCAATAACTATGATGAAGAGGATTTCTCGGGATATCAACCAGGTGATTTCCAGATAGGCTTCCGAGCTCTCAAGGGTTAACGTCACTCTCATCTTCAGGGACTGAAGTCTATCCGGAAATCACCTGGTTAATATCCATTCGCCGCCAGGAAAGCTTCAAGAACGATTTCAACCAATAATTATGTTTCCACGATTAACAGCCATTCTGCTTGAACTCTCAACCAGTGGCAATGTTTTTACGACTATCGGTCCTTGCATTGTAAACAACTTTCAACTCATAACTATGTTTCCATGACAATGTCATTCTCCTTCAAACCATTTTCAACGAATAATAATGTTTTTGTACGATTATCGGTCCTTCTACTTCATACAACTTTCAATCAATAATTATGTTTATACGCTTACCAGTCACCACATTCCTCTTCAAACAAATGCTAACAATTTTTTGTTTTTTAACCATCCACTTCAAACATAGGATAAAATATTTTGGAAACTTTAAAGGCATGAATCTATATTAACTATCCCACGACTAAAAATTTCTAAGAAACTTACGTATAAAACGTTGAGGCGTTGCCCCGCAGTCTGGAACTACTCGAAGCATGCTTACTTCTGCACTTCATAAAGTTGCTCAGACGGCAGAAAACAATCTAATTAGATGACGCCAAAGGGGCGGAGGCAGAAGCCTCTCAGACTTAATTTCCATCCTTGCCATCGGATTCAAATTTAGAAGATTGGCTGGTCCATGAGCGCCAGAAGAAGCTCTGATGAAGCCAATGAAGGCTCTTCATTGAGGAGGGGGGGAGGCGAGTGGAAGGTGAGACGTTTTTAATTAGGGCCATTCCACCTTCGCCATCGAGTGGGAGGAACGGGGCGTGGGAAAAAATGTACTCGCCGGCCGAGGAGATCCCAGAGTTCCATTTCTGGAATCGTGAAAGGTGTCGCCTTGTCGAGTGTCACATTTCAAACAGTCCCTGTCTCGTTGGACGAGTGCTGCGGGTTTGGGAGAACATCTGAAGTAGTTCCCAAAGCGCTCGCATGAGGGAATCGATCCTATGAAAGAATGTTTTTGTTTTCAAAGGAGCGGGATCCTCTTCTAAGGTATTATTTGCAGGTAAAAATATACACACAAAGGATAATGAATCTTCATTAATTAGTTTGCGCCTCAACCCTCTCAAATACTCGCACCCGTTTTTGCGTTCACCATGATGCTAAATTTATTGGCAACCCAAGTTATCAGCATCTTTCGCTGAAAATGAGGCTCTGGCATAGTTGTATTTCACGAGAAATTTTAAAAATATGATTTTTATAAATTTGAATTACCTCGGTGAATTTTCCATCGATCACGAGAAAAGTGGTGTTATTGGGCTATAGATAATTCGACATTTGAAAACCAAATCACTAAAAATATAGAAAAACCGATATAAAATATCAATATTATTCTCAATTTGCAAAATATTTAGTAAAAACTTCCTCCCTCGCTCCGCTGATAATAATGAAGAAGAAAAATATTAACTTTTGCATACATGAAACAAGGTAACCGATCTTACGACCAGATGCAGAAAATCAATTGTAATCTATCTAGCAGTTGTTTATTTCTAATGACAGACAACTCATCTAATGACGTGCTCATCAAAGAGTAACAATTAACTACTTTCTCGTTGTCTAGATCACAGGATTCATCACCCTTTCCCTCAGAGAATGGTAAATCTCTGATGTTTCACGCAATTGTTGGAAAACTTAAGCAATAAATAGTGTCACAAAAATCAACGAGGAGGGGGAAGAGGGAATTTCGCAAAAGACATCTCGCATCGTAAAAGTAGCCCCTTGAGGGGAAACTACAAAGAACACGCAAAATGAAACTCAGCTGTTGCGGGGAATCCCCCAATGAGCTGTATTCCTTGACCATTGTTGGTTTGATGACTCTCCGCGGGACGCTTAACCGGCAACGGAATGGAATTGATTCCTTCCGAGGAAACCTTTATATTTTTCCTCCGCTTCGTGTATGCGATATCTATGTAGCGTCACGAATAAGTGTATTCGAGCTCTTTTCCACCCAGGCCGGAATTCTACGTTCCCAATGCGCTCGTAACTTCACATGCATACAGTCTATCCTTAGCCAATGATATTAAGGATTGGATTTTGATTTGATTTGATTTAGTTTATTTTACTTCGCGTTTTGTGCCTCTTGGCTAATTTGCGAAGATGTGGATGAGTGATGACATGATGAATGGACATTCACAAACAACCAAGCCCGAGCGGGATTCGAACCCGGGACCCTTGGCGTCGCAGCGCGATGTGCTAACCACTCGGCCATGGGGTCCGGCAATGATATTAAGGACATTCCGCTATGTGTAAAACAGTTTTAAAGATACTCATATAACATCGATATAAGAATATTGCAAAGTTTTGTGTATTTTTTTTATACATGAAGAAATTTTTTTAACGTGTTAAAGAAAAGAAAGATTTTAGATGTTATGAGCACATAGTATGGCTCATGTGATAACGTCAACTAGACCTCTATTATCATGTGACTAAAGCAAGTTCTGCTATTGGCTGAGCTGTATGAACGAAGTGTTTGTGGTGGAGCCGTTTAATAACGTTCCATTTGAAGTACCTCTCATCGTCAAAACAACTTTTACTCGTACTTCTAATTATAGTTGTATTACTGCATTACTTGGGTTTTAAAATTATTTCCTTTTCCTTACTTATGTAAATGGTTAATGTTTAATATCCATCAGATGCAATTGGCTACCACTAGCTGTAGGGCATCACTTTATCCTCAAGCTTCCTCAAGCTGACGTACTGTAAATTCTTTGCCGATCTCCGGGGCCTAGTGGTTTGCACAACGCGCTAAGACGCAAGGGATCTCTGGTTCCAATCCAGGCCTCAGCATGATGATCTTTGTGCGTGGTCTTTCATAATCTAATAAAATCATCACTTATCTTCATCGTCACGATTACGAAAAGTGACAAAAGCGACGTAGAATAACCAAATTAATCAATGAATCTAAATTCTCTTGCAACGCTACTGATGTGTTCATGTAATGATTTTAAATGATGAAATACGTATTTATTACGTACCTCACATTTATTGTCTTGAGTTACCTGTGTCTATACGTGGGATTTAAGGATAGAAATATCGTTATTTAAGCAAGGCAACCGTTCTTCTAAAATCCAGACTCACACACTTCACGCATTTCACATGAACACAAACCTTCTTCGTAGACTGTTTCCATGCCCCAACTCGGTGGCAGAAGTGGTGCCTGTTTAAATTAAGGAAACCTAATCAAAGGGTGGGGTATATCCCCAGCAGCCCCCTCTAGGAATGCAACTTACCACTATTTTTATTATTCCCTCTAGAAAATACCTATAGTTGGTAAGAAACTTTGTTTAATTACTCAACTTCTTTGTTTGTTTAGGTGTAAATTAAGCGACGCGAGGGGGTTAGTGAAATATGAGACTGCAGCCATCTGTTCTCTTCCTCCCTCGTCAATGATAAGCCGATAAAGTAAGAGAACTATGCTTCGCCAAACCATTCTGTCTGTATATTTTACACGTAGCAGTTAATACGTTTATCTATTGTTACAACATGGGCTTAGCGTTTGACCGAGAAGTCTTAATCTGACAAATGAAGACTTATTCGCTCATACATGCACCATACGCTTACGTAGGTTGCCAGAAGAGTTCGTAGCAAAATTATACCACTTGTTGAAGTGAAGAACCTGCTTTTTTCTAAGCTTCTAAAATTAACGGTGAAATGCAGTCATCACACAAAGCCTAATTTACATGGTTGCTTAAGCGAAATATTTTAAATGTTTGTTACAGGTGAGGAAAAAAGGGGGGATGTTGCCAATGAATACACGGCGTCCTTGTAAATTTTTTTAACGAATAAGTTAGGTTTATATGCGATCTTGTCGACTTGTAATCAAGGCCTTGCGGGTTCCGAAATAACTTGACTGGTAACCCGAGAACACTTATTCGAAACACGTGGCCAGGAAACCTATAATTCTTACTGGTGCCACGTTTGTTATTACGGTGAAGGATTGATTGATTGATTGATTGCATTGATTACATTTGTGTATCACATATGTGCGTTATGTAAACATCTTTGATATCTTTATACTGTAATATCAGACATCCTTGGCCGAGTGGTTTCAGGTTCGAATCCCGGCCAGGGCATGAGTGTTTGTGAGTGTCCATTCATCAATTTCATGATATCATCACTCATCCTCATCTTCGCAAATTAGCCAAAAGTGGAACAAAAAGCGAAGAAAAATAAACTAAATCAATCAATCCGTGGCCGAGTGGTTAGCACAACGCGCTACGACCCCAGGTGCTCTGAACTCGAATCCCGGCCTGGGTATGGATGTTATTTGTGATGTCCCTTCATCCATTTCGTCATATCCAAACGCATCCTCATCCTCGCAATTAGTCAAAACTGGCAGAAAAGCGAAGCATATTAAACAAGACAATGAATCCCTGCTTACGCAATTATTTTTCTTCTTTATTTTCTTCTAATTAATGCCAGTGCTGTAACAGACAAGTTCATCGTTGAAAATCTCTTAAAACATTGCAGTTAGCACAATCGGCAGGCTTTTTATACAGAAAAATCGATATACTCTGTGAAGAAACCAACACCAGACTCACGTTGATCGTACCTTGACGGGAGCGAAGCTTGATCGCTAGTGTAGATACCCTCTGACCGTGAGCGGAGCGTTAGGGGACAGTGACCTGAGCGTTGCTAGAGCGTAGATGTGAATAAAGCGTTAGGGGAGAGTGACCTGAGTGTTGCTTGAGCGTAGATGTGAATCAAGCCTCATTGGTCCCCCGAAGGTTCAGGCGGGATGTTAAATTGTGAACATCTAAAGAGAAAAATAACGTCACAAGCTCGCAAACATGCTGTGGCTATGGAACGTCGCAACTAAAATGGAAATGGAATTTCACTCAGCCTCAAAGAACCTTGGGACACTTCTTTTAACATGACGAAAGGAGACGCAAGCCCACAATAGGAAGGAAAAATACAGTACGCATCTGACAGGCAAATTAAACTCCTACCGTTTCAATGAATAATAACTACTTGCACGGTTTCATTCAAGTTTCCATTAGTTCGGCACTTTCCGCACAATCAAACGCCACGCACAGAAAACCGCTAACACGTAGGAAATTGAATGGTTTCGGACACAGGCCTCTCTAGATCCAGACAAAATTGTTTGAAAATTAATTGCGTATTGATTAATCGTAGCCACCGAATTACACGCGGAACATTTCAATTAGCCTTTGTCGACAACGTCCTCCGTAGATAATGCTCCATTGCCTTTGCATTTTACTTAATTAATGTCGCTTTCTTCCTCTCTGGGCTAATCGCGACGATGGCGATGAAGTACTGAAGCTCGAATACATAAGTATGACAAGATCGACAGTTGCCAGGACTCTATCCCACAACAGAAGAGGGAGGTTCAACTGTTTAAAAACATTTTGGATTTAACTAAGAAGGCGAAATAATTATATTTTCACTTTTTAGTCAAGAAAATGAAGTACAAACGGAGGTTATATATATAACCCTCCTTCAGCTACGACTTCAATTATAATTTTCTCTGACGATTTCTCAAAGAAATATTTTAAAAAATTCACAAACATTATGTTCTACAAAAAAGCTAAAGATGCAGTTCAGTAATTACAATTACAAGAAAGCAAATGGGCAATAGCAATTTCACCTTCAGTTTCAATAATGTTCCAACTAACAACATGGAACGTGACTATTAACATTTAACAAGTCCAAAAACGTATTTCTAATGAAATTCGCTAGATACTGAATAGAAACGCCAAAAAAAATGGACAATAATATAATAAAATTGTAAAACTAAATTCCGCTGCACATTTTAAAAAATGCAAAAAGATGTAAGTATAGAGGCTGCTGCCATCTTGTGAGGACGTTTGAAATTAACCCGACAGTTTCCGTTACCACAACGCAAAAAAGACCCTCTCTTCTCATTTGCGAACCTACATTTGCGACTGCAATTAAACCTGTTATTGCATATCCCAATTCATAAGGGGATTAGTCTGACTCCAGTTGAGTACGTGATGTCTCGACTGCCGACTTGAAACCTCCGTGGGTTGCGCTTGTAATCTCCCGCGGCAGACGTCGTTCGTTCTTGGATCACCTCGTAACACCACCGACATTTTGGAAAAATGCATCATTTTTTTTAAATACCTCGCACTCGTACCGTATCGACCCGCTTCTCATTCATGATATGACATGTAAAATTATTTGAAAGCTGTCATAAAAAAAAGAGGTCCCCTGATATTTTTGTTTAAAAAAACAAGTTCGAAGGAAGATAACGTTTTGTGTGGAAGAAGTGGCATGTTTTATGGAAGGTTTTTGCGATAAATGCATGTAGCTAAATTTCAGTCAAATGCACAAAATTTTACAAGATAACGGATACATTGACTGCCGGAGGTGTCGGTATGATTGGTGCGGTTCCAGCCACGAAAAACCTCGAAAAAAATACCTTCTTGATTAATGAGCTTGTTTGTCATACCACGGTTCTCTCATTTTTCCTCGCACCCTACGTTAATACGTCAATCTTCCTTTTCTCTCTGTTTCCCTCTTTATCTACACTTCCCTTGTTCTTCTTTACTTTCTTCTGAATCCTCATCCTTTCTCTCTCTCTCTCTCTCTCTCTCTCTCTCTCTCTGTCTCCCTGTGCGTGTCTTTTCTTCTCTCTCAAAATGTTCCTATCCTTCCATTTCTCTTACTTCCTCTCCCCTTACATCTTTCCATCTCTGTCAATTTCCGTCATTCCTTTTCTCTCTTTTTGTTCGTCCTCGATTCTTTCTCTTTTGCATCTTTCAGTGTCTCTGAATTTACTCTTCACTCTCTCTATCCCTTTATCATTTATCTTTATGTTTCTTTGTTTCCTCCTCTTGTTATTGTTCCTTCTCCTTATTCTGTTTTACCTCTTTCCTTCTTGTTGTCTCCCTTTTTCTTTGTTTTCACTTTGCCTCTCTTAGTTTCCCTCTTTCTATTTTCCCTTTGAAATCTCCCTTTTCAGCTATGCTTTTCTTTCTTTTTGTTTTATCTGTCTCTTTTACCTTTTCCCTTCTCTTTGTTTTCCACTCTTCCGTTCTTTCGATTTCCCTCTGTTTCCCCACTCCTTCTATATCACTCTCAGTTTTCCCCTTTTCCTTCTTACTTTTCCCTTTTACATATTTCATTCTCTTTGTTTTGCACTCTTCAATTCTCTTAGTAGTGTTTCGGTTTCCTTCTTTCTCGATCTGTTTCCCCTCTTTCGTTCTATAATATAACCCTCTCAGTTTTCTCATTTCCTTCTTACTCTGTTTACCCGTGTCTTTCTCTCTGATCCTCCTTTCTGCCTCTCTTCTCTCAAACTTAGCGGTGAAGGCAAGGGTAGCCGGGCAATGAAATTTTCGGTGCTGCTGCAGAAGCTCTGTTAACGCAGGTTCGCTTCACTTCGTTAGAGCATGCACTCAAGATCACAAAATCCGTCTGGAGTAGAATCGAAGACATGTACTGGGAGCTGGCAGAAGCACTCGTTCTGCGAATGCCAATGCGTTCTTTCTAAACTTCATCAGCGAACAGCGGCAGACAAAAATATCCTTTCGAAATATTCCCACGCACGCAATGCACTGGAGGTCTCGAATTATCTCTGAATCACGTTGTAACTTTATCTCGTCGCCACTCTTCACGGTGAGCTAAAAATGAGAAGATAAATTCTGCCAGGTAACGTTAAATTAGTTAACTCGGCCACATTGTGGACGCAGTTCGAGCCTGCCGTATATACCGTGGGAGTCGGCACATTTGCTCCCAGAAGATTAAGCGCATAAAGTTATCGCTTTTAATATCTTCATTCTGGTCGTCAGTTTGTATGGGCGTCCTCTAGTGCAGGACAATTACAATAAAAAATACCGCGAAGTTCTGCGAACTTTAATTGAAGTTGTCCAAATGGACTGTTCAAAATAGTAGGTCCATTCGCAAATAGCTTAACGGCTTAGCAGTTTTATGTGTCTATTGGCCTACATACCTAGGTACATAAATATTTTGTTTTTGCATAACGAATCTACTCTAATGAAAGGAGAACGTAATATCTGCACTAATGGAAATATGAGAAGGGGGCAGGTGGGCGACGGACAAAACCCGCCTACAGGCTAATATTTTATTATTATATTAACGTTACAGCTATAAAATATTTGCATTGAAATACTTTAGTGTAAATAAATATTAATTAAATTTTACATTAATTCTATTGCCTGCAGCCAGCCAGATTATTTTAATTTAATTTAATATTGCTGTTTTAATGATACCAATTATATATCAAATAGGTCATGCTTATTATTTTGAATTATAGGGTGAATTACTGACTATGCATAAGTTTACATTAAATTACTTCTACGATAATTTATTGGAAATAGTCCTAATGTGCACATCCGCGGTGGCCCAGTCGCCCTCAGTGGAGTGGTGGTTATCACACCGCGCTACGACGCCATAGGTCTTGGGTTCGAATCCCGGGTAAGACATAGGCAGGGTGGCTACAAACAAGCAGAAATGAAATTCCCTGACTTTTCCAGGTTTTCCAGGACAAAATTTACATTTTTCCCTGACAATTACGAACTAAACTAAATCGATGTTTTTGCAAATGGAAATAATGAACTCATACAGGTCCAGGTATGAATTTGTTAAGTACCAATATTATCTTCTATGAATTTGACTTAATTTCTCTATTCTCTATGATTTGAATTCAAACAGCAAAATAGTGAATTTGGAAAATTATTACAATTCACAAGCTAGAGAAGGATTACGGAATTTTATCATACTCGGTAAGTTTAAAATAAAATGCTTGATTATTTTTAAAGTTACGACAAAATGAGATAAGAGTGAAGAGTGAGTGATTAAGAAATATATTTTGTAATTTATCAGTCTCCTTATACATTCTCGGTATTATATGTTGATATTTCCCTCTGCTTGCAAGAACCATGAGTGCAGACTCAATTTTCGATGGATAAAGCTATTTCTCTCTTATCTGTAAAGCAAACAACTTAACTCTTGCATGTAAGTGAAACAATTGAATTGTACAAAAGAGAGTGTCATATTTCCTTACATTATCAATGATATTGTACTGCTTCAGTACAGTATCCAAGTGAAATACTGTGAAATTGACAACATGCAGTTATACCATTATTGCTGACGAAAAGGGTATGTAGGTATTAGAAATTTAACGCAAGAAATTTATAGAATTGCATTGTATAGGTACCTAATTTAGCTAACGAAACATTAAAACAGGAACACTCTGTTAATAACAGCTTCTGAAAGTTTATATACAAGGGGTGTCCTGAAAAAGCTCCAATGGTGCCTGTACGCAGCACTAGTAGCCGGAGAGCGACACACACACATGCAGGCAGGAAGAAGTGGCATGTAGCTGTAATCTCGTACAGTCACAATGCAACCGTTTTAGGACAGTTCTAGGTTAAAGATTGCAGTTCTCATACAGTCTCCCACCGACTACGATGTAGCCTACGTGTAGAAATCAGATTTTTGCACGCTCAGAATTTGGCATAGAACCACCAGCAATCGTGTGAGGTGTGCAGACCGGACGTCGTGAGTGATAGTATGGTCAAACGATGGTGCAGACAATTCACAGAAGGCCAATCGAATGTGCACAACCCCATACAGCTGAGAACACGCGCGACCTTTGCATCACTTCAGGTGAGAGATCTTGGACCACTCTCTGTACACCCCTCGCCTTGCATGTACCGACTTTCATCTCTATGTTCAACTGAAAAGGTTTCTGGAAGGACAAGGATTTGACAGCTACACTGCGGTAGAGATAGTTCCAGTCTTTGCTGTCAGATACATATGCCATGGGCATACAAAATTTAGTGCCATGCTACGACAAATGCCACAACAACGGTGGTGATTATGCCGAAAATTAGGTTAGGACTCACTGTTACTAACGCAATAAATTACTTCTGATATTCTTGTTATATTTATAGCTAATTGGTAGGGACCTTGATTTTTATTTTTTCAAAATGCTGTTTTTATTTTTTTATTTTTTGCTATTCGGTGTTATTTTTCCCAAAATTCACTTTTTCATTTTAGCGCCTTTTCTGGCAAATACCTGAAATTATACCTTCATGGTGTATTTAAACTACTGCTTCAAATTGTAAGTCACATGGCCTACGCCTCTTCGTGAGAGTTTGATATCTTGGAAGTTATTTTGGGAAAGTTATTTTCCATACCCCTTTTTTAATTTTAAGGTAAGGGTTTTAGATAATGGAATTTCCCTGTATATACTGAAGGGTGCATAATGACCATAAGTGCGACCCACCAAAAACTTTTAAATCAATCAATCTCACGTGACAGATACCAATATATTATGGCACCAAAAATTGGCATTATCTTTTTTTGACTTGTTGCTGTTACGTTTCCCAAAATTCGCGTTCTTGATTTAGAACATTTATCTGCCAGATATACCGAAACTTAATACTCCATTGTGCTTTTAAACTATTATTTTAAATTGTAGGTCACATGGTCTACGTATTTTCGTGACTATTGGATATGTTGGATTTTTGAGGAAGTAAAAGTAAAGTGCTCCCCTGTGCTTAGCACCAAGCCATGAAGGCATCTAGGGGGTGTGGAGTTAGGGCACCACACTTTCTTGATCACGGCCGAAGGTGGGGGTGATGTGATCACCACCACGCTCCTGGCTACCTTTACCCCCCAGGTACCCGCTTGATACGGCGCTTGGTGGGCGCCGGAGCAGTTTGAACAGGTGGAAAAGATCCCTGTTCTCCCCCGCAGGGGATCGACCCCGGGTCTCTCGCATGGTAGTCAGATGCCCTATCGATTGCTCGCTCGACAAATACCAATGGTGCACACTTAGCTTGGTAATTCAAAACACATCTCGCGTAACAAATACTGAAGATGTGGCTCCCGTGTGACGGTAGATAAGCACTCAATCTCCTGTTAGAACCCTCCCACTTTGCTCTGTGATGCAAATTGTTTTGATAGAAGTTGAAAAAATCGTGGGAAATACATGATTTAATGTGGCTGTCGGAATTATTCCATGTATAACAAGCATTATAGTTTACTCTTGAATAAAATGTTGGAACACTTCTATGTACACAAATATGGTACATTTTGTTTCTTTAAGCCTAGAAAGGACAAGAATGTTGGATTTCACGGAATTTTTCGTTGTTTTTTTTTTTTTTAAAAAAAACGCTATAAACGCCAACAATTCGCATTTTATGCCAAATTCGCGTTATTTCGATATTTCGAACGGGCGAAAAATGTGTCCAGACATCACTGCACATTCTTAAACAAAACTTTGCAGCAATTAACATTTTTCACGGTTTTCGCGTTTGCGAAAAATCAAGGTCCCTACTAATTGGAAATTACTTTCTGGTCACCCCTCGTATAAATCAGTAGATGAAAAGTGAAAATTTAGCAGGGCTGGCAGAGAAAAGTCAATTCTTGAAGAAAGTGATATGCTTTTATGATTGAATGATTCGAGTAAATATGATATTAAAATATTTACGTATTTATTATTAGTATTTAATTTCATAATATTGAACATTAACCTTACTCTGTGAGAGATTAATGACCATCTCTCACGAGTTTAAACAGACAGGACAGAGAGTGGCGTTAATTTCATTGCAATACTAGTGTTGCAGAAAATTTAAGGTTGGGCGCATGCAGTTGCCAAATATAACATTCACCAGTGCACATGTTTCGCTTTTTCGTGATAGTATTCAATATATATCCCGTTTTGTTGGATTCTTCTCGATATCTAAGAATAGTGCAATGTCATTGTAAACGTATGTTAACTTGTGCGAAACCAGTAATGCGTCAGGATGATGAAAGAAAACCTTCGTAAGCACTGCTACATTAAATAAGGTGAAGTGAGCCAGAAGAGTAATAAAATTCCAGCAGCATATTTGCAGTCTAGAGCTCTTCTTGTTTATGCATGCGATTTTTGTTGAATGTTGCAGTCCGAAGACATCCACCAAAAATCAATTCCATAAGAGTGCTATGCGTGCAATTTCTGTCGTATGTTGTAGTGAGATACTTTGTCGGATGGCGATATTCGACAAAAATCGTATGTATCAATGGAGCCTATTTGTTTCCATGTTCCTTCAGTTTGTCCAACAAAATGCCTTACTACGACGTCCGATAACTATCGGACGGCGCCGCCCTCTCCCATCCCCTCCATCTGTTGACAGTTCTGTCCCCTTACTACTCCCATACGGACAAGAAAAATGATAATTCAATGTATTTTCCACGTAATATTTAGACACTTAACACATTTTGCTGCCCCTCCGGAAATTTCTGTGTGTCTCTCTCTCTCTCTCTCTCTCTCTCTCTCTCTCTCTCTCCTCCTGCCATCACTGGTCTCTGGCGATGTGGTTGTGTTGTGCATAAAAGGGGCCAAAAATTGAGGCCGAAACTTAGCAACAACATTTCCTGTTCCCGTGCCGAGTTCCATAACGATATCTATATAAAAAAAAAGTCAATGAAGACAAAATTCTCTGACATTTCCCTGACTTTTGACACCTCAACTCCCCTGACTTTTCCCGGTTTTCCAGGTCTGTCGCCACCCTGCATGGGTGTCTGTTTGTTTGTCCCGAGTGAAAAAAGGTAAAATGGATATAAGAAAGCAGAGAAAAAGAATGGCGGGAAATTGCCACTTAGAAGTTTTTTGTTCTACATAAAAGGGCGCCTGATTGTCAGGCGCAAGACTGGAGTTCGATTCTCTGGATGAGTGGTTTCAGGTGGGAACTTTTCAAACACTGTACCTGGACGAAGTGGCTCTGAGGTTCACCTAGCCACTAATAAATGAGTACCAAAGGAGATACCCTGGTGTTAAAGTAGCCGGAGTATGGTAATGATTACTTCATACCCACAAAGTGGCCGACCTTGCGACTATGTAAGTTCTACCTCCACCCATCTCCCTCATATGCCTCCGTGCTATGTTGTAACTTACGGGGCATACAGAAGTTACCTAGCAGCTAAATGTAAAAAACAAATCCTGACATAGGCTGTCATGAAACATTTGCTGCTGAGATGACCAACAAAATCGTACGAAGGAAATTTAAGGAAATCCATTATTGAAAATTTAGCGTCAAAACTATTATAAATTACAAACCTTCAGAAAGGTACCGAGATAGAATAAAAAGAAATGGATAAATCACTGGGAAAATTCTAATTTTTCACAGCCTCTACAACATTCTTGTGCCTAGATTATTAATGAACGGGCAGGAGTTGATCCTTTAAAATGCTCATTGTGCTGGAAAGCTAATATAGGTCGAAAATTACATATGAGTAATTTTATTTCAATTACAGTTTTGCATTAATTATTATACGGGACTGTTAATTACACTTACGATGGATACATTTTAATTTCAAATTCAAGCTGTGTGTGGGTGGGAGAGCGATGTTGAGGAAAATCATGAACAAAATCTTGCAGATGTCACAGCTATATCACTTCATCAGCCTGTGCCACATGCAGAAAGCCCTATTTTGCTTCATTTTCCACATATCCGTTCCATGCTTGAAAGGAGATTACTACCGTGCGTTCATTTCGATCTGCAGCCGAGAGATCGGGAGAAGCGTGGCGGGCGGCGCTGACGGAGATGCCGACATTTGCGGCCTGTAATGCCCGCTTATTTTTATAGACATATGCAGACATTTATATAAATATTGCAAAACGATCACTAACCTGTGTTATAACACGCAAAAGTTCTTATGTAATTCATCCAAGTTCTGATCTTATATACAGAAATAAATACGCTATAGAAACGATGTTAAGAGCCACAGATAAGAAAGCATTTTAATCATAGTTTTGACCAGTAACGTCCTGTTTAAGTTTATATCCTTGAAAGAGTTTTGTGGCCATGGGAATCGTTTGGCGGTTTCGAATGTGCAACACTGTATCAGGATTACACTGCAGACGAAACCGATAAAAGTGAATGGTTTTCGTGAGCTTCCTTGCAATCCGAAATATCCGAGCTCGAGTTTTTTGTTCCTTCGCGACTAGATGAAGACAGAGTTGTAAATATAGTGGCGAGCAATGTAAACCAAGAGCGTGTTAATTTCGTACTGTGCGCAAGAGTGTTATTCTTGGTTACTTGCAGTTACTTGTTTGTGTTATTGTAGTGTGTATGTGTGACGTGTCAGTGAGACGATTGGAATGCCAGCCGCAAGATTCACGTTAGAACAAAGATTTACCTACGTGAAAACAAACTCGTGTCGAGACGTGTGTAGATAATTTGTACAGAAATTCCCATGCGTTTCAACTCCACACAGAGATACGGTTAGACATCTTGTCCTTAAATTACGAGAAACTGTATCGTTAAATTTTAAAACACCTAAGCAAAAACGACGGATTCTAACCGAAGCAAAACTCGATGATATTGGTGCAGCGTTAGAACGTTCTCCAAACAAACCTCTATGCAGTGTTTCACAAGAGGTGGGCGTGTCAAAATCATCGGCACATTCAGTCACTAAGCTACTAAAATTAAAACCATACTCTTATAACACAGGTTAGTGCTCGTTTTGCAATATTTATATAAATGTCTGCATATGTCCATAAAAATAAGCGGGCATTTCAGGCCGCAAATGTCGGCATCTCCGTCAGTGCCGCCCGCCACGCTTCTCCCGATCTCTCGGCTGCAGATCGAAATGGACGCACGGTATTATTATATTACGTAAAAATTTCGCAAGAAAAAGATACATGAAAATCACCTGGCTAAGAAATAAAAACAAGGAAAGTGACTCATTTCAATTTGTAATTCTTTCAACTTGAAATTGCTATTTGGTATCTCGGGATGCGCAATGGTAGATTTGCCTACCAAGTGTCATACTCTAGCAACCAGAAGGGATGCAGTAAAAGTAGGGGAAATTCTCACTTATCCTCCTTTCAAATACCATCATGCCTGCCAACATAAAAGACTATCGCTTGTGAAAAAACTTAAAACTTGGTTTCGCAATGTACAGTCGTCCGTGAGGAAGGTTTTGAGCATGTACGGTCAGCAGTTAAGAATATTTGTATTTTTTTCGTCGCCTTTCTGTCTCTATATGCTAATCGCGACGATGCCAATGAGTGATTATTATTATTAGGTGAAATTTAAAAAGGAACAATCACAGAGTACGCCGATGCCCAAGCCTTGACTCGAATCGGAACTTTCGGTGGCACTCGACTCGTCTGTAATATCATTCTACACGATCAGAAATTTCGATAAGTAGTCAACCACGACAGCTATAATGATAACGATAGGTTTGCTTCGAACCCTGTAGGTCTACATAAGTCGCACCGCTACTAGAACATGACAGAGTTCGATCAGTCAAGTGATCGTGGCGGAGTGATTAGCACATCGCGCTACGATTCCAGGGGTCCCGGGTTAGAATCCCGGCCTGGGCATAGATGTTTGATTATATGATGAAATTGAATGGACACTCACATTCATTCACATCTACGCAAATTAGCCAAAAGAGCACAAAAGCAAAGTAAAATAAAGCAAATCAATCACTCAATCAGTCGACCAATCAACAGGAAGCACGTTGATTACAATGTGATTATGTTACCACTCAACAATTGGGAAGGTCTCCACTTCCAACAATAAAGCACTCACTGCATACAATTTATGCACTACTGGTTTAACGTTCAACCACTGCATAAAAACACTGTGGCATGGTACATGCTTTGTTAATTAATCACTAATTGTTCCCGATACTTGTGTTCAATTTGGGTAAAGTGGCTTTTACTCTAACTGGAAACCAAAATGAATAATATATTGAAGGGAAGTGCGTCATTAACTATTACAAGATGTTTAATTCATATCGGAATGCTAGTAAATTATGCACACTCAGTGGCGTGCCAGTATTTTCGCTCAGAGTCTACGTCTTCTTTCCTTATACTCATCGCATGCCCAACTGGTAGCTGACCTACTTCTTGCTACATAGCTCCATCTGTCCACCAATCTTATTCGGGGGGATGTGTGGGTGGCTCGATGAGCGTCAACAACCTCACTTGCGAAGTAAAAGCTGTAGGGGCAACATCGCTCTCCCGTTACAACGTTGCCAAGCGTACGCCTGTTTTGTCAGTTGTTCTTATTAGCTTGTTCGTTCAGTGTTTGGGTGTTTTGTGGACTAATTTTCCGTGCTTTGTATACTATTGTATGACTTTTATCCAGTAACGGCACTGGTCAACTCTCTGTCTCTCTCCCCCCCGTTTTGCGGTACGTTGGCAACATGCTCTGTATCCGACGCTCATTTGTTTCTTCCCTCCAGCAACATTCGGTGCCTTGTAGCACGAAAATGTCCGATGTCAGTCGAAGAGAATTCAACTGATCGCTGATTCGTTGTTTCCCGCCCGCAAGTTGGAATTGCGAGCGGTATAGTAATCCGAGATTTTATAATATTTTGATGTATCTGACGTAGGGTTTCCTGTAAACGTTTATATTATATTGTTTATCCACGGCGTAGGGTGTAAGCTGTAAGGGGTTATCTTATCAATGTTGCAGGTCAACGAGGCTCTGGCGTCTGGACCTACAATCAGTAATCAGTATAATCCTCCGTAAAGCGTGTGTTGTACTGTTTCGTCCTTATATGTACTGAGCGCACCTTTATAGCTTCAACATTTAACTTAGGAAAAGTAAATTTTAGCTCTCAGACACACGTCTTGAGTTTAGGGACTTGGCTCCATATAATGTGACCGGTGCAAATAGCCTAAGAGCTTACGCATCCAAAAGTTTTATTTCAATCAATTCAATTTTCCATGACGCAACAGTCCTCCCGAAGGCCAAGGCTTCTCAGACGGATTTTTTATTGGGTGGCGCGAGTCCCATCGCAGCTGCTTTCTTGCTTCTGAGACCGAAGGGCGCTAGTTCAAGTAACCCCCGTCGATAACACACGTGGGTGCCGCCTCATGTACCCGTGCATTCCTTTCTGGTTTACTCAAAATGGAATATGTATATATACACAGTGTGTTTCCGTGACCTTGATTCACAGTTGCAGGGTAGATGGAGACTGAGCCAAGTACGAATATGAGATAAGGAATCCCTGTCCGGAAACGCACCATTAGAGAGTTACGAGTCAAAACTATTTGGGGCTTCCTATGACAGTGGAATAAGACAACTGAATGATGCGGCTTGTAGATTTAATACGGACGTTACTACAGTGTATCGTAGCACTCTACGACGAAAACGTTACAGAAGTTGCTCAAAATGGCGGCCCCCAGTGTCGATCCAGGCACGATAGCATCGCAAGAAGCTCTGCCGCATCTGCTGTAACATCCCCGGAGTCATTCTGACGATATCACAGGCAGCAAGGATTCTTGCCAGGAGGGGATGCAAGGCGTGTGCCTCAGCACCCAATCGTCAATCGTTTGAGTGAGGAGGACCTGTTGGCAGGAATCCTTGCCATATCGTCAGAACGAAGCAGAGTGAATACGACGAAACTTCTTGCGACGCTGGGGCCGCCATTTCGAGCAACTACTGTAACGTTTTCGTCATAGAGTGCTACGATACACTGCAGTGACGTCCGTATTAAATCTACAAGCCGCATCATTCAGCTGTCTTATTCCACTGTCATAGGAAGCCCCAACTAGCCTTGTCTTATAACTTTTTAATGGTGCGTTTCCGGACCGAAGTTCCTTATCTCATATTGGTACTTTCGTCAGTCTCCTTCCACCGTGTAAGTTTGAATCAAGGTCACGGAAATACCCTGTATACACACATATATACACAAACGAACACCATTAAATGACGTCACATAGATGTCCTTCACTTGCTTAATCATAACTTGACAGTATTATGCAATTCATTTCTCACGTATGCGTTAACACATGTTAAAATAATCTCTGGAACGAATTATTTAAGGCTAAATGGTACAAGAGGAGCCGTTTTGTGAAAATTTGTGAGGCTGTTCTTTAAAACCACATCACACGAAAATTTTAAAATACAAAAGTGTTTCATGGGTTAACCTGTGTGGGCTACATACAATCTTGGGTTTACTCTATAATAGGCCATGTGATGTATGTGACATATCCATCATAATACGATATTAATAAATCCAATACAACAAACCTGATCTCTTTTAGTGCGAATGAAAATACTCTCAATGGTCAGAAGACTTGTGCGAATTCTTGAAAGTTGACTCACCTGCAAAGAAAGAGAACATTGTTATTTCTAACTATTGTGTTGAACCGTTGTAACATTTCTAATTTCGATAAATTAACTTAAATAATAATTGAGGCTGGATTTATATTTATGGTGGAATTTAAAACACCGGAATGTACGGTTACCGCCAATAAAAATGGAACACCTAGATCCTGAAATACTCGCTTCGCTGCAAGGCATTATGTCTAATACTATTATTAACATCCACTTATCGCCGTGAGTTAGGCAACACACATAACGCCTTGCAGAGAAGAGAGTACAGCTCACCGCTCACGAGAAGATCCCCAAATGAGGGGAGAGGACGTGCGGAGGGAAAGGGGAAGACCGGTCTATTTGCAGATTTTAGGGGTAGCAGGAAGTCTTCCGCTGCGGTCATTGTCGTTGTGGAAGTGCTTGTGCGTGGGTGTGTTATTGTGATTTTTGGGGGATTTTGCGTGGTTTTCGTGGTGTTTTAAGAGTTATGGCAGGTGTAAGGAGGAAAGGTGCTACCGTGCACAGTGAAGCGCGTGAGATTATCAGCAAAGTTATTGAATTCTGAGATCGTGAATCTGAAGAAAAGAAATCTGTCAATTAAGCAGAGCACCAAGCGTGCGTCTGCAGCAACAGGTTTGTCGGAGCCGACAATCAAGAGGATTCGGAAAGAATCGCTTGAACGGAATGATCGGCCACCGATGAGAAAACTTGTTTCCCCGGAAAAATTAGGAAAACACCACTTCACCGTAATGTGATTCTCAATGATTTTGACATGAATGTCATCATGAATTCAATTCGTCTTGAATTATGAATTTGTTTATTTCTCATTGGTTGCTGTTTTTTGTTTTCAGTGTACAGAATATTTTCGTATTGCTTATCCTGTACATTATTTAGCCGTGTTGTGTCGGAAACGTTCGAATAAAAGAAATTATTATGTCAATATGAACCAATCAGCCCAAAAATTTTCATGCCAAACCTAGATCGACAAAGTAATGTTTACCATTGTTGACATTTGTAGCTCTGCACATTGTAAGTGCAAATAAATGTTCCTTTTTTTGCCATTTTCTTCGAACGCCAGTGCTGTAACAGCGAATTCCGTCGTTAAAAATATCTTAAACATTGTAGTTAGTACAATCGTCAGGTTCTTTATTAAAAAAATCAAAAGAAAAAATCGGTATACTCTGTCAAGAAATCAACACCAGGTTGACAATGATCGTACCTTGACCGCTAATGTGGATACCCCCTAACCGTGCGCGGACAGTGATTTGAGCGTAGATGTGAATCAAGCCTTACAGCTTACAGCGAGACCAAAGCGCTTGTTTCAGACCCAGGGTGCACTCCCCCAACGTTAATAGTGGAGTCGCCTGCCCCTACGTCACTTGAATTCCGGCAGGGATCTTCTTCTGAGCGGTGGTCTGTATTTCAGGATCTAGGTGTCCCATTTTTATTGGCGGTGACTGTACCTACACTAGAAATTGAACCATAGTTAAGTGGATGTTAACACTATGTTTTCCAGGAGGTCAAATTTCATCAATAAGACTGAATTATTAATTTTACAAAACGAGACATGCAGAAAACCTTAAGTCGTACAAATAAATGCCTCGGGAGACAGTTTAAGAAAAACTGTGGTTGTAGCACCCAACCTTTGTGGTTGAGTTGTTACTCTAGCGTGGCACAGCTCCAGGGGTTCCGGGTTCGAGTTCCAGCTTGACATGGGTGTACTTTGTGAGTGTCCCTTCATCATATAATCACTCATAACTTACGGTACTCTCTACCTTCATACTGTCCGACATATCTATATTTCACTTCATGTTACCTTTTGGTACTTTACTGTTCGGCAGTGGCGGCGATTAGGGGGGCGAGGGGGCAGTTACTCCCCCACTTTTAACCACTTTTGCCCCCGCACTATGCTAAACCTTATCTACAAAGGGAAATATACTGTCCTTTTCTCCCCGGTTTTGGAACACAATCGCAGCCACTGCTCTTTGGTTATATTATGAAAATTCATTTAGAGTACTGTCCTCCATAATTTTGTTAAACCTGTGTTAATATCCTAATAAACTTTACTGCAGTAGCGACGGTACACTGCAAAATTTACTCTTCAATCAATACTTGCAGATACAATTCTGCGGCAAATTTACAATTCAATAAATTCATTTGACAGTTACATGTATGGACTTCATTTCCATATACGCGTGCGATACACAAGAGAAGAATAAAAATCAGGTCATTTGTTGTGAGTGAATGATGCATGGAAAATTATACACGATGTGGTGTTGCCTGGCATTAGTTCAGATTTCCATATGGCAGAAAACAACGAACAGCTTATATTTTAAATTATTTACCTGCATCGAATTAATCACAACTGATTGGAAATTTGATTTATTCCACAGTGTAGAATGCAAGAAACTCACGACGGGGCAGAGGTTGATTGAGGCTGACTTTTTAAGTTATAGACGTGTCGAGTCTTTCTTCTGTGCATCGCTAAATCAGACGCCTCCTGATTACATTCTCCTTACTCTATACCCTGTCCCCGGAATCTGTGGAGCAAGACCGCGCATTGCTGAAGAGAAGGAAGGGGGGGGATCGAAACTGCAGTCGTTCCACCCCCCCCCACGCAATTCCTCTCACGTGTTCACTGGTGGAACCGTCTCGCGTGACTACTTGCGCAGAGACTTGTTTTTCGTTCGCTTGCTCCAAAGGTACCCGGGACAGAGTATAGCTGTTTTGCTGTGATGAATAACAAACACTAAACAGGCGCTCGTGGCTCAGTTGCTCGTTCAGTTAATCACCGGTGAATCGTCTACTCGTTCAGTATTGCAAGCGCCCGTGATTTGGCTACTCGTTAATAGGAACAACTTTCTGTCACTCGGCTGCCGGTTCAGCCAATCACACGTGATTTGGTTATTGGTTCAGCCGAGCAAGCTCCCAAGATTTGGCTACTCATCAGCCGAGTAAGCAGCAACCGTGATTCGGCTGCCTCTTTAGCTACACACCTGCGACTGTGCCCATAAAAAAATATCAGTCATATTTCTATCATGAAAATTTTCCATTGGATTTTCAAATGGAAATTTATGTACACACTTCACGATTTCAACCATCAGTGCTATCGTTCACAACAGAGGTGAGTACTGTGAAACGGACAATGTGCACCACTCATCAACAGAGTTGTATTTCTTGTTACTGCATAAAAACAGTATTGAAAAAGGTGCATCACACCATTACAAGACTTATTACGTTACCGGTGTCACATTAAATCGGTGAGTATGTTCGCGTTGGCTCCGTACCGAAGGTTCAATGTTCGAATTCCAGGAAGGGCGTTGATGTTCCTTTGGACGTGTCTCTTCATCAAATTCGTGTAATAATGATTCATCTTCATCGTCGCAATTATTTAACAAGGAAGAAAAACAACGTAACAAAAAATACAAATACAGGCAGGGTTGTTAATGAACTATTTTAAATTAAATTAAAATACTGATTCTACTAGAAATGAACTTTGGTTTAAAACGAGGAAATGACCCCCAATATAATTCTTAATCCTCCAAATACCACCTAAAATGTCTCAAAAAGGCAACAATTTAAGTCCATTTTGGTGCTAAATTTCAGTTACACCGTGTAAAAATGCATTTCCATCCCTCCAGATTAAAGATTCCAGATACATCCCTGCATCTAATCATCTTTCTTCCTTATCATCGCGATTAGCCAGAGGTACCAAAGAAGCGTCATGTAATAATACAAACGTCGTTTCATACCAATGTTTTAAAGGAACCTTTCTTACAATCATTGGTAATTTGATTATTAAAAGAAGTACATTTTCCAATAATGAAGCTGAAAACGTAGTGAAGCTTTATTATATAGGACGTGCTGCTTGCGTGTCAATGAATCAACCCAGATCATCTGATTAGGCCTACTTCCGTTGCTCAAAGTTTCAGTTCGCTATAGTATATAGCCACTTTATCATACAGGGTGTGCGTATATTTATTGAACCATAAAGATAATTATCGTAAGATACATTTAGCATCTTAAAGAATCGATAAACGCATTGTATAACTTTACGAGACCCTTTTGGACTTAGTAACTGACGTCAGTCTGGTTTGTTGGGAAACGGACGTTAAACTCGACGGGATATTTGCGCAACATGTTTACTAATTCACGAGTTTTTAAGCATCCACCGTAAAAAAACAAACTATCATCCCAGTGTTGCCGTAATTACGGTTTATATCCAGGTCAACACCGACTAATTAATGCATCAATTTCATTGCGCCTGGAACAAACTTCGGTGCCACACGTCGTCATCACAAAGGATCCCAATTTCGGACTCTTTCATTGCTTCGAGCGGTAATTGTTTTAACACCAACTTGACATGCATGGTCTTGGCGTTTTGATGAAAATTCAGCAGCAGGCCCCCGTTCGTATGCGTCTTGCGCCATTTCAGGTGGCAGTTACGACGGCGATTGCAGTTTGGCCAACCTCAGAAACATGCACCTAGTCTTGGGGATTTTTCTAAAACCTTATTTTGTCAATAGAGTTGCATGAATTCTGCCAGAACGCAAAGAAGAACGTTCGGTTAGTACTATCCACAAGGAAAATTGCTTCTTAAGTGGGAATTTATAATTGTTTTAAATCATACCTTTTCGATTAATTTGATTTTAGTAAGTTTGAACATTTTTATTGCATTGTGCAATTGACGTAATTGATAAAAGAAGAACATGTTGAAATACCATACTGAAACGTATGAGCTCGCGTACAAGTAAAATTTGCCCAGGCAGTGTTTCCTGGCGTACGCAGAGGGGAGCTGAAGGGGTTACAGCCCCTCCGAAATTTTCAGAATATCAACATTTTCAAATAAAAGCGGTGAAGAACTCGGGAAAACAGAGTTCATACATGCAAATTTCCCCTTAAAATCCCCCCCTCCCCCGATTGTCATTTTTCAGAGTGGAAAGTTTTTAATATACGAACTATATAATGTGTATGACGCCTCCCTTGAAAGCAGCTATGCACTAGCCACCTTTACAATTCCAGTCCCTCCCGAAAAGAAATCCTGCGTACGCCAGTGCAGTGTTTATACGGAACTAAGGAAGTCTCACAGATAATTCAAGGTCTCGACAGTCGGAAGAGTTTACAGGAAAGATACCGAGAAGGGTGGTCTCAGGTACTAATTGGAAATGATCAATACAATATATCTATATATTTCAAAATCAGCTGGGTAAATTTTACCCATACATGCGACTGTACGGGCTAGAGGCAGCAAGTTTCTTTTGTGCTGGCCTTAAGCTAAACACCTTGTTTTGCTACATAATTTACAAACCACGATTCGGTCACAGAGCGGTGGTGAAGCGGTACGTTCTGTCGCCTTGTAATGAAGAGGTTCCTGTTTCGAGTACTGGTGGATGCACATTCAACAGAAGGTCGGATACCATTATAAAGCCTCAAACTCTACCGTAGAACTTTCAAAACAGAAATTATTTTGGAATATTTTCAAAATTTTTATTTCGGAAGTTTTATTCGCTTTACATAAAATTCTCATCACAGGATATACCGAATTCACATCTCATTGTACTAAGTTATTAAAGCAACGGGAAAAAAATAAGACATTCGAATCAGAATATTTAATCAGTATTTCAATAAGGCCACGTTATTAAAGCTCAATATTACTGTTATGAGCCACTCTGGGGCCCACTCTATCTTGAGAATCTCTGGGGCAAGGCCGCGCATAACGGTAGAGAAGGAGAGAAAGCGAGGGAGTGGATGAAAAAAGCAATACACGCTGATGCAAACAGCTGGTAGCTGCGGTCGCTTTACCCCCAAAACGCAATCCCGTTCCCTTGTACGTGTTCATTGTCCCGGCCCTTTCGAGTCACTACTTTGATTTGATTTGATTTTTGTTATTTAGCTTCGCTTTTCTGCCACCTTTGGCTAATCGCAACGATGAGAATGAGTGATGATATGATGAAATTGATGAAGGGACGGACACTCGTACACTCATGCCCACGCCGGGATTTCAACCCAGGATCGAGACTCGCTCTCGTTCGCTCCCTCCAGAGATTCCCTGGACAGAGTATGGCATATGTAGAGGCAACTGCTGTAGCTAGAGGCGATTGCCACATCACTACCTCTATGGTCCATATCGAGAATCGTCAGTGGTCTTCATTAAATGTACCATCCTAGCATTTTGCCTGCAGTGGCCGAGAAAACGACGGTTTGAACTTTCGTCCTCCTGTAAAAACGTGAACCGTGCTACTGGCGTTCATAGGGGTATAACACAAGAACGGGTTTGGCAACACTGAGCGTATGACAGCGAGACCATTCTCTTGCGTTATGTGATGGTGTTGTCGCCAAGGTACACCAGCTGGGGATATTGGTAAAGGTTGAAAGAAAGAAAAAACAACAACGAAGCCAATGTCGTAATTTGCTCGTCGTCCCGGAATGAAGACATGAGTTGCACAATATCGCAGCAGCGGTGTTGTCGGATCGATGGAGATCCTGCATGATATTGTCAGCCGTTTATGAAATATAACCAAAAAGAATATGCTGGCGGATAATGGTCGCTACGCTTCGACGTCGGCAGAGAATTGCTTGGAGAGGGTGGAGGGAATATTATCATTTGAGCTCCACTCCTTCTATCTTTTACTGGTTCTTCCTTTGTTTCACTATATCTTTCTCCCTTCTGTTCCTATTTCTTTCTTCGTCTTCTTCTGTCTTTCTTTTTATCTTTGCTTTCTCCTTCCGCTTTTCTATCTTTTATTCTCACTTTCTCTCACTCTGCCTCACGCTTTCTATGGGGGATTTCAGATCGAAACGACACGCGACAAGTAGCGGCGGCGGGTGGTCCGAATTAGGTGAAGGGCTAATAGGAAATAAATGAAAAAAATAGATCAATAGTTACACATACTTATTAGGAAATGGTGTTTCCAATAAGTATGTGTAACTGTTGATCTAATTTCCTGAGATTTTTCTCTGTTACTCAGTTTTCTTCCTACTAGCTCTTCACTAAAATCGGACCCGCCAGCCACCGATCGACAAGTGGATTTCACATCTAACCGGCAAGCGACAAGCGACATGGGCCCCTTCACTCTACAGCAAAACATCCACCACGCATGGACGAATAGACCAAGGCGACACGGTGTATGGTATTGAGAAAACTACGACACGCAAGGTTGCATTTATAACTGAGGGTTAGCTTCCAAGCGACACCTGTCGCTTTACGATTTCACCAATCCAACGCAGGCGTGTGTGGCTGGTCATGTCGCTACGGTGAGAAACGTTGCTGTTGATTGGAGGGACATTTCTCGCGTGTCCCTTACTGCTTCAGTGTGAAATCTTCCTAAGGAAGCTGCCCAGTCCGAGCAACACGTAAGCGACAAGCGACATCATCATCAGTCGATTCACTTCGTAAGGTAGTATTCATTACTGATAGTTCGTTTCCGAGCAAAACTTGTTG
The DNA here is from genome assembly GCF_977018435.1 of Lepisma saccharinum. Taxonomy (NCBI): domain Eukaryota; kingdom Metazoa; phylum Arthropoda; class Insecta; order Zygentoma; family Lepismatidae; genus Lepisma; species Lepisma saccharinum. The sequence continues at coordinate 121,677,748 of NC_139229.1, forward strand.
CTTGTTGGAATTGATGTTTTAAGTTCACTTTATGCACAGATAGGGTAATCAGGGCTGGGCCTACAATGGGATCCGAACCATTGTGCAATGTGCTTCCACCGGGTATCGAACCCGGAACGCCTTGATCACAAGGCAACGACGTTACCACTACGCCATCGAGGACGCCCAAAGTGTTGCTTGTTGCTTGGGTCTGACAGCTCCCCCTTTCTTTGAGTGTTAATCCTTGCATTTTTTTTTAAAATTTCCTCATGTATTTAAGTGGCCAATGAATCGTTAGGAATCGGGCATGGCCCGTGGTCGTATGCAGCAGGGTAAGGATTGGGGGTGGGAGGGATACTTACACGGCCATTTTCTGTTTAGTGTCCATCCTCCCAAGCACTCTACAATGCTGCTCACTCCTCCACTTCTATATCAAGCAGCCCAACACCTTCCTAATTTCACAGTGGCTATTCCCGGAAGGGTTCCAAAACGTTGAAATTAATTAAGATACGATCGTTAGTGTCTGAAGATGAGGCAGCCGAACCCGAAAGAACTCTATAATTGGCAGTTCCCTGAAGATATAACCTATCAAGTCCACAAGAAATCCAGACACCCTCGTCATTATTTGCATCTCCTACAACGGAAGTCCACATCCATCCTTCAGTCAAGAGCCGAGAGAATCAAAAGAAAAGTTGAAAGTCGACCGGAAATTTCTTCCGCAAATATGAACCTCCACGTTCATTGTGTTTGTCTAAGGTTTTACATTCCTCCTGGCTTCCTTGTCTTCGTAATGGCTCCAGGAAGAACCGGATTAAGAGAATGAAGACTTTCTTCTCTGTTCTTTGCAAGTCGTTAAAGAGAAGTAACAAAAGGCAGCTAGCAAATTTTAGGGTCAAACGTGCACTCTTTTTCTTCCTTCAGCAAAGCCTACAGCGCGGTCTGTTCAATTAGAATACGTGAACTTCCTTCAAAAACAATGAATGTTAATACCTGAATCACAAGTTGGCTCATTGAGAAGTTTAATAATGAGCAAAAGACAAACAAGGATATCTGCTTTAAGTTGTGAAGACGCTTAGAAATTATATTAAGCATTTTAATTCCCCGTCTAATGCTTTGTAAAGAGATGCTTGTATTGCAAATTCTTCTTCGTAAAATCGGTATGTTGTATGCAATAAAAAGTGACAAAATTGTGCATGTAAATATGGACGTAAAATGCAAAAGGATAAATATACGAGGTGTGACAGTTTAATTCCCGGAATGGCCTTGTGATAAAAAAATTGCTCCTCTCTGTACTAGTGGCTTCTGTTGCGGTCGTGAAGCAATGCGCTTCGTCAGACGATGGTGCCGGAATACCTCGCAATAATATTGTCACATTGCGTTGGATTTCAGGAATGTCAGCAAATTTTTGTCCGTTCAGGATACTTTTAATTTTGGAAAGAATCACGCGAATGGGTTTCTTACCCAGGAACTCTCGAATCATTAACGCATCGTTCGCAGAGGCATTGTCATGGTGGAGAATCTACCTGTCAGGTCAGAATATTGGTCTGTTCCTCCGAACAGATTGTCTAAACTTGTCAGCACTAAACTATGCACTAACAATTCCTAATCATTGCTTTTCAAATTATTACACCGCGCAAGGTAAACACACGTTTGGGTCGGAAAGCGGACAAGGGTGCTCAACCCTGAACACACAAAATACCTAGGTATACTTTCTTTCTTCTTCAGTTAATTGATGTCCCTGTTGTAGCTATTGGGTTAATGAGATCGATATGATGAACTAGTAAAATAGACGTTGGGACAGATAAAATGATACACCATCAGGGTTGGACCCTGAAACCTCTGACATCTTATCGCGTTACGCTGGCCGCTCCGCCACTTATACTCTGTTCCTGGAATCTCTGGAGCGAGCGAACGAAAGCAAACTTGTGCCCAAGTAGTGACTCGACCAATGAAATCGTGGTAGAGAACGAGATTGTGTGGAGGGGGAAACGACTGCACTTACCAGCCTGTGCTGCTTCTTCCGCTCACATGCTCTCTTCCCATCTCTACCATTATGCACGGACTTGCTCCAGAGATTCCCGGGATAGAGTATGGAGCGGGAAAATAGGCATTAACCAAATAAATATGACCTAAATGCCAGTTTAAAGCAATTGAATTTTCGTGAAGTAGAAAGGTAAAGTGTATTTTGTAAAGTGCCCGGCGAGGAGCTAGGTTAAAATTTGGTTTTGGTCGTTAGGGTCGCATGCTCATTATGTAATAACACAAACTGAACCTTGTAGTGTTTCTTTATAACGGTTTAATTGGTGGGTTAAGTAAATGTGCATAAAGCTATTTGTCTTTAGTTATAGGTGTTCTTAGCTTTATGACCAGAATATACGTTATCTTAAGGTTCCCTTGTAATAAGTTTCGCTGGATATAATGAACCTTATTGCCTTTCACTCCGTATTGAGTTTGTATGTAAGGTCGATCTTTGGTGTACATGTTATGGTAATATGACACCAGTTGACTAGTATCATATGGTTGTGCAGAACGTTGGTAGTTCCTCGCGGCGCCGCAACGGCGCTGATCCGAGTATATACAGGGTGTCGCAAAACTCTTTCAACAACGCTTGGGTGCTGGTAGATATCATAAAAACAAGTAACTTTTCCTTATAAAGTTTACCTCGAAAGCGCTTAGTTTCTGCGCTATAAGCGCTTAAAATCTATCCTGTACGTATGCAACCCAACACAGCAAACGCTTGCTCTGACATAACTACCAGGGGCGCGTGGCAGGGTTGCCACTAGCGTTCCTCGTTAAGAGAGACGACTTGAAAACAACAACTTGGGAGTCTTGCCTGAGCAAAATTCAAAACATTAATGATACTTGCGATGTTATAAGAAGCATTGACAGTATTTATAAACTGACCAAGACAAGTAATGGGCAGACTGAAATTCAAGATTACTCATTCTAAAATATCTCCATAATTGATTGATTGATTTGGTTTATTTTAATTCGCTTTTCTGCCACCTTTGGCTAATCGCGAAGATGAGGATGATATGATGAAATAACAAATGACACCAATGTCTAGGCCAGGATTTAAACCCGAGACACCTAGCGCCGTAGCGATCTGTGCTAACCACATCACCACGGAGTGTTTCGTGTATCATGCAATATCAACAATTGCAAGGGACACGTGAGATAGGGGAAATCTACGAACGAACAAATGTAAACATGATATGCTTGCTGCCTCGTTTCGAACACGCAGACTGTAATGTTATTACAATTTATTTGGAAGTTATTCCTATCTGTGCTAATGTTATTGCTAATCATGTTCGTCTCACAAGTAAGTAATTGCAAGGCTTTTTTAATTTAATGATTGATTGATTAATTTGCTTTATTTTACTTCGATTTTGTGCCACTTTTGGGTAATTTGCGAAGATGGGGATGAATAATAATATGATGAAATTGATGAATATACCCTCTCAAACATCCATGTCCAAGTCGGGATTCCAACCCAAGACTCCTGGCATCGTAGTGCGACGTTCTAACAACTCCGCCACGGGGCCGGCTTTTAATTTAATGAAACACGTTGTTTAGACATGAATAAATTCACACATTAAAACTAGTGCTTAGTAAAAGCCAAAGCCAAGAAATGCATACTTATATCAAACGCTGAACTGTAAAGGGCACTCGTGTTGCACAATGACAAAAAACAATTTTGCGAACAGTAAAAGTCTATTGAGTCGCCTCGGTGATCGAGTACGTTTAGTGATCGACACGTGATCTCTTTATCGAAGGTTCCTGATAAGAGCTCCGGTCTGGAGAAATATGCCACTGGATCATTCGTCTTCGTAGTTCCGATTATTCTGAAAAGGGAGCACATACTGCACCGCTACACCTATTGCTGCATTGAACTTAACGTTAAAAAAAAACACTGTAAGAAAACTGAATTCATAACGTCTGTTAGTTCTCTGCTCTTAACGAATATTTTGACTCTTGGAACAATAGTGGCGTTAGAAAAATCAAGAACGAATATACTGACAAGAAAATTTCATTTCTGCAGTAAAGGCATGTTTTGCTGCGAATGTGATTGCAAACACGATGGTAGAGTGTAATGCACTAGCAGCCAGCAGTTTTTGTTCGAATGTCAAATGTTCGAACCGAGGCAGAAAGCACGTCATGTTTACATTTGACCCTTAGTGGATTTCCCCTATCTCACGTGTCCCTTGCAATTGTTGATATTGCATGATACACGAAACACTCCGTGGTGATGTGGTTAGCACAGATCGCTACGGCGCTAGGTGTCTCGGGTTTAAATCCTGGCCTAGACATTGGTGTCATTTGTTATTTCATCATATCATCCTCATCTTCGCGATTAGCCAAAGGTGGCAGAAAAGCGAATTAAAATAAACCAAATCAATCAATCAATTATGGAGATATTTTAAAATGAGTAATCTTGAATTTCAGTCTGCCCATTACTTGTCTTGGTCAGTTTATAAATACTGTCAATGCTTCTTATAACATCGCAAGTATCATTAATGTTTTGAATTTTGCTCAGGCAAGACTCCCAAGTTGTTGTTTTCAAGTCGTCTCTCTTAACGAGGAACGCTAGTGGCAACCCTGCCACGCGCCCCTGGTAGTTATGTCAGAGCAAGCGTTTGCTGTGTTGGGTTGCATACGTACAGGATAGATTTTAAGCGCTTATAGCGCAGTAACTAAGCGCTTTTGAGGTAAACTTTATAGGGAAAAGTTACTTGTTTTTGTGATATCTACCAGCACCCAAGCGTTGTTGAAAGAGTTTTGCGACACCCTGTATAAGCAGCGAGCTCGTAGTTAGCAGGAAGATCAGTGATCGGTTAGTTCGTATGAACTTTCCAGCCTGATCATTACCAGTGCTTAGTTAGAGATCGGTTAGTTCATTGAACTCTCCAGCCTAACTATTGCCTATTTTTGTGGAAGCAGGAAAAGGTTTATTATCCCCGTGGAAGTTAGTTGGCGAGTTGACAGCGGCCAGCGAAGAACCTGAGAGACTCTCCTCTCCTCAAAACCTCTCTGGGTTTGATGCCTACCCTTGGCCGAGACGCACAGTCGGACCCTTCCCTGAGGTCTGATCCTGGCTCCCCAGCTGAGTGGATTGTCGGACCAATCCTTACTCCTGAGATCTGATGCCGGCCCTGGCCAAGATGTTCTGTCGGATCTAACCTTTGGGTCTGATGCCGGCTCCCCAGCCGTGTCGGCTTGTCGGTTTCTTCTTCTTCACAGGTTCGATCCCTGTTCCCGCTCCTTTTCGAAACAGTGTCGCTTTGTCGAACCGCTCGTTATCTCCGAGTTTTTAATTACATATTAATGTTGTGGGGGCGTGTTTTTAATTGTTTGACGGGCGCGTGCTTTCTTAATTTAACGTTAGAAGCTTTAAGGGAGTAAAGGTTCAGTTTCAATTAGAGGTCAACTAAGGTGCAATTAAATTCAAGCTACAGTGTGTTAGTAAATGCAAATAATACTGTTCAGTGTAACATGTTAATGAGGTAAATTTTAACCTAGTGTCATCTGTTGGCCACTGTGTAATTGAACTCTAGAGTATTGTAATTTAGAGTTTGGCGATTTTTGTAATTTAACGTTCTAAAGGAAAATGTATAGCACGTGAACTTCGCGCCATCTTTTGGGGCAGCTAGTAAATTAAGAACAGTATTATTCAATGGATATTTTGTAATATTTCATTAAGGTAATCTATTCTTCAGTCACGCTATGTCATGTAATAGTTTGTCTATTTATCTGCGCCATGCCTTTGAAGTCGTTAAATCATTCTATTGAAATTATACAGTTCTGTTGATAATTTCTGAGCCTTACCTTTTGTATTTGGTGCCCTACACCCAGTCAGCCCTGAGTGTGTGAGAGTTTTATGTTTTCCGACTAGAAATGAGTTAGCAGCATGGGTAAACTAAGGCAGCGCTTCCTGGCGTAGTGTTGTTGCAATTTATGAAAAACTTGCACACGGCTGATAAATATCAAACGGCATGTTGATGGTAAATCGGATGAAGTGCAAGAATAAAGCCAAAAACGGACAAACAGGTTAACGCATCCGAATAATATATGCCTCAGGATTTTTGTTTCCGAAGATATCCGTTTGCCTGTGGCTGGGGGAAACCGCAGCTGCTGCTTGCGCGGTTCCCATTCAGTGAAAAGGGAAGGCTCTCCCTACGCAACATGCTGAGGTAATTCATGGACAGTTCAGTTAAAAAAAAGGCGGTTAACCCAAAGGTATGAATAAACAACAGTTAAAGAGCCAACCACCGTTCCTTCCCTATGTAAGTTCATTTATGTAAGCGTAGATTTTGGCTTTCATCTCCACCCTATTCGCAATAATGCTGCTACCTAGATTGTAACACCATTATACCGTCACGGTAAATTTGATAAAAGTGTCGGTAAGAGTAAAGAAAATATCATATTCTGAAACCGATATTATTAGCATGAATTTTAAAAAATGTATTAATTTATTAGTAATTCTCAGCAAAAGGAACCCTTACTCCCGGCAGATAGTAGGTTTGTGGCTAATTTTTATTAATGCCAAGCCAGGATTTACATGTATTGAGAACAGGGCAAACTACAGTAAACTCTCGATTTACGGTTCCCGGGAAAAGGATGGTATTTGAAAAAGGTCGTTATTGGAATTTGTACTGATTTTGATGCAGCCCCGACTCACACGTTATATGATGATGCCGCACGGGTGGATCCACGCCGAAAGATGTCAAAACAATTGAAAAACCAGAGCGCGGAAAGACGAAACGGCGCGTCAATTGGCCTAACGGCTGCGCGCTGGAAAATTATCAGTTCTCCATAAACAAAACGTCATTATTTTAACAGTGGCCATGCTCCAGATTACAGTGATACCCCATTAGTGCAGTTACAACAAATGATCATAGTCAAAATTTAAAAAAATGCGGGACCGTTAAACGGCTTAACATCGAACCGCGGCAAGGGACATATGGCCAGAACTTTGCCAAGGATCTCGCATGGTTTGCCCAGCGGTGCAAACCTCGTTGGCTGAGAAAATGCAGTTGAAGAAAGCGGTCTCAAATGTACCGACGCGTAGTACAGCGCTCGCGAAGACAATCTCGGTACCATCATGCATTGCGACAAAACAGTAAAATTGTGGTGGTCCAGGAAAATGCAAACCATGTGTTGTGGTTGTGGGAAACAAACGTTCCCAGAACCTGACGCCCCTAGATTTCTTTTTGTGGGGTTACATGAAGGACGTCGTCTACAGCAAGAAAGTTCCGGATTTGGTGGAATTGAAGTCCAGGATCGAGGAGGTTGTGGCATCAATCTCCGTGGATATGATCCGCAACACGTGAAGTGAATTCATCAATAGACCTGATATTGTGAAAGGCACTCAGTGTGCCCATGTAGAGGTTTATTAATAACTATGTTCACTAAAAATTATTTCAGTCAATGATTGAAATGCCATGTGTGTTCTTTCCGATAAACTTTATACAGTAAGATATTTGGATCTATTTTCGGATGAATAATTTATGGACACACACTATTTTTCATCAATTTTCCTCCAAATTTACGACTTTTTCACCCAGTATTTTCACGCTTCCTGGGAAAAGGGTGGTTACTTCGATAGGGACGCTACTACTCCTGGGGTCTTTTGATTGATTGATTTACTATATTTAACTTCTTTTGTTGTGCCACTTTTGGCTAATTTGCGAAGATGGGTATAAGTGATGATATGATGAAATCGATGAATAGACTCACAAACAGTCATGTCCAGGCCGGGATTCGAACCCGAGATACCTAGCGTCGTAACGCGATATGCTGACCACTCCGCTACTCCCGGGGCCGTTGTAGAGAGCGTTAATACATATTCCTACTGGCATTGCTTTAAAAATAAGAAGCGCAACATATATGATTTCGAAATTTGCAACTGTTATAATAATTACAACTTTTTAGAGTAGGCTGCGTAGTCCCTTATTTCTGATATTTTCATTCACATCCAAGGATCTCATTTTGCGGTCCTTTTTAAAGCCATAAAGGTCCATTGCGGAGATAGAGCTGAAGTCCCACCCCAAAAGCTCTCTGAAATTCGGGCCTGATTGATGCCTATAACAGTTATTATTTACATGAATGATTGTTTATTAATTTGGCACCTGCTATGTTACATTCAACGTCCACATGCATATTTATTGCGTTGAAATCAACCCCTCTTGTTTTCATTTATCATCATGTATGATGTTAGAATTTTACAATCAGACGGTCTACAACCAATCGATTGAGCTTATACGCATGAACACACAGCAGTAACACTCAGTAATTATTGTGCCTGATGAATGCATATTCTGGATATAATTGGAATATGTTCAACATATGTTGATCTCGTATGTATTTATCGAATTTTATACACCCTAGGCATCGGTAAACATACGTGTTAAAATCGATAGTGGGAATTATCAGAGCAGGTTGGGGGTACATGAAGAGTTTCCAAGGGTACCTCCTAAAAATATATCTGGAGCAAGGCCACGCATAGCAGCAGAGAAGGAGAGAAATCTAGTGGGTAGAGCGAAGCAGTACACGCGGCTGCGAAGGCTGGTAACTGCAGTCGCTTCCCCGCTCTACGAAATCCCATTCAATCCCACGTATTCATTGGTGGAGCCGTCTCGAGTCACCACTTGTGCAGAGACTTGTTTCCGTTTGCTTGCTCTACAGATATTCAGGACACAGTATAACAGATGCAACATTTTACATGACTTGCAGTGAGATTCAAGCTCCCATAACGTCTTTTTCCGAAAGGGGCTAATCCGATAGATCATTTGTTCCAAATTTATTGTCAGTAATACCCATCTATGAGTCTATTATGCTTGGTAAAACTTATAAATGCTATGGTATTTCTTTTACTACCTAGGATTACTTAAGGCTGAACAATTTTCAAAAACATAATACCAAACATTGAAGACAATACATGCCTACAATCAACTCAGTGAATGGAAATGACACACAGACCCAAAGGTTAATTCTTTATACTATGTTTTTTGCCTTTAATATGGCTCTAAATAAAGAATATAATTATAGGCTGTGGTTAATATCATTGCTCTAATGGTACCTGTTGCTGGTTATGGGCTCTTTGCCTTCTATTAAGTTATTTTACGTCATTTTCTACTTATTTGGATAATCGCAACGACGAGGATGAATGGTGAATTTATGAAATGGATGATTGGACAAATACAATGATATATCCATGGTTGAAACCTGGGACCTTTGTCCTTTGGTTTTGTAGTTCGTGGGACACATTATAATGGGACACGTAGATTTTACATCAGAGAAACCGAACATTTTCCTAGTGGATGGATAGAAGCAACCGTACCTACATCATAGACATGGCCATACCTTTCAAGGGAACATTGAAATAGAAATAGAAAATATCAGGAAAATAACATTAACAATACATAACTAGCACAAGTATGGGAGCGGAAATGTAATTGTTGTTCTATACAACAATCCTAGTATCACCAACTGGGGCTGTGCTAAGGAGACACTAGGTGTTCACTATGGTCTTCATAATTGTCTACAGAAATATCTATCTAATCCTGCCACTCAGGAAGAAGATTACTAAACTAGAAAACCTTGCACTGCATCACCGCAGTGCCTACAGGATGGTTATAAAGTCTCGATGCATTATGGAGAAAAACATTAACTTTTGGTGTAAAGTGTTATGTGCATTGCTACCAACCTTTCGTAGTGGTCCGAAGAACATTTTTCACCGTATCTGCTGTAATTCAGTTTCTTCAAACTTGAGGTTTATGAAACAAAAGTGGATATTTTCAAGGCACTGGAAATACAATTCGAACTATGTTGACAGTATTTCAATTTTTGAAGCTACTATGAAACTTTGGCAGCAATGTCGAAGATAAATCACGTTGAATTATGATAAATTGCAGTGTAGACTTCATGACCATTCATGTAGTAACAATTTTCATCATAATGTATCTAGACCCGTAGTCAACCCGTATTAGCTCAAGGTTATTTCGTTTTATGTGTTATACTGAAATTAAAAGTGTGTATTCCCAGAAATGAAGACAAAGACAGTTAATCAGTAACAATAAACGAAAGTATAGAACGCATGGTTGGCTTTGAACATATTTGTGGTTTGCACTCCTTTGCTAATTGAGAATCTCTGCAATAGAGCATGGGGAATGGCAGTGTTATTTGAATATCCCTTAGGGAGAATGAAGCCTCACCACTTCACTTCTCTTTTTTTTACCAATTTTGCTGAGTAGCTTCGATTTCCACGTGTAATATAATTATGGGCAAAAAACTTTGTGGTGCTAGGAGAAGTTCTGGAACAAAGGGAATCTTATTTAATTCAGTTAAAAGTTTGCAATCCCCGTTGAAATCTGTAAAGTTTTTCTAGGAGGTCATTAATATAATAACGGATTCACGTAGTTGCCTTCTCGCCAAGCAAAAGTTATGAAAGGCGTTTATTCTCTGTTCAAGAGTTTCTTAAAGATGTTGCCAAAGATTATGCTCATCGGAGGTGACTGAACACGGTGGTCTACGCCCAGGGGAAGGAACCCTCGAAAATTAAATGTCAGATATATGAAAGGGCAGCGAAATATTGAATCAATTACACAAAAACGCTTATAACACCGTCTATTTTATGGTAACGCCTCCCCCTTTTCGAAATTCCTGGCTACGCCTCTTCACAAATTTTGTTTTTGGAGTGATAGAACCGATAGAGCGTGAATTTGTCCTTCTTCCATCTTTAGACAAATCATCACCTTTGAGATGATTTCGCAAGGTTTTAACTTTGGCAAGATAGAAAGTTTCGGTTGATGCTTTAAGCTTTTTTCGTTATTTTAAAGCCCCAGGTGAATCTGGTGATTATTGAAGTACTATAAAACTAATTTGTAATATAAGTAAATGGTATATTTGACCGTTGTGAGAAAGTACGTACAATATCATTAAAGTCATCCAGGAAAAAGACACCATTTTGAAAATATGAAGTCTTGAAGATACTCTCCGACCAGAGTGTGGTTTGAAACACTGTCTTGTAGGAAAATGTCTTTGCTTACAGGAAAAAATCCTCATTCGCGTTTTGACGACACGAGCTGTTTCCATCAAACCGATATTTCTTCCAAATTCTCGTTGGTCTGTCACGAAACTGTCATTGTTATTTTAAAATGCTTTTACATTGACAGCACGCTGAGAATCAGGTCGCGACTCCATTGTAACTAAACGCTTTCGATTACTGTACCGAATGGTGGTATTAATCTGACTAACCTCCACTGGGAAAGTGGGTAAAACAGTGGTGCCACATTCCCCATATCACTGCCAGACCATGTACCCTACGAACCAAGAGATACTCGAAAGGAGGAGGTTGTAGGACATTCACGCTTCATTTCGCGCAGATTTTTCATATAAAATATAGGAATGCAAGATCCACGGGATAAAAGTAAAATCTACGTACAACTGACTACTAGGCATGACCGTGAGTTCCATGACGGCCAATTTCTCCTTTGAAATTTATGGGCATACCAGTGTTCACTCTTTCTACCAATTATTCTCTGTTTCAATTATTTTACATAGCTCTCGACCTCTTTAGATGAATCGTTACCGGTGATATGATAATGGGACAATGTTAACAACGCATCCATTCGTCATCTATGGCTCAAACCCAGAACTCCTGGCTTCGTAGCGCATCATGATAAACATTCCGCTATAGGTTGTCAAGTAATAGTTTGAAGCATTTTTCATGATTTTTTAAAAGAAATAGGAGTATTTGTATTAGTGGTGTTTAAGAAATATTGTAGATGTCAGCACAGCATGATTTTTTTCTTATGGTAGGAAGTCTTAAATTTTTCTATTTGATTTTATATTTTTCTACAAGATTTGTTTCACAGATCTTCAAATGCTAAAAATAACATAAGTCAGTATTCCAAATTATAGAAATTCCACTGTAAAATTTAGTTTGGTGCCTATCTGAAACTATTAGGTCTCTGTTTTTGGCAATTATGGAATTCCAGCCCTTATGAACAAAGTGTACATTTTCCATGGTCTTCTTTGGTCTTACGCTTGGTGAAATTCACTAGATGACAATCACAAAATCTACTATTCTGGTACCTCTAGGTTCTTGGCATTGGTTAATTTGTGTTCAGTACACAAATTTTTAACATATTGACAGAGTTTCTGTTAATCATACGTTCTTGTGCATCAATATATTTGGGGAAAGTGTCGAGTAGTAGTTAAATTCAACAGCGAAAAATTATAAAAGTGTGAAATATGTTAAAATAATGTATCATTTTAAAAATGAATTTAAATCCTAACAATGTCACATTGTTCATGATTTCTGAAAACGCATGTTAACTAAAAGTTAATGAGTGTCATTATAATCAAATTGAATTACAGTTCTAGCTTTACATGGTAGTGCGCCATGCAGCCTGCAAATCACATATGTTTACTGCGGGGTTTCTGCCATGCAGTACACAATTACTGCCCTCAATTACCTATTATACATAATCTGGTTAATCGTGATGATCAAATACACGACAAATTGAGAGAACAACATTGCTTCGCTCGAAATTCAAAGCAAACAATGCACTAATCGCCTTACCAGGAAAACAGAAAGGCAAGAGCGACTAATAGTGCGACCACATGTTACGTTCTGACCGTTTTAAAGTTGCCTAGTTGGATGTTCGTAAAACGTCTATTTACACTCAGTTTATTTGTGTAGTTTTTGATACTACCAACTTTTTTCGGAATAAGATTCTCTCCAGTCAGCTCTCAGTGGCTTTAATGAAGTAGGCAATAACATGATTGACTTTATTTTGGTTTTCTGTCACTTTTGGCTAATCGCGAAGATGAAGATGAATGGTGATGAGGGGAAATTGATGAAAGGGTAATCAGAAACATATGGACAACACAAAGAGTCCGGACGCCAGAGCCTAGTTAGTCTGCAAACTGCAGTCCAGGATGTACTACGTGGAAGAAAGGTTGACATTTGGGCAATTGGAAATAACAAAACGTAGAATAGAATTATCTCTCTATCAATTTTGGTAATTCATTTTTAGAGATTAACAACTCGAGGAAATCGTCCCTAAAGTTGAATAAATGGAACAGCGGCCACCATGTGAATTGATTTGTTGCAGAGTTGATAAAATAACATTGCTTACTTGTACCACAGATAAGTACTTGTACCTTTGTCTCAACCGTGACATGGAGGGAGGAGACATACAGGAAAGGAAAGTGAAACAAACTGGAGGTAAGCAAATCTGACCTTCATTAAATGTACAATTCCAACATTCGACGACGGAAGACCACATTCAGGATGGACGCCTGTGGGAACTGAATCCTCAATCTTCCCAATACGAACCCGCAAAATTACCAAAAATTGAACGGATCACATAATTATACTGATTTTCCAACACCGATGCTACAAGAATTGATTTGCTATGCATCGTCATTAATCCAATCGGCAAAATGCACGAGACACACTCGTGATTTACCGGTATTTCGGCATGTAAATTAACGAAGTTGTTGTTTATTGCATTAGTATAAATTATGACGGGCGTCAGTTTGTCGATATTTGCTTTTAACACCCGATCCTCCAATTATTTGAACAATTTACTCGATGACCTAAATTAGCCTTTGTTTACGTTGCAATGTTACCCAGTCTTTTATATTCAAGTCAATTATATTGCAAGGGCAATAAGCTTCTACTGTATAATTTATCCGTAAATTCATGTTTGGTCCAATTTTAACTGTAACGTACGGCGTTTCCTTGAATTTTACGTTCGAGACTTGCTTAACACTATTTCTTTAGTGTTTCAATTGATTGATTGATTTGCTTTATTTTACTTCCCTTTTTTTCACTTTTGGCTAATTTGCGAAGATGGGGATGAGCGATGACATGATTATATTGATGAATGGACACTCAAAAACATTCATGTCCATATCGGGATTCAAATCCGGGACCCCTGTCGTCGTAGCGCGATGTGCTAACCACTCCGCCACGGGGGCCGGCTTTGGTGTTTCAAGAATTAATGTATTTTAACAGATTTAGTAGTGTACTCGTGGCACTATCTGGTTGCAAAAGTAATTAAATATTTTATTTATTTTAAAGATTCTCTTACATTTTAATATGTTGTAATAACCGCCATGTAAAAATAAAAAAAATATGACCTATTGTTATAAATGTTTTTGCCATTGCACATTCTCTTATTTTGTCATGTGTTGTGCATTACTTGGAGATACAAGATGTCACTCCTTAATGTAATTTTTAGTCAACACCTCCTGACGTGAAGTTTGTTATGTCATTTCGAAATTTTTGAAATTTTTTTTTCGAAGTTTTCATCAATGTAACGAAGAATCTTTGAAAATAATTTAAGATCATTACACCACAATAAAGACAGAATCTAATCGTTAAAGGTTAAATGTTCATTTAAACTTTACCGGAACAACAAAGAGTAATTCTCAACTAGATAAGATATTGAAAAGAGTTTTAGAAATTTTATCATCTATACACATTTTCCTTACTTTGCCTATTGGGTTGCTTTTAACATTAGATATGTGAGAATTCTTTGCTTTCTCGTCAACTTTATCGATGCGACAGGAAGTAATTTCATCTCTCAAACAGTATGAAGTTAAAAATAATGGTAAATTTCTCGTATCGGTCAGACGGATATCTTCAAATTTACAGGAGAAATCACTTACCGAATGCAGTTTCTTTATATTTGTGGAAGTCCTGGGAAGTGTTTTCTCGCATCGTTCATTGAATTTTCACGGTAACATATATTTTTAGATATAAATGTGTGACCGATTCACGAAAGCTCTTGCATCCATTTACTTCCAGGTGGATGTAGCCTGTGTGTGATGACGTAATCCCGGTCAGTGTTTCCAAACACGTATTTTTGTAACTGAGAAAGGTACGTTCCCGCAAATGGTTTGTGGGGCTATGTGTCAATAGTTCGTGGGGCTATGCGTCAATGGTTCGTGGGGCTATGCGAGAATGGTGTGTGGGGCTACGCATATTTTTTTCGAAACCAATTTTTAACTATTGTAACCTATACGTAACCCTACCTAACCTAACCTTACCGGAAATGGTTCGTGGGGCTATGCGTCAATGGTTTGTGGGGTTACGTAGGTATTTTTGGATGCAGTGGGGTGGAAACACTGCATGCCGAGTACGGTAGTGAAACTGTGATAGCCATTTTGTGTTTACCGAAGGCAAAAGTCAACGAAGAAAACTTTCTCGATATGTCGCAAATAGAGCTTATTTCCGTGAAATAAGCGAAATGCCACCTTCAACAATATTTCTCAATGCAGAATACGTAAGTACGAATATTCTAATTAAATGAACTAGCAAATTTCAGCTCTGTCCCATACGAGAAATTTACAAAAATAATTTGTTGTAAGGTATAGCAAAAAGTAAGGCTATTCCCTGCCATGTAGCCATGTAGGTGTAGAAGAAGGGCTCGACACATGCTCTATCTCGGTGGTGATCATGTGATCATCATCACGCTCTGGCTGCCTTTACTCCCAGGTATATATCATTAGAATCTGATTGAACACCATAGTTGTTGTACATAAGGACAATGTCGGAAAAATTCTAACCTAAAATCACACACCCTGGAAATCGATACTCCGTGTGGTAGTGAGACACACTATCGACTGTACCGCACAGATTCATTTAATATGCGCTTCAAAATATTGTCTCACGTGCGTGGCGTGCAATCGCACCAATGAGCGCTTCTGCAGCATGGGACTAAAGCTGATTGGATATTTAGAGTCACGTGCAAGCCACAATTGTTGAACAGTTCCAAGTAGAGAATGCATTGATTAGTTGAATGAATATTATATTGAATAAAAGTCCAGTGGATTAATATTTGTGGAATATTTAATATGCTCTAGCACTCCTTTCGAGAAGTTGATGAATGAAAATTACTAAGTAGAATTTCTCTCCCCCTCTTCCCCCCCACCATGGAAAGACATGTTAAAACCGTTTAACCCGGACAAAGGAAAAGTGACAGTTGAACGGAAGAGTGACACGTTTAAGATCAAGAACGTTCGAAAAGAAGAGGGAACAGAATTATTTAACCATAAACGTTTGACCTTTACATGACGTGTTTCTTCCAAATGTGACGTCACAATTCATGCTTATTTCCTTTTTGATCTAATTTTTAACGTGCGTGTCTTACCGGCAGGTACAGGAAAAGGGCACGCACAAAATCTTTACTGACCAACATCACGCTACAGGAAAGGGTGAAATAAGGGGGCTGGTTCCAAAAACCAAACTAAAGATGGAGCACGTGTTCGTGGATGTCATGTTTCTCAACGTTACATCTTTGGAAGCAAGAAAAGTACTGAAAGCTGAGCTGGAAACACCGAGACTCCAAAAAATTTGTCAACAGGTATGCAATGGGGAATATTTTTGAACTAAACACGGTCAATTTGGCAATGTTTCTTTCTTGCTCGTTCTACTTGAGGGGGAGGGAATTTATTCTTTCGCTTTGAAATTATTTCACAAAACTGTGACATTCATGCGATCGTTCACCTTGAATTTTGAAGAGTTCCAGTTTCACCGTAACCGTTAGCTAAGACTTTGGTTCTGAACTTCGAGGCTACTGGATTTACATTCAGGAAGAAAGATGGCAGTGCGTAGACGATGTTGATATACAGGAGAATGTAACTTCAGTGAGAGAGACCATTGAATGGATTCCATGGGAATCTGCCGCTATTTATCACTCCTTGTCTGAAAGTAGCATTCGGAGGATATTTTACTAAGTTTTACACTCTACAAAATTCAATGAATTAATATTCCACATGGACAAGGTTATGAAAACCAAGTTAAGTTTGTCGGAAGTTGTTAAAGTTGATTAATGAGTGCACAGTTAGAGATCTGTTAGTTCATCGAACTATCCAGCCAAACTATTGCCTATTTTGGGGGGAGCAAGAAAAGGTTTATAGTATCCTTGCCTTGACTCATCTCACCCAAAACGTCGCTAGGTGCCGGGGCTTGTCCCGAGTTCATAGCTTCCTGGAGATGAGGCCTGTTCGAAAAAGGTTTATAGTAAAGTTGATTAATGAAATACCTTTTGTTGATTAGTGTTTATTGCTCATATTCATCAGGTTTTAAAATAATAAACAAACTTCTGATATTTGTGAATTTTGAGAACCGAAGTCCTTTAGAGCAGCGGTTCTTAATCTTTTTTCTAATTGTACCCTTAAACCGTAACTAAACGTCTAATGTACCCACATTATAGGTTTTCTCCGAATAGTGGGTTTTGGGGAACTTTTTTGGCTGCCTGGTAGGTGGGGCGGTTTTCATATGTTGGAAACATTTATCTGCAATAGAGTAAACTGGCATTCGGGCTGTATGTAGAAAGATGGTAAACAAATAAACATCATTGGGTGTTCCCTACGTTTAAAATATTCATGATTAGTTAAAAAAAATAAAAATAAGAAACACATGTACGAGTATGCTAAGTATATAAAAACTCTTAATATTCATTTATTTTTCCCAGGGTTATTGAAAAAAGGTAAAGAACAAAAATAAGTTTGAAAACAAACTGTCAAGCACAATTTTGGAGTTTATACGTATTGTAAACTCTCAGAGTTTATTGAGAAGGATGTGCCTGCCTTGATGTCTGATTGTGCACTTGAAACGTTCAAGCGGAGATTCGGCTCCAAATTTAGGTGCACCAGGAATGAAAAACCACTCTCACATAAGTATGTAGTGGACTAATGGATCATAAACTTTATTGCTCGGTCAGCAATATGAGGAGAATCGTCCACTCTCTGCAACCAAAAATCACTTTTGGTGATGTTCACTTCAAACTGAATTTCAGAGTTTCATCACAAGACAGTTCAATAACTTCTTCCTTCTCCTTCGTTGAAAAGAAATGAGGTAGACCTAACTTCACCAACAATACACATAGTCGTAGTAGAGGACGTTTTTCACATTTTAACAAACGTTTGTGGGTTTTTGAGTTGAAGAATGAAATGGGTTGAGATTTCGAACGAGTATTTAATTTCAAAACATATGAAACAAAGATAAAGAGTGTCAGTGAGCAAATCAGCCTTATTTTCCTGTTCAGTGTTTAAGCTTTGAAGTCTGAAACAATGAAGTCTGCTCTACACATCTGCAGTAAAAATGTTGTCATGTGGGTATTCTCAACATTTCTCTTCGGAACTGATCGCGTATCCCCTTCAACTCATTCATGTACCCCTGGGGGTACGCGTATCACAGTTTAAGAACCACTGCTCTAGAGCGCACAATTCAGGAGTAGTAACATCGAATCCTGCTGGAAGTCGACCGAATTGATGTGGAGATGTTGCAATGAGCAATGAACGCATTACAAAACAGACTACCGAGTACCGATAGCATGATGGTGGTCATCTACATAATGTGATTTTTAAGAAATAGGACGTTTGTTTGTTTTCAATCTATACCCTGTCCCAGCTAACTGTATAGCAGGGCCGCGCATAGCGGCAGAGAAGAAGGAGGGAAATTGAGTGGGCAAAGCGAACGCGAAGCAGGAAAATCGGTTAACTCCAGTCGCCTCGCCCTCCTCCATTACACAATCCCGTTCCTCTCACTGTTCATTGGTGGAGCCGTCTCGCGTCACTACTTGCGCAGAGACTTGTTCTCGTTCGGTTGCTCTACAGATAGCTGGGACAGGGTATACGTGTAGTTCTTTTATGTAATGCATAAAATATGTTCATATTTGTTAAACAAGTGCAACGATTTAGATTTACTGTTTATTACATTTTTAGAAGCGACTGGTTCACTGACGCACCCTGAGTAAAAAGCCCATGGCATTTCTTCAGGTTACTTGCGAACCCACCTGGGAAGGCTCGACGGTTCCCTGGAGATCCGCTGTATTCCAAACTGTATTCGAGGAGTATGTGTAGCAAGCCTACGAAAACAAGTTCTCTGCGCAAGTAGTAACTCAGAAGACCTCTACCAATGAACGCGCGAGAGGGAAGGTATTGCATGGAAGAGGTAACGCGACTGCAGTTACCAGCCAATTGCAGAAGCGAGCACTGCTCTGTTCCACTTACTCACTTTCTTTCCTTCCCTACAGTTATGCGCGGCGTACCTCTACAGCTTCCTGGGACGAACTGTAGATAATTCTTTTCACCAAGTTTTATCTTTCTGCCACCAGTAGTTCTTTGGGTATTCAAAGTTACTTTCCAACACAGCTTTCCTGGTTCGCAACTATTCTTTTCATTTCCAAACAAGAAAAGCAAATCAGTTAGGCATAAATGGCTTCCGTGTGACACGAATTATGTATGCAAACTAGCATATTTCGTGCATGCAGGCAGAAATATATGTACGCAGCCAAATTTTAGAACCACGCCGTTCTCGTATTTTACGTTTGATGTTTATCCTCTACTACTTCACAACGTGCAATTCGCCTGTGATACCCTGTCGATAAGTCGTTAAGTACGTATGTCTGCTTGGAATAAGAGGTTGAAGTTCTAATCAGGTGAGAATTGCGGCATGCAACACTAATGTAACCCAATATCCTTCTCAACAAAGACTAGTTCAATAATCCAGAGGAAGTGCAGATATTATTTTATTCTGGGTGTATTGCTTGACACGCATCCAGATACACGCACGAAAAATATCCGAGTGGTTATAGTAGTCACGTTCGAATCCTGGATAATGGATGGCACGTTCATTCTAGTAATCGTGATTAACCTAGAGACGTAGAAAAGTTTATTTATTTATTGAACTCAACAGGTACATACCTAATTACATCCCATATGAAGGGTACATAGTGAATACAATTACATATATTTCTCTAATATAGAGATAGAAATTAAATATATATTTAAAATTATTTATTTTATATATATATACCTAGGTACACACTTTATCACACCATTTCATTAGGAACTTATGTGTTTAAGCTTAGGCCATTGTGTTAATAGTGGCTTTACTGAGGTCCCTTAGGTTCATAGAAAATATGTCAATGGTGTTATTCTTGATTAGTAATTTATTGTAACTGGTCCATATTCTCCACCGTGGAGATTTCTTTTTAATTTCCGATTTAGCCTTCTTTATAAGAAAATCTTCATTCTTCAGTCTAGTTTTCGACGACGGGATTCGAAAATTAACCTGGCAGAGTAGATGTTCAGCATCTACTTCGTGATTTAACAACTTCCACAAGAATACCATTTCATGTAACGTTCTTCTGTGACACAGCTTTGTAAACAGACATTCATATATTAGGTTGTCGTAGTGTTCAAATGTGGGGTAAACTTTCTGAAATTTGTATTTTAAAAATCTAAGAAATCTCGATTGGACTCTTTCAATTGCTACACTGTACTTTGTTGTAGATGCATATTCAATTTTTGTCTTACATATGAATAACAAAAAAGTTTTAGTGTCTCTATACTCTTGAAATCCCTCCCCATTCTAAGAATAAACCCAAGGTTTTGAACGCTTCACTAATTATTTGTTCTACGTGTTTTTTGAATCAAGAATAACCCCTATATCCTTGACTATAAAATTTCTTGCTAGAGTAGGGTTGTATATTTGATACTGAAATTCAACTGGGTTTTTCTCTCGAGTATATATTACATAATGGCATTTACTGATATTTAGTGTTAAATCATTGATTTTTGTCCACGTTTCTAACTTTGTAACATCATTTTGAAGTTGCACACTGTCATCTTGTTTGCTTATTTTCCTGTAAAATTTCCGGTCATCTGCAAACAGCAATTTGTGTGAGTTTTCAAACGAATCCGGCAAATCGTTATAAGTAATGTGAAAAGAAGTGGCCCAAGGTTAGACCCCTGAGGTACTCCTGAGGTGACTCTTATCTCGTCGGATGTGTGGCCTTTATACGTTACGTACTGCTTACGGTTCTGCAAATAGGAAGCGAACAGTTGACGCAGTGGTTCAGAATAATATCGTGGTTAACCAACTCGAACGCTTTGCAAAAGTCTGTATATATTGCGTCAACCTGACCTCCTTCGTCCAAGGTTGAACTAATAAAATTGGTAATATCGGAGAGATTGGTCAACACTGATCTACGTGGTACAAAGCCATGCTGAAACGATGATATTACAGGTTTTACGTGGGTAAATATGTAACAGTGTATGATTTTTTCGAATATTTTTGCTGGAGCTGATAGTATACCAGGCCTGTAGCTAGAGGGGAAGAATGGAAGAAGGTGTTAGAAAGAGTGGAAATGACAAGAGAGAAAGAGGAGAGAAGAAGGAAGAAGAATGAAGGAAAAAGATTCTAGATGGAAGTAAATATGTTTATCCTTTTAGGTGAAAGTACAGTTGACAAGGGAAAGCCACCTGCTAGAATGTTCCAGAACAACTTTCTAATAGTCTGGAGGGGAGTAATATTTGTGTATATATATCGTCCTGTTTTTGTACCTTGTTACATTTGTACTTGGTGCAGACTCTGAAGAAGACCTTGCTAGAAGGTTGAAACGTTACGTTTAGTTTATGTTTTAAAATA
The DNA here is from genome assembly GCF_977018435.1 of Lepisma saccharinum. NCBI lineage: Eukaryota > Metazoa > Arthropoda > Insecta > Zygentoma > Lepismatidae > Lepisma > Lepisma saccharinum. The sequence continues at coordinate 121,699,184 of NC_139229.1, forward strand.
AAATAAATTACTGCCTTGGTCAGCATATTGAGTGTTTCATATCATGGAAACAAGGCTTAATGGTGTTATAAATGTGTAAAATATATGTTGTACATGAAAGTTATACTGTCATGTGTAGAAAGAGAATATGTTCGTCATGCATATTGTGTCTTTCAAACATACAGTTTGTGAGCTTGTTTTCCATTATTAGCTAATATGAAATTGAAGATGTTGGAAAAATAACGGGTGATCCGTTTCAGTTGTCAGAAAAGTAAACCTTTATACACAAGAGGTGTGTATGGCATGGTAACAATGTGGTGATCACGTCACAACAGCGCACACAGTAGGTCGTATGGTATGCGAAATTTTCGAGTATTACATGCATGCTATTGCCGCCATGCAGCTGAAGTCCGTAAACCTCCACTCATTCGAAACGTCCATCCTTTCTGCTTACATTACAACAAACTGAGATACGTACATTAACGTACATTAATCTCTTGTAATATAAAATAATGCATTACAATTTTTTACACAATTCATCAAAGTGTAGATAATATGTAACCATTATTATTTAATTAATTTCATTTTTCTTGCATAACACAACACAATGGTGTTGTTGGATTCTCGTTAGATTCCTTTGTGCGTAAAAATCTTGCATACTGGAAACTAAAGGGAAACATTATGAAACACGATTTATAAAGACTTCCTTAATCAGTTCTGCAGAGAAGCCCAAAGCTGTTGGTACATCGTCTATTAACATTTTCGACCTGTAAATATAAAGTATAGATACAGTCGCTATTTATGTTAAACTTTATCTTTGTATTCCGAAAGGTCATTATTGAAATATTGTTATTTGATGTTGCTAGAACTTTTTTGTTCATTGGAGTTTCAAGATATCATCCCTTTCCTGTTACTTATCACTTTTGGAGGAGGGGGACAAGTGCCCCTCTGTACCCTGCTATATCTGCCAATGTAACACAATATATTAAAAATTTGCCCCCTCTAGGATTGATTTTGCCCTCCCCCCCAATAAAAATTTCTGGCTACGGGCCTGTAGTATACTTATTGGTCGGTAGTTTGTACGTCATGAGTGTTATTGCTTTTGGGAAGTGGACAAATTGCCGTGGCTTTCCACTTTTCAGGAAATTTGTGTCTTGCAAGTATTAAATTGAAAATTAGATATAGTAATGGGTATTTCAATATAGGTATCACTGCAACCTTTAACTACATAGGGGGGTATCTTGTCCGGTCCGGCTGATTTCTTAGGTTTTAAGTTTTTAATTGCTTTTTCTATGTCTTCAATTCTTATCTCTGTAATATTAAGATTATCCAAAGCTTCATATTTTTTATGGCTAGACAATACTTTCACGTCATATCTAGGAGTAAAGCATACAAATAAGTCTGGTTGTACCATTAAGTACTGTGAAACGCTTATCATCAACACTTACCAGAAATTTTTATTCATATTCATTATTTATTGTACACATTGCATTGTTTATCAAAACGTGCTTCATTTTCTACCGCAATACAAGGTTTAATTTGACATTATTATAGTATAAATATTGGGACTGAAGAAATACAATTATTCATAAAATCACAACTGTTTTAATCTGGTTGTTTAACAATATTGAGTTTAAAATAATTTTCTGATGCTACGAGTTGCAAGGATTACGATGTGTCTTATTTGTTGTGACAATGTTGTTGATATTGTGTGTGTGTCCTCATTAAACAAATTAACTTTCATTGATTACAAATTCGGTTTACTTAATCCTGTATTATGACAGAAGAACAATATATCTTACTTGATTCAAATGACACAACTTACACGCTGCTAACTATGATTAATTTTGGCTAAACGGTTCCATTTGAACGTTATCCTTTAATAGGTATCATGTAAAGGACAGCTGGTATGCTTCCCATATGTTACTTAACTGGGAAGATCGAAACCTATCGATACGCCTACTTGCCAACAGTGTTCAATACACGTAGCGCAGAGTCAATTACCCGCGCTGGAACAGATGGCAGCTACGACCATCCGATATCTGGGTAGGTTTCTGGATTCAACTCAATTTTACGACTGTTGAATGTTCTGATTGTGGCCGGTAGTCAGAATTTTATTTCGGGGGCTCATCCTTTATCAGCAGCAGCCAAAAAAGTAGCGGGTAGGAGCCCTAAAGTTGAATTTATCAGTATATTAGATTTTTATACAAGATGTTTAATCCTGCTAAGGAATAACATAGTATTTTTGGTGTAAGATAACCAGAGCGAGCTATGAAGCCAGGGTTCCTGAGTTTGAACTGGGAAACACATGTTTGTTCTCTTATCTGTCTCATCAATTCATTTTCTTATCATTGTCATTAACCTAACCTAACATAAAATAACAAACATTGTATAAATGGAGGCTATAGATAGCTTAATTATTCCTTTTGTTGTATTAGTTACTAGATGTAGAGATATTTATTTGTCTTATAATTTGAAATAGTTGCGTGAAGGTATCATTTACTTTTTGTCCATATAAATAGTTGCGAACGATAACATAATTGCTACACCATGCTTACAAAACTAACATTATTGTTAGCTCTCCTTGATGACAACTTGACTTTACACCTGTACATCATTGTTGTCGAAATAATGCTTGAAAACGGAAACTTGTGTTGGAATTTTTATCGTCTTCATCTTACACTCACCCTTCACTTCGTCCATGTAATTATAAAGATAAGTTAACGAAAGAAGCAAGCCTTTTGTTACGTATTCCTGCCTAACGACAATCTGTAACCTAAGCACCGTTGGATGGAAACATAATCCTCTCTCAACGTTGCGTGCAAGTGCTGTACAGTTTACAATTTTTTACCTCGTTACTGCCTTTCTTTTATGTGCACGTTGTTAAAAGGATACCAAAAAAGCACAACAAACAAGCAAGATATTTAGAGTCACGCAACTTTGGTGACGAAGCCTGAAGTTTAGTGCACAAGATATAACTTATCGTTTAATGCCGCCGGTGAAAATGTCAAGAAAATAGGAACGCGTTACAACTTGATCAACTTTCCTAAATGTTGACACATCATTTTTTTTATATGCTTCAACGCATCTTGCATAAAAATGTAGGTGATGTATTAAGTAGCATCGTCTACCAAGCACTCGGCTCATATTTTTCGCTCAAGGGGATGCAGATGGGATTTGACAGCAGCGTGGTTTTTTGACGTTGCTACTTAAAATCTTATCGGAGATGCAGTATTTTCCACGAGACTGCTGTATATATCAACATACAAGGGTTGGATAAAAATAATAATAAATAACAGTGGGGCCATGCCTTCAGTTATCAAATTAGTATTACCAAAACCACTTGCATTACCTGAGTAGAATCCCACAAAATGTCTACAACATTCTGCTTCATTTTTAGAAGACACCTATGTTGATGTAGTGATCGACCTACATAGCACGGATAATCTCTTCTCTAGCATAATAACGTTACCTTCGCAATGACTCTCACACCTTCCCTAAGGGATCGTAATCGCAAAGTCATGTCGAGGTAAGGGAGATTAAGACAGACAATATTGCGACACCTTGCATCGTCATCAAGGAGAATGGTCACCCTGGGCGTTGTATCCTTAACGGTCTCCCTGACCTTGCGGAACGCTTAACCCTTAGACGACCGAGCGTGTTTCCCGGTAAACGCACGAACGACCGAGGCATTTTGAGCGGGAATTTTAAATTTCCGCATGCTTTTATATAAAATTTTATATCTCTGGAACTAAGAAAGCTGAAGTTACAAATTATACCTCGTTTTGTTCAGTACAGATGTGGCTATAAGCGTATGACATAAAAACCAAATTCTCCGTTATCGGGTAGAAGAAGAAGAAAGAAGAAAAACTTTTCTTCTTTTTGTTTACGAAATTTGAACATCGGCGGGCCCCACGCGGCTACGCCGCGACGTAAATGTGCGAGCACATTGCCTGATATATTTTGCACTTTCGTACAAAAAATTATACACATATTCGAGATACTTTCCGGGGTAAAAATATTTCCCAATATGAAGCACAGTTTTTTTTTGAGCGGGAAATTTGAAATTCGGCGCAAGAACATTATTTTTTTTTAAACTCTGAAACTAAGAACACTGGAGTTACAAATTATACCTCGTTTTGTTTAGTACAGATGTGCTTATAAGGCTATGACATAAAAACCAAATTTTCCGTTATCAGGTAGAAGAAGAAAGAAAGAAAGAAGAAAAACTTTTTTTATCGAAATTTGAAAATCGGCGGGCCCCCACGCGGCGACGCCGCGACGTAAATGTGCAAAATTATTATTTTACTGCATTCGTTCCCTTGGTAAAAGTGCCATTACAAATTCCAGAACTGAGCAAATAACGATAATAAAATTAAAAAACTAAAATGTAAGGAGATTTTAGGAGGGCTGCCCCCCCCCCAAATAACCCAAATGAAATTAACCTTACTGGTTGTTTATCACTAGAGCCCGGAAGTTCAGGCATTTATTTTCGTTAAAATAGGCAGGCAAAAAGGCATTTATAATGTGGTAAATAGGCACTAAAATTAAAAAGAAAGGCAAAATAAACCGAAAAAAGGCACATTTAGAAGTCGCTTTCTTTTATCTATAATTTCTGGCAAAATGTTAAAATCTAAATTGGGAAGAGCATTTCAATTTTCTCCGTCTTGATTGCACCTAACTTCCATGTGCTTTTTAAGTTCTAAACATTCATTGATAGTCGTCTGTCAGAGAGAATGTTTTTCATAATAGAAAATGATCTTTCTACTTCGACAGAAGTTATTGGAGCATACATATAACAAGCTAATGTAGCTGGACTCATTTTGGTAACAGCATTTTTACCTTTTAGAATATCACAAATTGTTTTCAATTGTTTCAAGTCCTCATTTGCACTCACTACCCGTTAGCACTTTTCCGCAACAGCTGACCCCTTTTCTCCTGGCACTTCCATCATCTGCTGCATAGATTCCTCGAAGATTTTCATGGATGCTATAATTGTAATTGTCTCTGGCAATGCACCATAATGTGCAAAAGTAAACTTGAATAGCACAGGAGTTTTTTCACTTCACGAATTGAAGCCGCTTCATTTTCTGGAAGAGCATCGATCACCTCACTGATTTTTTGAAGGTTGTTAGCATAATATATAGCTGCTGATATCCAGGTTCCCTATCTCGTCAAGACTGGTTGCTGAGGTAAACTAAGCTCAATAGCAACTTCGTGAAATTTTCGGGTTCGAGAGGGAGATTTCAGAAATATTTTCTTTGTGTTCGAAATCAACCTGTCCACTTCAGCAGTCAATCATGCACAAGAAATGTTAACCGAAAGGCAATATCCTGACTCAGCATGAAATACTTTTTTCTCACACTTTTCTCCTTCAGCAATGTTGAAACATGCGTGAGTTCAATATTACTTAAGTAAGGCGAAAAGTATTCACATAATAAACGGAAGAAAAATAAATGCCAGCAACGTTTTTTGGGAGAAAAATAACTTATATACACATTTTTTTTTAAAAAAAAAATGTCAAATTTCATTGAAAAAGGCAAAAAAAGACATTATAATTAAAAATAGGCAGTGGGGTCCCAAATAGGCAAAATAGGCAAAATGAAAAGGCTTCCAAAACATTCGAAACAACATAAGAAACGTATATCCGGAAAAATTTTATCAATATATGCAGTAGATAAAAAGAGGCATTTTGCCAAACTTCCGGGCTCTATTTATCACATACCTGAAGACTCAAGCACAACTAAGAACATGAACAAAAACAGAGTCACAGTATGTCCCAAAAGTCAGATACTACACGCAAAAGCATCGTCACCCATAGGTGACACACGGTCGATGGCGTAAATACCGGCTGTTACCTACAGGTGACGGGCAGTCGTTTAAGGGTTAAAGAAAGCTTGATTCACATCTACGCTCAAGCAACTCTCAGGTCACTCTCCCCTAACGCTCCGCTCACGGTCAGGGGGTATCCACACTAGCAGTCAAGCTTCGCCCCGGTCAAGGTACGTACGATCAACTGAGTCTGGTGTTGGTTTCATCACAGAGTATACAGATTTTTCTGTATAAAAAGCCTGCCGATTGTGCTAACTGCAATGCTTAAGAGATTTTCATCGACGGACTTGGATGTTGCAGCACTGGCGTTAATTAGAAGAAAATGACAAAGAAGAAAATGAATTGCGAAAGCGGGGATTCATTGTCTTGTTTGATTTAATTTGCTTTTATGAGAGTTTTGACTAATCTTGAGCGTGGTAATATGATTAAATTGACGATTGAACACAATGAACATCCATGCCCAGGCCGGGATTCGAACCTGGTGTCGTAGCACGCTGTGCTAACCACTCGGACAGGCGGTCGGCTATTATAAATATAATGTTGTTTATTGATGTTATACTTTTTGTTTGAAATCGGCAAACTTTTATTTGCAACTACAATGTGCAAAACTGTAAATGTCAACAATGGTAACACTACTTTGTCGGTATAGGTTTGACATGAAAAATTTCGGGCTCATTGGTTCATATCGACATTATTGACCATTTGTTTCATTAAAAAGTTTCCGATACAACGCGTGACAAATATAGAGCAGGTTGTAAGCCTAGTTTCAAGGAGCCGATTGTTACGCACATCATCGTGTGAAACGTGGCCTCCCTAGACTTTTAAAAAATATAAAAAAATAAAAAAAAGGAATAATTTTGTATCGTAGAACAAGTTCGTTGTTAATCTTTATTCGGGGCTAGATATCAAGAATGATTTTTCCCTTGGCAGAGGGTCGACCACCACCTCCTTTCCCTTTGCACACACAAAAATGACAATTTGTTTGTCCGGGAAAATATGACCACCAATAGGTTAGCTTTTTTTGGTTTAAGGATTTTAATTGATGCAACGGGTTGGAAAAAGGTCGTTGCAACTAGTGTTTATGATCATATTTGTGGTTAGTCACCTAGTATCTTTTCATTTGCTAATCGTAATTTGGTTGTTTCGGTCAGTTTTGTTTTAAAAATTTATTTTACTCGGGTTCATGAAATCGCATATGTTGACCGATGTTTTACAAACAGAATTGGAAGGAAAATATTGGGATTTTTTTTGCTCAATGCCCCCATCAATCAATTTTATCATTACTCGCCTGTTTCTGTGTTTCAACAGGTCTTTGCCTTCTGACGGTTCATCATCTACGCACAAAACTGGGTTACGTATCCTCTGCAACGGGGCTGAAGATTGCTACTGAACCTTATCAGACGTTTACATCAACGATCGAGCTTCTCAAAGCCAAGCTCCGCCCCCCTCACGCTCCGGTCAAATATTCTTTCCATCCGATCGTGACCGGACCCCGAGCTGAGTGCGATCGAACGAACCTTGACGGGAGCGCCAGGTGTGAATGCTTCTCTTTAAAAAAACATTCAACGATATTTGACCGCACCATGGGGTGAGGGTGATCCGAGCGTTACTGGAGCGCAGGTGTGAATCATGCTTTCCACCGATCGATGAGACAAACTTAGTATTCTAACATGTTTCACGCAATCCCTAAAAACATTCTTATGCACGATGGCCTTGTGCAATCCAATACTTTTTACGCACGAAGTCGCCCCACTTTAGTGAACATATCTTAAGGATGATTGCATTTTCCTTCTTCACTCTGGCGGCTCTGTTACGTTCATTCACACGGCTATCGTACATCCAACGCCACCCAACACTGCAATGATGCCACTATATTTGATCCAACCCTCGTACAAGTTTGGCTAAATGTCAGTGCGGTGTCTATGCTGGGAACTCCTTGTTTGCGCAGTTTGTGTGCCTACAAAATTAGCAAAATCAACATTCAGTAAATTAAAATGCAAATCTTTTTACTGTTTAGTTACAGTGCTTAAGACAAGTTTCTTGCTCTGGTCGTACAACTCGCTTCTGGATGGCTAAATCGACCTTACGAACTTAAAAAGAATTTCCAAAGGTCGGAATTCCTCCCTCTCTTCCCCGAATACACTGGAAGATATCCTATACACAGTCACAAACTGCGGCAACACAAGACAATTTTCAATCGCCGAAATTGGTGGACATGTTCAGAAATATATCTCTGCTCAGAACCCGTGCTTTTTTCTGGGAAGAAAGGTTCCGGTACTATTGAAGTTGGTTTTTTCCTGTGTATATCATGAGAACTACTGAAAACATTGTGGTATATTCATAAATCACCTACCGAAAGTTTCCGATATGGCGTGCCGTTGCGTACCGCCGGACAAAAAGGTAGTACTCAGAAATAACAATGTGAGGAAATGGGGTAAGGCAGTGATTGTTTTTATCTAAGGCCTCGATATACAGATATACTAACCGACTTACCCAAGCAGACTGTAGCGGGGAGTAATTTTCCACGTGGAAAATAAATATGCGAGTACGTTAGAAAGGACTCATGCTCGGACAAGGAATAAAATCAAGTTTTGAGACATCACTATCAGATCTGTCCAGTGATGGTCCAAACATTGGTAGTGACTAACGAGATAAGCAAAGGCTACAACGCATGCGTACAGAACTGACGTGCCAACAAGAGCGACAATAGCAATAGTCTATTGTTGATTGATTGATTACGTTTTTTACGTCTCTTTTCTCCAACTTTTTGGCTAATCGCACCAATTGAGTGATGATATGATGAGATCGAAGAGAGAGATACAAAGAATTCATAGACCGTCGAACGATTTTAAAGACTCAATGTGAAATCTAGTTTATTTTATTAATCTGTGGGTAAGACTTCTACTTTCAGGTATTATTCAACGTATTAAAGATTTATAATTATGAAACAATATCGAGTATGGCATCCTGTGATGTGTATCCAAATTGCAGCGTAGCAGCTTGATAAATTTATTTGCTTCGTCGCTAAATGAAACGCACTGTGATCGGCACCACGCTCCTACTGCAATGCTCTGTTTGAGAAAAGTCTCTTTATTCTTCCTTCGGACAAATGGATTATGTAATATTTTTTTCTCAAATTGGAAACTGCAGTCATTTTGTATATTTTTGAACAATCGCTTATTCTTCTTATAAGTGTGTAATCTAGAATCGCATAGAAGAGTCCGTTTTGGTGAGCCTGCTAAAATGTAATTGCTTTGGGAATTAAACCAGCTTCGGCTTGTTTGTACTTTCCCATGCATTGGAATTAGCTTGGTGTGTTCTCATCACAGTTCTCATCCTGACATGATTTTCTTGGGCTCTCAAACTTGATTTATTCATTTTGAAGGCAAAATTCCTTTGACTGTTCAAATATTGGAAGGGAAATGCTATCTTTTTAGTGATAAATTGATAGACATACACACGGATGGGTAATATTAAATCGGCCCCATAATTTTAGGACTTGACATCCCATGAAGTACAATTATGGCAGAACAATAAAAATTGTCGTATTCAGTACTACGCCTACATCTTTGTTGTCGCCCCCAAGAAAATATTTTGTTATTGGCTCATCCTTTTTGTTCCTGCTGTCGGTGGCCACGCAAACGGAATGTAAGTTTGTAAATACAATATTTCTCCTATTGGTTCTCAAATGCTCCATATAATGTCAAGAGGTGTACGTAATCACTCTTTCTTCCGCGTTTCTACATTTCATACTGTGAATGTCCATGCTTCTCCTTTTCACGCTCTTACTTACGGCTTTTATGTTTCACGCGCTTTACGCGTATATCCTAGCTTTTATATTTGACACTTTTATTTCCCCGATTTTTATATTTCACTCTTATTTCGCTTTCCTCTATTTCACGCTCTTTATTTCCCAGTTTCTATTTTTCACATTCCTTTCTTCCCAGTTTTTATATTTCTCATTGTTACTTGCCCCATTTCTGTACTTGAGCCTTCCCGATGGCGTAGTGTTAACGTCGTCGCCATGTACTAAAGGGGTTCCGGGTTCGATACCCGGTGGAGGCAGATGACACAGTGGTTCGAATCGCAGTTTAAACTGTAGGTCCAGTCCCGATTAGCCTTTCCGTGCATAAAGTGAACTTAAAACAACACTTCAATCAATTCAGAAACAGTTTTCATATATCACCTTTCTTGCACAATTTTTATACCTCTCTTCTTCTGTTCTTATGTTATTTTTCCAAAACTTTTTTTTCTTCTTTAACTCTCCACTTCTCTCGAAAACTAAAGAAGGTAAAGTCCTCACATAAAAGAATTTAATTTCTCTCATAAAAACCACCTAGTGGTGGTAAAATAGCCTTTGCGATACTGTCTGAATGCTCACTGTACTCTTGTGGCCAATAATGAAACGCTGCATTATTAACGAATGCTTCTGTATCAGAACGCGAAAAGCAATCCGCGCTGGTCGGATGAATGTAAAGTGAGGGGTATTCAGCCTATTGTTTCTCGATGCTAACCCGGATGAAATTCCAAATATGCCCACAATTCAGGAGAAATAATAAAAAGCTCGTCCCCCTTTATTGAAGTGTGTGCAATGCCTTGTTTCTAATTAGTGACATCGGATTACAAAAGCGAAAAATTCCTATTGTTAAAAAAAAATGTTATTTTGCACATGCTTCCTGCAGAAAAGGTGGATTTATTCAGGTGGGTCATACGAAACGTTCAACGATCACGATCAGGTACGTCACTATGTGGAAATCGTAATTTGTAATAACTTTACCACGTATGCTTTAATTGAGGCCATCAGTGGCGTACGCAAGGGGGGGGTTACGGGGTTTAAACCCCCCCCCCTTGAGCTTTTGAAATATTATGAAAAATGTTGTGGAAAAAATAAAAATGACCAATTTATCACTGTCAAGGACCTGCGACAGTACTACTACTACTACTAATAATAATAATAACAATAATAATAATATAATTTTAATTATTATTCCCATGCAGCACGGAGAAAAGCACAGCATTTCAAACACGCGTCTTTAAGAGTGAATGCCTTGAAAATAAACACGAATTCTTGAAAATAATGTATAAGGGCAACCATGATTTTAAAGAGCAGAAAAGTTGTTTTGTATCTCTGCTGCAACAATGTTCAATGATCATTTATTTTTTTGTGTGAACAATGAGCATTAACTATAGAAAGTTCTTGGTTCGTTGAAAGCGGCTAATGTATAGACAAAGGCTAGGCCGACAAGAATAACTCAGTCACCAGTCCACCTTCCCGCGGCACGTTTGAATTTCTGAATTCAAACGACAATAAGCTTAATTATTGTACAATGTTTTGTTGGTAATAACAGTCAGACAATCCAGATGAGAATTATCGGGGATATTTATGCGGCGACAAAGCCGGAAAAATTCCAACCAATTCCGGGAATCGAATCCGGATCTCCCGAATGGTTTTCAGATGCCCTACTGATCAGACCCCCGCAGCTTTTTGGATGAGTTCCGTACTTTGATTATTTCAATTTACAAGTATTTTAATATATTTTCTAGTTTTTATGGATTTTCTTCACACTTAAAATGTCTCATCTCGTTAAGTAGACAATTATTTCGTAAGAAAGAAAAAATGCTCTAGAATTTGTTAAAAATCGAATTACTAGAAATTAATTCCGTTTTATTGCTTTCATAAATACTATATTTATGTAGATCTCTACTACTTAATAGTAGTAGTGGTATTAGTAGTATTATTAGTAGTAATTCAACTAATTAATTAATTATAAGTATTATTAATTAATTATGAGTATTATTATTTAATTAAAGTATAATAAAACAATGGTAATGTGAATTTGGAGAAAGTTTTAGATATAACCCCCCCCTTGATGAAATCCTGCGTACGCTACTGGAGGCCATTGTACTGTACGAAACCACTCGCTAAGCAACATACTCACCTTGTATTGTTCAGAGTCTGATAGAATGTCCAAGGTGGATAAAAACAGGCGAATTAATTAAAGACAGTAAACGATCATTGGTCGATGAGATGACCTCTCACTTACGTATGTGGGAAAATAAAACAGAAACTCATAATTCTCCAATGTATGTCAGACAACACACTTGCCGAGTTGTTGCGCACCATTATCCCACTATTTCGTTACTTAGTTCAAACCAACCGTTTGGTGGCGCTAGTATCGTGAACATCTTACAAGCAAGGGGCGTACGTGGCTCCGTGTGAAAAGGGTCTACACAACAATTTATAACTTGTCCTCGTATAATTCCCGCAACGAATTATGCGTGCGTAGACATCATTGCAAGCCCTACAGGAAGTAAAGAACATGATATCAAAATGAATGCAAATTGCTATGCGTGTTGAATGACTTTACAAGGTCAAGAAGTGGACAACTAGCTACAACATAAGTATATGTAGCAAATGGGAATATTGTAATGGAAATCAAAACGCGTGTTCATACTGCATTGAGATTGAAATCACGGATTTCAGTTGACAACCTTAGGAAAGAATGTAGTTGAGATGTAGACACGAACTGAGATATGAAATAATACACACACGCACGACATATGTGAGTTAAAAGAAGCAAAGAGAAGTTTAAGGTAGTAAATTAATCTAATCTAATATTAGTGAGCACTCAAACATTTATAAATTTATAACTAAAAATGAAATAAAATATTATAACCTTTTACAGACACATATTGCAATCGATATTAACATTCAGAAATGATCGAGATCATGCTATTTCTCTTTCTATTTTTGGCTACTTTGCATCGCTTTTCTACCTTTTGGGTTAACCGCGATGATGATAATGCACTATAAACAAGATTATGGTACAGTGTCTCTCAAAAGTTTTAGGACAACGACATTTTAAACTAGGCAACCCAATTTACACAAGGCGTTGGTGGGTTGCGTGCAGAGTTAGGCTCAATTTCAGGGTTGCCACATGCACAATAGATATTTATAAAACACGCGAAAGAAATAAAAACAAGTATTATTGTATAAAATTATTAAAAATATCACTATTATATATCAAGTGACAAAATTCTTTCTCAAAGGGAAAAAATAGATTTTCTAGTATTTCATCGCTGATGAGTCTACAGAAAGGAAAAGAGGTGACAGAAAACGAAAGATGAAAAAGGAGAGGAGAAAAAGAAAGCGAAAGGAGAAGAGGAAAAGTATAGGAGAGAAGAAAGATAGGATAGACGAGGAGAGGAGATGTAGTGAGGAGAATGGAAAAAGATTCGAGGAGAGATGAGGAAAAAAGAACAAAGAAGAGAAAAGAGGAGGAAAACGAGAGGAGAGGAGAGGAGAGGAGAGGAGAGGAGGAGACGAGAAGAGGGAAGTGGAGAGTAGAATAAAGGAGAGAAAAAGAGAAGAACGAAAAAAGAGAGAATAGTGCAGTGGAGTCGGAAATATAAGACAGGAAAGAGGATAAGAGGAGTGGAGAAGTGTGGGATGGAGATAAGATGCGAGAAAAGTAGGGAAGGCGATATGAGATAAAAGCAGAACGGAAAGAGGGGAGAGAAGAAGGAGAAGGAACTGGAGAGAAGAGGTAGTTGCAGAAAATATCGTCTGAGCGTCAAGAATGGATGCATTGGTCAAATTATCGACATGAAACATTCAATAACATTTTGAAATGTATTGGAGAATATATTAGATCGGTGGGAAATGCCTTTTGGCTGAGTTCAGAGCAAATTAAAATCTTCCATGTAAGATCTTTGATTTTACCTGCGATTACACCACTAAAAAAATGAACGTAATTTTTAATATTTATAAGAATTATTCAATTTTTCTCCACTTCTCGGTTCGTTGAAATGGAGATTTTGTAATTCAATATTTCCCCTCCCCCCATCGTTAATTCCAAACTGAATCATTCCGTTTCACACGGCGTGGACAATGAACACAATGGGATATGTCTAAAACTTACGAAAATTTTCTGCCACCGGAAGGGTTTGAACCTACGACCATCAGATTGACAATCCTGAACGGTAACCACTACCCTACAACCTTTAGCTCAAACCAGGTAGAAGAACAACTACACCACGCCTTTACCTTCGAATGAAACAATATTTTTTTTAAAGTATTCTGTCCCTCCAATATTGTAAATGTCGTTTGGTATACGTGTAGTTGAACTTTTACTTTAATTTTGATTTGCTTTCTTGTAGTATAACCGATATCTTCGACAAATAATTTTCGAAGTGATTAAAAACGAGAATATTGGTAGTTGTGAAAATGCGAGTTATTTCTTCTAACTTATTATTGTGATTAGACATTACTAATGGAAAATATCTAGAGGCTTGAACATTACATGACGATGTTCTTTTCCTGTGATACTGTAACAGACAAAATGCTTGTTTACTGATGCAAGTTTTGTGTCCAGAACAGTCTTATGAAATGTATTTGCTGTTGCGTAAGATAACACGAAATAATTACACAGTGTGCGAACTACCAAATCTGTGCAACGTTATACGTAAACAGGCGGAAAATTTTATTCATAAAATCACTTCACATTTGACAGTGTTAGTCAAGAGAGACTCGTGGGACACTGTGTTAAGGTGCTGGACTAAATCCTTCTAATTTTTCTTCCTCGAAGAACAACAATTTCTAAGGAAGAGCAACAGTGATGATCTTTCTTATTTCTTCTAAATGCTTACACTTTCCTTTAATTGGGTTAAAAATAAATAAGAATATTGCTTGCATTTCTGTCATTGACGTAGACCAGAGAGAGAGACAGACAGACAGACAGACAGACAGATATTACAAAATAGTTCAAATAGTGCGAGCGCCATTAAAAAGTAATGATAATTCTATGTTGCGTACTTAGAATTATTCATACAATAAAGAACATGTCTAATTGTGAGTTAACAAAAAAAAAACAATAATAAAGAGATATTTTCGCATTACGATTGCAGTTCGAAAAAGTCGGGACAGGGATTGAAAGTAACGCACTGTCCTGACTAAATCGGTGAATCGGACGTCCGGTAGCCTTGCATCAAAGATTATAAAACTAAAACCACCCAATATTGCAGCTTGAAGACTTTTGCGCAAGAAAAAGATTCATTTATACAAGAGCAAAATTGAAATTTTTACACATTTCAAAAATCTACGATGTTATTTTCGTATTTATTTATTTATAGGTTCACATTTAAATATTTTAGGGTTCGAGGGGGAAGCATGGCCCACATGGCCCCTCCCCTGGGAACTGACCTTACGTAGACAGTGTAAGAGAAATTTTGGAGAACCTTTCTATTAAATTTAGTATTTACATTCACCTTGTGCTCAGATAGGTTAAACCGTTTATTGACAATCGTGAACTTTTCGTTTAATAGATAATATTTGGTTTTAAACGACGGGAGAACATTGGTCGAATTTCCTTTCTTGCTCTTTTGAGAGAATATATACTTCTACAATAACAATCGCGTTCGGAAACCGTGAAAGAAATGACTTGGTTTTCAAGGGCAGACAAGCTTGGTAGTCTAGCTTGCTCGCGATCAAAGTGACTCACTCACGTTATTCAAGGACACTGTGCATGCATCGAAGCAGTGTTTTGCGATAAGAAGCGGCCTTGAATAGCGTGAGTGAGTCACTTTGATCGCGAGCAAGCTAGACTACCAAGCTTGTCTGCCTTTGAAAACCAAGTCATTTCTTTCACGGTTTCCGAACGCGATTGCTATTGTAGAAGTATATATTCTCTCAAAAGAGCAAGAAAGGAAATTCGACCAATGTTCTCCCGTCGTTTAAAACCAAATATTATCTA
Organism: Lepisma saccharinum; assembly: GCF_977018435.1. Classification (NCBI taxonomy): domain Eukaryota; kingdom Metazoa; phylum Arthropoda; class Insecta; order Zygentoma; family Lepismatidae; genus Lepisma; species Lepisma saccharinum. Next base: position 121,714,747 of record NC_139229.1, read on the forward strand.
TTAAACGAAAAGTTCACGATTGCCAATAAACGGTTTAACCTATCTGAGCACAAGGTGAATGTAAATACTAAATTTAATATAAAGGTTCTCCAAAATTTCTCTTACACTGTCTACGTAAGGTCAGTACCCAGGGGAGGGGCCATGTGGGCCATGCTTCCCCTTCGAACCCTAAAATATTTAACTGTGAACCTATAAATAAATAAATACGAAAATAACATCGTAGATTTTTGAAATGTGTAAAAATTTCAATTTTGCTCTTGTATAAATGAATCTGTTTCTTGCGCAAAAGTCTTCAAGCTGCAATATTGGGTGGTTTTAGTTTTATAATCTTTGATGCAAGGCTACCGGACGTCCGATTCACCGATTTAGTCAGGACAGTGCGTTACTTTCAATCCCTGTCCCGACTTTTTCGAACTGCAATCGTAATGCGAAAATGTCTCTTTATTATTGTTTTTTTTTGTTGTTAACTCACAATTAGACATGTTCTTTATTGTATGAATAATTCTAAGTACGCAACATAGAATTATCATTACTTTTTAATGGCGCTCGCACTATTTGAACTATTTTGTAATATCTGTCTGTCTGTCTGTCTGTCTCTCTCTCTGGTCTACGTCAATGACAGAAATGCAAGCAATATTCTTATTTATTTTTAACCCAATTAAAGGAAAGTGTAAGCATTTAGAAGAAATAAGAAAGATCATCACTGTTGCTCTTCCTTAGAAATTGTTGTTCTTCGAGGAAGAAAAATTAGAAGGATTTAGTCCAGCACCTTAACACAGTGTCCCACGAGTCTCTCTTGACTAACACTGTCAAATGTGAAGTGATTTTATGAATAAAATTTTCCGCCTGTTTACGTATAACGTTGCACAGATTTGGTAGTTCGCACACGGTGTAATTATTTCGTGTTATCTTACGCAACAGCAAATACATTTCATAAGACTGTTCTGGACACAAAACTTGCATCAGTAAACAAGCATTTTGTCTGTTACAGTATCACAGGAAAAGAACATCGTCATGTAATGTTCAAGCCTCTAGATATTTTCCATTAGTAATGTCTAATCACAATAATAAGTTATGAAATATAAATATGCTGACCAAGGCAGTAATTTATTTTATTAAAAACATAAACTAAACGTAACGTTTCAACCTTCTAGCAAGGTCTTCATCAGACTCTGTATCAAGTACAAAAGTAACAAGATACCAAAAACAGGGCATTATATACACAAAACATCACTCCCTCCAGACTAATAGAAAGTTGTTTTGGAACTTTCTAGCAGGTGGCTTTCACTATACTTTCACCTAAAAGGCGAAAAATATATACTTTCATATAGAATGTGGATTGGGTTTTATATATCACGCTCTTTTTCCTTCATTTTCTTCCTTCTCCTCTCCTCTTTCTCTCTTGTCCTTTCCACTCTTTCTAACACTTTCTTCCATTCTTTGTTTAACTTCAGTCCCCCATTCCAGTTCATTGTGTCTTCTTCACCTATCTTCTCTATTTCCTTGGCTTCCTTCCATTTTCTCACTAGCATTCTCTTCTCCCTTCCTATCTGCTTAGCCTCATCCCACTCTATGTCATGTCCTGTTTCTCTCGTGTGTTTAAATATCGCATTTCTCTCTCTCTTAAGTCGTACATCATCCCTATGTTGTTTCAACCTATCTTTCAGTCTCTTTTTCGTTTCTCCTATGTACACACTCTGACATTCTTTACATTTTACTTCGTAGATAATCCCTTCCTCTTCCTCTTCTCTGTTTTCCTTTTTCTTGTTTGCATTCTTCGCTATTCCTAAGATGCTTCTCCCTCCCTTCCTGTAAGTTTTAATGCCCGCTTTCCTAAGCACTTTGCATATCTTTTCTGTGGTCTCCCCCATGCTCCTTATTCCAAACCACCTCTCTTTTTCTTTCTCTTCATCTTTATCTTTCTCTTCCAATTCTCCCCTTCCTCTTTTCTTCCTTCTTCTGTTTATTTCCAGTCTATCCTGCTTCTCATAGCCATTCTTTTCCAGCTGTTTCCATAGGCTATTTATTTTGCCTTCTTTTTCACATTCCTTCGTGCATATTTTCGTTATTCTGTCCTCCATATTCTTTATGAAATAAAGAGGACAGAATAACGAAAATATGCACGAAGGTATGTGAAAAAGAAGGCAAAATAAATAGCCTATGGAAACAGCTGGAAAAGAATGGCTATGAGAAGCAGGATAGACTGGAAATAAACAGAAGAAGGAAGAAAAGAGGAAGGGGAGAATTGGAAGAGAAAGATAAAGATGAAGAGAAAGAAAAAGAGAGGTGGTTTGGAATAAGGAGCATGGGGGAGACCACAGAAAAGATATGCAAAGTGCTTAGGAAAGCGGGCATTAAAACTTACAGGAAGGGAGGGAGAAGCATCTTAGGAATAGCGAAGAATGCAAACAAGAAAAAGGAAAACAGAGAAGAGGAAGAGGAAGGGATTATCTACGAAGTAAAATGTAAAGAATGTCAGAGTGTGTACATAGGAGAAACGAAAAAGAGACTGAATGATAGGTTGAAACAACATAGGGATGATGTACGACTTAAGAGAGAGAGAAATGCGATATTTAAACACACGAGAGAAACAGGACATGACATAGAGTGGGATGAGGCTAAGCAGATAGGAAGGGAGAAGAGAATGCTAGTGAGAAAATGGAAGGAAGCCAAGGAAATAGAGAAGATAGGTGAAGAAGACACAATGAACTGGAATGGGGGACTGAAGTTAAACAAAGAATGGAAGAAAGTGTTAGAAAGAGTGGAAAGGACAAGAGAGAAAGAGGAGAGGAGAAGGAAGAAAATGAAGGAAAAAGAGCGTGATATATAAAACCCAATCCACATTCTATATGAAAGTATATATTTTTCGCCTTTTAGGTGAAAGTATAGTGAAAGCCACCTGCTAGAAAGTTCCAAAACAACTTTCTATTAGTCTGGAGGGAGTGATGTTTTGTGTATATAATGCCCTGTTTTTGGTATCTTGTTACTTTTGTACTTGATACAGAGTCTGATGAAGACCTTGCTAGAAGGTTGAAACGTTACGTTTAGTTTATGTTTTTAATAAAATAAATTACTGCCTTGGTCAGCATATTAATATTTCATAATAATGGAAACAAGGCTTAATGGTGTAATAATAAGTTAGAAGAAATAACTCGCATTTTCACAACTACCAATATTCTCGTTTTTAATCACTTCGAAAATTATTTCTCGAAGATATCGGTTATACTACAAGAAAGCAAATCAAAATTAAAGTAAAAGTTCAACTACACGTATACCAAACGACATTTACAATATTGGAGGGACAGAATACTTTAAAAAAAATATTGTTTCATTCGAAGGTAAAGGCGTGGTGTAGTTGTTCTTCTACCTGGTTTGAGCTAAAGGTTGTAGGGTAGTGGTTACCGTTCAGGATTGTCAATCTGATGGTCGTAGGTTCAAACCCTTCCGGTGGCAGAAAATTTTCGTAAGTTTTAGACATATCCCATTGTGTTCATTGTCCACGCCGTGTGAAACGGAATGATTCAGTTTGGAATTAACGATGGGGGGAGGGGAAATATTGAATTACAAAATCTCCATTTCAACGAACCGAGAAGTGGAGAAAAATTGAATAATTCTTATAAATATTAAAAATTACGTTCATTTTTTTAGTGGTGTAATCGCAGGTAAAATCAAAGATCTTACATGGAAGATTTTAATTTGCTCTGAACTCAGCCAAAAGGCATTTCCCACCGATCTAATATATTCTCCAATACATTTCAAAATGTTATTGAATGTTTCATGTCGATAATTTGACCAATGCATCCATTCTTGACGCTCAGACGATATTTTCTGCAACTACCTCTTCTCTCCAGTTCCTTCTCCTTCTTCTCTCCCCTCTTTCCGTTCTGCTTTTATCTCATATCGCCTTCCCTACTTTTCTCGCATCTTATCTCCATCCCACACTTCTCCACTCCTCTTATCCTCTTTCCTGTCTTATATTTCCGACTCCACTGCACTATTCTCTCTTTTTTCGTTCTTCTCTTTTTCTCTCCTTTATTCTACTCTCCACTTCCCTCTTCTCGTCTCCTCCTCTCCTCTCCTCTCCTCTCCTCTCCTCTCGTTTTCCTCCTCTTTTCTCTTCTTTGTTCTTTTTTCCTCATCTCTCCTCGAATCTTTTTCCATTCTCCTCACTACATCTCCTCTCCTCGTCTATCCTATCTTTCTTCTCTCCTATACTTTTCCTCTTCTCCTTTCGCTTTCTTTTTCTCCTCTCCTTTTTCATCTTTCGTTTTCTGTCACCTCTTTTCCTTTCTGTAGACTCATCAGCGATGAAATACTAGAAAATCTATTTTTTCCCTTTGAGAAAGAATTTTGTCACTTGATATATAATAGTGATATTTTTAATAATTTTATACAATAATACTTGTTTTTATTTCTTTCGCGTGTTTTATAAATATCTATTGTGCATGTGGCAACCCTGAAATTGAGCCTAACTCTGCACGCAACCCACCAACGCCTTGTGTAAATTGGGTTGCCTAGTTTAAAATGTCGTTGTCCTAAAACTTTTGAGAGACACTGTACAAACGATGCCTTCCAATGATAGAAGCAAGAATATCTGGCTTCGTAAAGTCTAATGTTGTACATTACGTCATAAACGTCGGCCGTTTGAGATAATGCTGTCAATAAATAAATAATCAAATATATGATCTGTTCCATGTTAAGATATTACAATTTTATTATTTAAAAACTAGTGAAATTTTCACTTCTTATCTTGTCATGAAAATCCATTGTGCGAATGTTAAATTCAGTTGCTATATTATCATATCTTTCCGGTAGCGTATTGGTTAATACTGTAACCTTGTAGTCAATGGAACCTGGGTTTGATCCGCGGTGTAGGCACATTGCGCAGGGGATCGAATCCCACTTAGAAGTGTGTTTTCAGCCCCGATTGACATTTTTGAACATGGAGAGGGCTACAATTTTGGTCAAACTTTAAAAGTTTGAGGAGTTCAATTCCATATATATCTCAGGCCATGTGTATAAAAAGAGGTACTTTATGTTCAAAACACAAAAATAAAAAGAGACGATTTTCAGTTCTTTCAAATAGGAATCAATGAACGTAATAGGTCCTATGTTAAATTAAAAGACAAGTACGTATTTTAAGGATAAATTATGAACATTTTCTTTCACAAAACGTTCCAAACTATACTATATAAAATATATTTAAATAGCGCCATTGAAGAAGCTCCATGTCAATATATTTTCTAGATGGTATGGGCAAATAAAACATATACCATTATTGTTTATGATATTCCTATCTAGAAGAGGCAATTGGGTTCCAATGGGGCAAGTAAAATTTACATTTCTTGATAGACGAGGCTTAGCATTAAGAGGCCATAGTGCGGGGGCAAAAGTGGGAAAAAGTTGGGGGATAACTGTCCGACACGTCCCTCGAGTCGCCGAAACTATTGATATATGTATTTCTATTGTAATATTATAGCTGAGTAATTCATTCCGTGTATTTTGCTTATACTCAAACCTAGGGTGACCAGACATACTCTTTTTAAGAGTATTATACTCTTTTAGAGGTTCATATACTCTATACTCTTTTCAATTTGCAAAAATCCCCAAATATACTCTTTTCCTTGCTATTTAATTTCATTCATTATTTTACGCGTAAAAATGCCTTAAAATCAACAGAACGGAAAAGGTCAAGATGTCAACAAACTGAAGTATTTACTCCTGACTCAATAATTTCCTATGAACAATTTCAAGTGTTATTTTCGTATTCCATCAACAAGCAAAACATATTTCAAATTCATTGGAATTTAATGATAATGATTAGGGCTGAGCCAATACCACTTTGAACCGATACCGATGCCGATACTCTTACCGATTCCCACCGATACCGATACTTGAAAATTGCAATAATTAAAATTGTTCAAAATATTGATCAATATTGGTGTGTAAATATTCTCCTCCAATTATATGCATCAACATACCAAGAAATTTGCTTTAGAATATTCAAGAATTGCATCAGAATATTGAAATAGATATTATGTAGTCACAAAATATAGTTTTTTGTGCAAAATTAGTGTAAAATAAAAAGGAAGTTTTAATTTTGCATAATTTCCAGGATAATTAATTAGACTGTCAAGAAGTCGCGCGGGATTTATTTGCGGACCCCGTGAAAGAGCAAAATGCATGCGCACCTTCAACCTATAGACTATACTCTTTTTGGTCAACAAATATCTGGTCACCCTACTCAAACCACATACTTATTATGTACATTTTGTTTTAATCCTAGGGGATCGTTTGACTTTGTGCACAATTCATTACTGCACTGTTTCACAACCATTACAATTTTCTAACTACATGCGAATCAATCTCTGCAATTCATAGCCCGTGTAAACATTTAAAAAAAACAACAACATGAATTTTGTGCTCAGTTACGGTTCGATAGATAGAATTTATGTCCGTATTCTGTGAGCAGAACCGTACAAAATGAACCAGATAACTTGAGTTCTGGCCATGACGTAACAATAGATATATATTTTTTTTGTTTTCGTGTTTAGCGAGGACTGCACTGTCGATAACAATGAAAGCATTGTTTTCTCTGTGAGCTACGTTCGCATTGGGAGTTAGGTACACTTCACGCACTAAGGAACGCAAATTTAAGAGTACAATTTAAAAACTGTAGATAAATGTTATCGAATTCAGCACAGAGACGGCTACATTCGAAATCAATTTGGCAGAAATGACATTTTGATATTGCTATTTATCTGGTTTTAATTATCTCTTTTCTATAGTTCTTTTGAAGGCTTAACAAGATATAGGGTCTCAAACATTGCATAATTATGAGACGGAAATTCAAAACTAACAATGTTTTGTGTCCGAGCTCTTGTTTTAAATACACTTTTTGTCAGAGGCGCAACCACGAAGTTTTGTCTGGGGGCAAGTACCAGGATAAACGTACCAATAATAATAATAATACTAATGTCAATAGCCGCATTATTATTATTATTATTATTATTATTATTATTACTATTATTATCATTACTAGTGGTAGTAGCAGTAGTATCAAAAACGTTATTATCCTCATAAATTACACAAAGAAGGGGTAGAAGTAGGTACGAAAGCATTTGTTTGGAACAAACTATTTGAAATATTTTGTTTTTACACAGTCAATTTCATATTAGCTAATAATGGAAAAGAAGAACACAGACTGTATTTTTGAATGGCAGAAAATGAATGATAAATGCATTCCGAATATAATTCTTTTCGTACATATAACATGTATAGCTAACTTTAATTTACAACAAATGTTTTACACATGCAACATGGAGTGACATAAAATAAGAAAACACATATTCAACATTCTAACACTAAATTGTGTATGTTTTCAAAGTTTATTCAATACATATATACAACACATATTATTTAAATACAATATATTACAGAAAACAAGCAAATTGCGAGCGAAGAGAGCAAGAAAATTCTTAGATCCAATTTATTATTATTTATTATTGCAATTGATTTAATAAACAAATAATTTCACCGGACGCCATGGCATTCTCTCTTTTACAACTATTTTCATTTAGAACGCTCGGCATCCATGACTGATTCCCGCCGCCCTCAAGCTACGGCTCTGAATCTGACGATTCCGAGATAAGCAGTTACGAAATGTTACGAAATGTACTTTTATTTGCATAAAATTTGAAATTGAAGAGTGCTATTCTCCTCTGTGCCCCCCCTGCAGGTGCCCTTGGACGTCAATGTTTGCCCCCCTGGAATTTACTTCCGTCGAAGGTTGGGAAAGGCAAGCCCCCCTGCTCCCCTCTGTGGTTGCGCTACTGCTTTATGCACAGATTGGTTAATCGAGCCTGGACATACAGTTTAAAGTGAGATCCGAACCACTATGTACCTCCACTGGGCATCGAATCTGGGAACCAAAATTAGAAGGCGACAATGTTGCCACTACGCCATCCGGGAGACCTCAGTGGTTCTTTCATTTAAAAAAATACATTTTTCAATATATTTGTTTCAGAAATTTAGAAATGTTCGAAATCTAATACTCGTTAACTTGAATAAAATTGGTGCAAGTATGCAGTTTCTCACTTTTTAAAATTTTTATTCTTAAATGAAAAATCATATAGGGTGGATGTTCCTAAAGTCAGCCTCCTCCAGTAGTCAGCCACATTACAAAAAAATGTACATTTATAAGGCCGCCACTAAACCTTGTCTCTATACTTGGTAAAAGACTTGGAAAACCATATTCCAGTAGTCAGCCAGCCTTTGTGTGAAAGGCGGTGGCATCTGGTTAAGAAGGAATGAACCATCCAGTGGAGCTGTTTGTGTTACTGATCCAAGCACGAGTTTTTTCTAACGAAAAAGTAACAAGGTTATTTAGTGAAGAATTACCAATATTTTGTTTGTAGTTGTGTTAGAAGGAATAAGGATTTGTTTCAAAGACGTTTTAAGCTGTATATTAATGTCCGTACATCGACAGGAGGGAGGCTGAGTACAGGGTTGTGAATTCTGGCTTCCTGCCAGTGGTCAGCCTTCAGGGGCTGACTACTGGATTTAACCTTGGTTGGCTCGTTGGGACTATCTTACCATGTTCTGGACATAGAATAGTAATCCCTGTAACATGGTTCTGTTTAAAATGCATTGAGACAAATCCTTCCAGTGGGCAGCCCCCATATCACGAAAGTGGCTGACTACTGGTGCCAGCTTATCCTGTAGTCAGCCCCCTCTGCTGAAGAAGGAAAATCACAGGCATTTAAAAATTCTAGCTATTATAAAGTGCCTCTTTCACCTGTCGCAATAAGTGCATTGATAAGCAGGTTGTTTATTTGGTATGAGCACATATTAAAATAAGAAAAATACATTGAAATTGTAAGCTGGAAGCTGTAGTCATATTATAATTAGCCTACAGGTAACTGAATGAGGGGAGTAGGTCAACAATAATTTACTTTTCATGCTTTTCCATTGATTCACATGTTATAAAGCAGAGTAGACCCGTAGCCAGGGTGTAGGGGACTAGGGCAGGCCTTACCGACTGAGCCACCAAGGCCGTAGACTACACAAACTGTGTGCAGAATGCTTTGGAGCAGATGTCTTTGACCACAAACTTAGAAGAAGGTAATACTAATATTCAAGTGAAACCAACAAGAGATGAATGTGAAGTTGCAATTGTTGTAATTAAACACTTCTAATCTAGACTTGAGAGAAGAGGCATTGATGTGGCAGGAGTTATTGAAGAAATGAGCAGTGTAACAGTGACTTCAGGAGAAAAGAAACTACATGCGTTTCAACAGACTCACTTGCCCCTACCTGTGTTCAATCAGAAATGCATGAGGTTCTCCCCGTTTCACCAGATGATGCAGACAGCCTTTCTGCTGATCAGATTGATTCTGACTTGGGAAATCATGCGCCTGGAATGTATCAAGGAACTAACTACCAGTGGACTTCTGGAGCCTACGTTTGATCTGACACACAGTGAATCTGGAATAGGTAGTTACTCTTCCAACAGTTTCTCCACCAACAACCAGTTCGCTTTCCCCAGTAGCTAATTCTTCAGGTGGAGCAGTACAGTGCCTACCACCAACTGTTTCTTCCTCACCAGAAACGACATGACATTCTCAAGAAACAATTTCCCCACCAGAAACAAGACTTCCCCCATCAGCAGCAACCACTGGGATCCATGAATCTCTCTCTCCACCTCCAACAACAGTGTGCCATTAGACACAACTCCTCCATCACCAACAGTCCCTTCACCAGAAGGATTTGAAAGCCATCTGTTTTGGCCTGGTCTTATAAGAAGAAAGGAACCAAAGGACAGAAAAAAGGAATAAAATCCACACGCAATATTGTCAGAGGCATGGAGAAAACATGTGGCAGAAAATTTAGAAATAAAGAAGAAAACTGAAGAAGAAAATACCATGCGGAGAATGACAAGAGAAAACTGGAAAGTTTAAAGACAAAACCTCAAAAGAGACACCGACCTGGCCCATCTAACAGTAGCACTGGAGAAAGGAAAGACAGTCATGAAAAATGTGCAGTGTGTGATGTCGAAGATGATGATCTTAAAAACATTGGTTCTGATTACTGCATTCGCTGGTTCCACCTGAAATGTACAGAGCTGTGTAACTTGCCTTATAGAGATGTAACTCAGCAAGTGTTTGCGTGCCCAGAGTGTGCTCAGTTGGGCCAAATAATGAATGATTCTCACAAAAGTATTTTTTCTTTCATAAAACCTATACTAGGGTCTATCCTTAATGTTAAATAAACAACAGTCCAAGTGAAGTCAGGTGTTCTTAATGTGACCCACAAGTATACCTATTTAATGTTACTAGGCATACATAATGTTACTTACATGATAAGTTAACCTTCATTTTTAAATATATACTCTCTTAAAATGTTTTATGCATAAAAAGAACAGCTCTGTGAAACAATATCTGACCTGGGGCAACCTATATTATCTTTGTGCAGTTGCAGGCTGACTACTACAGTACGGACGCGATAAGAAGCGGCGTGCAATCAGAACGCAGAACGGCAGAACGTGACCAAATTCTGTCTCCTCGTTGGCTGCCATGTGGCTGGGGGGTTTCTACGTTGCCACGTTCGCACAAACACACGGACAGGCTAGTCAGCTGTTGGCAAGCTCGGGAAAAAAGTGTCACGCGAAATTAAGCACGTACGTATCAGTATGCTAATATATGTTATTTCTGTCGTAAAGTGATAAATTAACGAATCTAGAAGTTTGAATCTGAAGTTTCTTGTAGGTTGACGTTAACTACACAGCAACCGAAAACCTTCACTGAAAGATCATTTGTTGTGTTTTTATTATGGTACATTGCAAGCATCAGCTACCGGCATCTTTTTACTTATGTTGTATCGTATCACAATTACCAACAAAAGAAAATGCGTCTTGTGTTATGAACAACACTGTGGCAAATCGTTCTCCTTTGATTTCATGCCGCCTCTCTTTGCCTTCTTTGTCACGCCGCGATTGTTGAAGCTTCAGAACATACAAATGAAATGTATTTCTTGAAAATTATGGCAAATTACGTAGAAACAAATTACGTACAACTCCGTTTCGTTAACACGTTTTTAAATTATATTTTGGAGAATCTACAAAAAATCACCTCCAAAACAGAATTTTACAGAACTGAGTTACTGTATTACGGAGAAGAATTTATCAAGAACAAATCAATTGTGTGTGAATTGATTGATTGAGTTGGTGTTTTAAAGTCCACTTTATGCACACTACGGCTAATCTGGAATGGACCTACAGTTGGAAGTGGGATCCGAACCACTATGTGCCTCGACAGGGTATAAAACCCAGGACTACTTGATTACAAGGCTACAACACTTACCCTACCACTGTGCCATCGGGGAGCCACATGTGGGTGTGTGAAGTGAGATAATTTGGGAGCTATATGAGAATGCAGGCTCTGGCAATACAGAGTTCAATAAATTACAACGAAACGCGTGGCAATTGCTCGATTTCCTTAACATTAATGATACATTTGGTACATGTGTTATTAATGCTTTGAGCTACCTGTACGTAAAAACATAAAAAATGAATGAAAGAACAGAAGTAGTAGTTAAAGAATCAGTTGTTTTTGGTTACCGGCTACCATTACAGTGGCGCTATCCCAAGATCATCTTCATTGTTGGTTGGTAAAGGAACATCTTCATCTGAGCTACTACTGTCACTGCTGTCTTCCCGCCCAAGTGAAATTACAAAATCCTCCATTTGCTGCTCTTCAACTCCCTACTTTTCCCATGCTTCGGAAATAATCTTCCTTGTGTGTTCTATAGCCGAACGCCACCTATCTGCTGTCACATCCCCGATAGCCTGGTCTGTCAATTGCAAAATTTTAGACGGTGTAAAAGGTGGCAAAGTGTTCCTCTGTGCTACCAGCCCTTTGACCTGTGCACAAATAAGTTTGATTGCATTGTACATACAATAATAAGGCGCGAGACGGACCACCGTATGTCCCGCTTCTTCTGCAAGCTTGTCTATTCGATATATGGGGAACTGGGGTTTGTGTAACATAAGGAGCTGCAGTAGTTCAGCCTTCCTCATGTTTCTGTGGGCTCGCGAAAATCCTGAAGTAGGTCAATCCGGCAACAGCGCGTCGCTACCAGAGTGGGTGGTCCCACGCCGCTTGCTAGCGCGTCCCGACTGTAGTGTTGACCATGGCTGACTTCTGAATTTCAGTGGCTGAGTACTGGGATTTTTGCTCTCTTTACAATGTGAGCTTAATTGCTATATTTTGTGGTTTATTTGTGCTATAATAAATACTGCAGACATAAAACTGCAATTCTTCATTTTATTTACATCCTGATGTAAATGTACTGGGATTTTTATTCACGCGAAATCACTGAAATAAAAAATTCTCATAAAATGCTGACTACTGGCAAAATCACCCTCTCTCTCTCTCTCTCTCTCTCTCTCTCTCTATATATATATATATATATATATATATATATATATATATATATATATATATATATATATATATATATATATAGAGAGAGAGAGAGAGAGAGAGAGAGTTATACGAGTAGTACTGAATACCCTCTGTACATATTTTAATTTCCTTGTTTTGTCATCATTTCATTTTGAACATCTTGTGTGTTATCATTCATTACTTTCAAATTCATCGAACAACATTGCATTACAATTCAATTTCCCGATGCTTTCAGTCTATCATTAAATGACAACATTTAGTTCAAATGGCTTCTTACAAATATAATATATAAATCAATTAGAACAATAATAACATTGAAAATCTACAAATCTAAGTTTCATTAGTAAACTCGCTGAAACGAATGACAAGCATTTGAAGGGGGAAAGCCTGATGAACGGTTTTTAATTAGCCACCAGGGTAGACTCGAATGGCTCTTTTTGGTTTTCTAGACTAGAATGCAGAACTGAATCATATTCATTGGTTTCCGAATTACCATCACAACACATGGTCAGTGCAAAGAATGTACGTTATTAACGAAAATAAAATTTGAAGCCGTTAACATTAAAGATGAAATGATGATAGGCTACTAATTCAAAACTTTGTTCTTCGAATTACAAAATTAGGTTTTTAATTTCTATTTTTTTAGATAATTGTTGCGACAATTATATGGTAGAGTGCGATGCATTAGTATTACCAAGTAAATTGTCCATTTCCATGTTATTGTCCTTATTTTACGAACTGAGAACACCAAACTTCTGCAACAGTCACGTAAAAATCCCTTCCATAAAACACACAGGATACAAGAGAAAAATAATGAAAATAGTCATGCACAATTTGTCTAGCAATACTTGTACATCCCACTGTACAAAGATTACAATTAAACATATGTAGTATTTCTGGAAAGAAGTAAGTTGAAGGAGTGTGTTCAAGAACAACTTATGTGAGAGAATAAGGCATATGAATATTTTAAATATTTCATAATCGCAAAGTAATTGGTGAAGGCCTCGAAATTTGTTCCATCTTTTCCTCGGGTTAGTAGGTCCTAACCTAAGGGTGTACGAATTCTGGAAGAGGGCTGAAAATTACCCTACAATAATCTGCTGAAGGAATTCCCTTTCTTATATTTTATTTTCGCTTTAAGCAATTTCGCGAGAGTTGTGGTGGTGTGCACATTACGTTTATTTCGCGTAAAAATGATATGGTCAAGGACAACATCAGTGAACAAAGTTGGAAAAATTGATTATGTTATAAACGACTTTATTGCTAAGTATGTGTAGCTACCGAAAAATATTTTTTTGGAAAGGTGACGTATCATAAAACCAAGTTTTCCACTCTCAATTTTCAAAATTATTTTTAGATTTATGTTGTGCTGTTAACATGTTTCTAACTACAATCAGTGTTGTCACAGCTGCGCGTCTTCTTCCTCTTGTTACTAACAATGTAACTTCATAAAATATATCGCTTCTTTGAAAGCATGTGCAGTTCTGAGTTGCAAAAAACGTATCTCCAAATATGAGATGAACTTACTATGTTATCAGTGCATTAAACCCTTTTCATTAAATGAACTAGTTCTTTAGTAATCTACATCCGCACAATCCATAAAATCTTCATCGAAAATAGTACAGGAGGGGCGAAATTTTCACACTAGAGTAGGAGTGGCAACATTTCACTGCTCTTACGTCCAATGAGAATTTATCGTTGGTTTTAGTCCTGTAATACCCTCCCATGGTTCTTTTCCTATCGGCAGATGTTTGAAGAGCGCTGCGATCCAATCGTAATTAGTCCTCCCCGGATGACGTCATATGACGTCAGTCGTCATCGAGGGACTTTAACCATAACAAACTTGTCACCCTTCAGACGTCGCTTGTCTTAACTTGATGACACACGTGACGCCTGACTGACACAGAAACCATTCACAAGTTTCCACTGTAATATGCGCCTACAATAAAAGCAGATTTTTCTGGCCTGGATCCGAGCTATAAATGCTTACGAAGCTGAGATTTCCAGCTGATTAGCTCGTTGAAACTTTTCATGCGAGCCGTCCACAAAGGGTGCTGCTCAGCGTGGCATAAGGTTGGCCTGTTGGTCGGGGGGTCCTTCAAGCGAAAGGTAAACGCTCCCGCCACGGATCGACCGTCGCAGCGGCCGTACGCGCAAACGTTTCGTCGCCGATATGCATAAGCAGCGTGGGAGTGATGCAGGCCGGCGTTTGCTGGCGCGATATCAGAATCTGTCTCCTGCAATGAGCCCCTCGGGAGTCGGTAATCTTTTTTTGGACCGCTTTTTCGGGAAGCTCGAAGTTTATCTTCTGTCCTGTTGTTTAGTCCTTTGGCGCCTTATTCCAGCGCTTTAAACTCTTGCTATTCCGAAACATGCCTTTTACTATGCCATCACATCAGCATACTCTATCCCAAGAATCTCTGGAGCAATAAGGGTAGAGGAGGGGAGAAAAGAAGTGGGCGGAGCGAAGCAGCACACGCTGTTGCAAAGGCTGGTAACTTCAGTCGCTTGCCCCGTCCACGCAATTACGTTGAGACGCACTAGTTCATTGGTCGTGCCATCTTGAGTCACTACTTGCGCAGAGACTTGCTTTCTTTCGTTTGCTCCAGAGATTCCCGAGACTGAGTATAATTTCCAGCATCCTCTTTTTGGTTGGAACACATAAATAACTACTTACTGTAAAAATTCGTTTTTGTTGTTGTTTTTTTTACTTAAGTGCTCTTTCCCTAACAGCCAAGAATTACTAGATCTGATAGCTAGTAGCTCAAGCAGACAAATTCAAAAATGAAAGGGGAAATTTTCGATCTGTATTCCGCTTGTTTACGATCATTTCTTTATTAGCGTTCAATATTTTTCTGTTTATGATTTGTGATGTTTGCAACAACCCGTAACCTACAAGTGGAACAAATACAATTTTCGCGTTGCACATGCAGCTACCTCTACTTTGTCATTGTCTCGTCCAGTTAGTGCAGGCGCACTTCAGTCGACCTCTACTAACGCAGACGGACAGTAAGTCGAAAACGACTAATGTCCATTAGCAAATAATCATTAGCCCATTCCGCTGATTATGTGTGGATTCTAACCCAATAGTCGAGAGCGTTGAATGCCCTGCGTTTGGTTGTTCTTTGGGTCTCTTCATCAATGCCATCTAATCATCTTCACCTTCTCGATTGATCTCAAATGACAGAAAAGCGACGCAAATTAGAAAGATACAATTCCAGCCAATACATTTGGGGCCCAACTTAACTAACACGTGTTGTTCCGGTTGACTTAAAGAGGTCTTGAAGAAACGATTTGGAAGACGGCAACAGAAAGAGAAGGAAAATATTCCATCGGATAAGCAATGGAAATATATTGGGAACTAGAAAAGAATGGTAATTTCTTATGATAGTATTGCATGTGTCAGGCGAGCCAGAAAATGGTTTACTTGATATATGACCTGTACAAGAAAACCAAAGATATCCTCACGAAGTTTGTAGCCTCAGGTGAGATATCTCAGGTAAGGACATTTTTTACCGGTGAGATGGAAATAGTCCCATGTGAGAAGGTTTGGAAATTCCACAAGGAAGGGTGAAGAAAACGGGCAATAGGAAAATGAGAAGAGTCGCTTGGGAAAAAGCCACAGCCTTGTTTCTGACGAGGAGAGAGAGAGAGAGAGAGAGAGAGAGAGAGAGAGAGAGAGAGAGAGAGAGAGAGAGAGAATAATGGAACTGTATGATTAAAGTTTTAGTATACGGTCACGTATTGTAGGGAGGAAAAATTTAAGAAACCAGTTTGTAACTCAAACCTTGTTCAGTTATTTAGTTAGCAGAAGTCCGCACTCATTCAGCTCTGGATGACTTCGAAACTTGGGAGTTTCGTCTCAAAGTCGTCTTGTTCTCACTTCGAGTTTTATGGATGTACGTTTGCTCGAAACGCTCAACTTCGTCACTTCTATGTTGGGTTTGTCCGCAGGTGGGTCGGTTGCCAGTGATTGAAACAGATTTTATCGATGAATTACAAACATCTCGTCTTTGATGCGAAGAGAGAGAACCAAGAAAGCGAACCGAGAAAAGTTGTTCCAGTATTCTCCCACTATCAGGACCGCCGTTAGGAAACACGATGACTTTTACGAACTGTATTCGCGAAGGCACTTTTATTTTGAAAAGTGAAAATACAGACGATTTCCATTTCTCGTAACTTTTTTTATTAGAAGGTAATATTTACATAGCCACGGATAAAATTTGACAGCGTGTAGAGAACATCAGTACAAACAATTTTTCCTAATAGCTTTTGCTATACTGTTAGAAGTTAGTAAAATTTTAATTTGCCTGTTAATTTACAAAAATAGGACGCAGTCTCAAATCTGGTGTGTGTCAGCTTCAACTCAAAGAATCATATTGTAGTGCATGTATCCTCTGGAGCAATGGTTTATGACTGGAAATCGGTAGAAAGTTAGGGTCACAAATAAACCAGATGGGCCACTCTTCCTTTTTCGTGTAGGAACCGAGCACTTCGATGTTTCTCGGAATTTTGAGGGAGCGGTCTTTCCACCCCCATTCTCTTTGTTTCCACCCCTCGCAGGTTATCAAGAGGCAGGGTTGGGTATCGTCGTTGCGTCCAAACAATGTTTCCACTTTGAGTATTTTGTGACCAGACTGAAGAATGACCGCTTGCGCGGCGGTAAACCGCATATATGCAAACAGTTGCAAGTGGTCCCGAATCAGAGCGCAATACACGCAAAAATAAGTATAATGCTGGCGGGATGCCTATGTAGATTATCATATCTCAGGGCAAATAGTATTATTCGTAGCAAATAACTATTCTTCTGTCGAGACAGTATAAAATACGCAACGTGTTAAAAGTAATTCTCTTCACAAACTATACGATTTCTTGAGTCACATATAATTTTTCTGGATTTTGTGAAGATCGATTTTTAGAATCCTCCTTAACAAACGATTCCTCCCGATGCCGCAGTGATAGCGTCGTTGCCTTGTAATCGAGGGGTCCCGGATTCGATACCCGGTGAACGCACATAGTGGTTCAGATCCTATTTTAAACCGTAGATCCAGTCCCAATTAGTCTTACTGTGCAAGAAG
Source organism: Lepisma saccharinum (assembly GCF_977018435.1). Lineage (NCBI taxonomy): Eukaryota > Metazoa > Arthropoda > Insecta > Zygentoma > Lepismatidae > Lepisma > Lepisma saccharinum. Next base: position 121,732,289 of record NC_139229.1, read on the forward strand.
TGGACTGAAATCCCGTCGCAACTCCTTAACGAACCTTTCGAAGAATCAAAAAATTAAACAAGTAAATACATTTTTGTCACTTTGAGGCAACTTCTCATTTTTGGTTCATATGAATCTGCCTTTTCCTCATCCGTGGTCGTGCGGTCTAAGGCGCTGTGCTTTGGGATACGACTGCTGGACGGTATGGGTTCGAGTCCGGGGAGCTACGATTGAGTAGCGTAAACCCGGTCATAAACATTTCATATAACGACGGGGGGCGGGGGGTTCGACGTGCTGACCCACGTCACACCATTACCGGTTCAATATCTCCACACTCTAGGTAGGATTGTGGGAGGGAGACTGGCAGACGGGAGATAGGTCAAGGGCTGTCGAGCCACTGGTTATTATTATTATTATTATGAATCTGCCTCGCTCAATAAGTTTATTTTATTGAGTCAAGCACAATAGCCAACTCTTGCAATGAGTCATTGGAAAGACATACATGCGTGGACACATATTTAAGCATCTAAGGAATAATTATATTCTTGTGGTCAGGAGTCGTTGTCATTTAACAAACTTTATTGATTTATTCTATCAGCATTATTGAAAATATTGTGCCATCCTGAACTTAACCAAGGCACATTAATTTGCTTAATGAGGCATTTTTCTTGTGTTGCAGAGCAGGTTCAGTTTTTGGAGTATTAGAATGCTTTACACAGTCCGTTCGAAGAATTTTGAGAATACTGGACCACCCCCGAATAATTATCTGATAAATATCATTGCAATTAATATGACAATTTTCCGGTGCAACATGTCTGTTGTCACTCAGGCTGAAGGCCCTGATGACGTTGACAAAGTTCCGATTCATAGGTGGCAATACTTACAGGCAGGAACGACATTGGCACGAAGGAACTCTGATTGGCACCATGTTGACAACTGACTCAAGAAGCCCCGCGACCGACAGAACTCGAAATGCTCGGATCCTACGCTGACATAAACGTAGCACCGAGTTGTTTGACCATTGGCAAGGCACAGACGTCAGTTGGAGGAATGATTGATTGATTTGCTTAATTTACTTCGCTTTTTGTGCCACTTTTGGCTAATTTGCGAAGATGGGAATGAGTGATAAGATGAAATTGATGAATGGACACTCACAAACATCCATGCCCAGGTCAGGATTTGAACCCGGGACCTATAGCGCGATGTGCTAACCGCTCCGACACGGGGGCCGGCAGTTGGAGGAATGATAGTAGCCCAGACGCTTCTCAGTGGGTTGTGATAATGTTCAAGAAAATTAAGACGCCCTCGGTGGGTGAGGTGATGTGAGGTCTGTGATCCGATATTTGAATGTGTCAGCAGGTGAAATCCATAGTCAGATTGGTGGGATGTATGAGAAACATACCATGGGTGCCTCAATGGTACGGAGATGGGTGCGACAGTTTAACGAAACAATGTGCACGATGAGAAACGCAGTGGACGACCATCTGTGGCTGCTGACGACTTTGTCCGTGGAGTAGAGCAGAAGATTACAGAGAACAGTGATTCACCCTGTCGACACTTACAGTGCATTTTCCACACTGAGGTCCAACACGCTGTTACCACTTGGTTATCATCACAGGCAGCATAGTTGTACGATACGGTGATCCAAAACATGGTATCTTGTTATAAGTTTCTGAACAGTGCTGGCAACTGCGTTTGAAATTAGTTCAAGGCATGTACTTCAATGTGTGATAATGGTCTTTATTCCACTACATTTTGTATTCTTGTAATTGGCAAAATAAAAATAATAATAAAGTGCTCCCCTGTGCCTTGCACCACGCGATGAAGGCGTATAGGGGGTGTGGAGTTAAGGTCCCACACTTTCTTGATCACGGCCGAAGTTGGAGGTGATGTGATGAGCACCACGCCCCTGGCAGCCTTCCCCCCCTCCAGGTACCCACTTTGTACGACGCTGGGTGGGCGCCGGAGCCACTTAAAAAAAAATCCCGGTTCTCCCCTGCCGGGGATCGAACCTGGGTCTCACGCATGGTAGTCAGACGCCCTTACGACTGAGCTGCCGCGGCTAATTGTAATTGGAAAACTGAACTTATTCTCTGGATGGCCTCTGTATTTAGTCCCCCCAAATCGCCTAAAACACGAGAAATGAACACATCTTTGTAAGATGATCCGGAATGTAAGAGAAAGATGTCCACTGCGCATTATTCTTTACTCTTAGCATAAAAGTTAAAAGCCCATAAAGCCCTATGCTGAGCTCTTAACTTGAGATCGCCTATAGTCTTGGCCTTGCATATCTTGTCACAATAATAGATCGTTTCTCTAATTTCCAACGTGGATAGGACAACATATCTCATGAACCTTTCTGTTGTTTTCATTTTGTCGTGCAAAACCAATTCACCTCAATAATAAACGCGTTGCAATCACAACACAACTGATCTATGTCCACGATGACTGAATTTCTAACGGTCCGCTTTCTGCCTTATAATACCATGGCCCGGGACACGCCAACCGAGTAATCCACAGAAAATCTCAGACACGCACGTGTATTTAGTTCCCTTATCACATGAAAAGCCCATTGATCCAAGAGAGTGTAAAAAAATCTCAGACTCTGCTACGCCCCTTGGGGGTACGTACTTAAATGTTATTTACCACGGCTACAGATATCTTAATCTCAGGGGGATAGGTTCTTTGTTTGAGAATTCCAAATAAGAAAGCGTTTTATAGCCAAGAGGATATAGTAAAATGCGGATCTATATTCTGAGAACTTGACAAAATACAGAGAAAATATATGTATATGTATAATCGAAAAGGCTTCTTCTTCTTTTAAATGGCTTCTTCTTCTTTTAATATGGAAAAGCTTCTTCTTTTCTTATGGAAACGGCTTCTTCTTCTTTTAAATGGCTTCTTCTTCTTTTAAAAGGCTTCTTCTTCTTTTAATATGGAAAAAGCTTCTTCTTTTCTTATGGAAACGGCTTCTTCTTCTTTTAAAAGGCTTCTTCTTTTAAAAGGCTTCTTCTTCTTCTAAAAGGCTTCTTCCTTTTTTAATATGGAAAAAGCTTCTTCTTCTTTTATTATGAAAACGGCTTCTTCTTCTTTTAATATGGCTTCTTCTTCTTTTTCTTTTGAATTTCTTCTTCTTTTATTAAAGCGTAATCTTATTTATGTGCTCGCTTTCCCCCCGCTTCTTTGTCAAACAATACAAGCTATACTTGTAGAAAGAGTAGGGTCGACTAAACTGACAATAGCGCCACCTCCTATTTGACGACCAAAGGGGAATAACCAGGATCGCTAATAACGAGCGCTGCCAATGGCCCAGTGCGACTAATAAAAAGCGCAACCGAAAAGTGCTTCGGGGCGTCTAATTTGACACAGCGCCACCGGAGAATGGACAAATGCAAAAGCTGACGATGTTCTCCTCGTCAGAGAATCAAAAAGAAATTGAGATGAGATACATTTCTGAATTCATTTGCTCGCTTAATGACTTTCGTAAACGTTTCATCTGCGGCTATATTCTTAATTCTTTTAAATTACTATATACATCATTCTATTTACTTCTATTATAGTATTTGAACTCTTCTTTTATATATTTCTCAATTTACTATAATATATATAATCCCTCTTCTCCGCTCCAAGTTTTTACAATTAGCTCTGATCCTCTTTATATGGCGTGCTGCCATCTGTTGTCGCTCTCGGGAAACTTCTTACTTGCAACTTTCATTGTGTCGTGTGAAACTGGCACGTGACAACTCCTTCACACAATTGGTTGAGAAAAGAAAAGGCAATGACGTCAATGAGTGGTAATATCAGCAATTAACTTGCACGATACCTTTCTTTCAAGCCATCCTAACACGATGGGAGGTCAAAGCCAAGACTACTAGAAGGAAAGGCTGGGATCAAACACGCCTCTTTTCGCGATTAGCGTGGTTGTGACGTTATCAGCGGACAAAACCCAGATGAGCCTTTACCCCATACGGAAAGAAACGTGTTAACTGTTTAGAAAGGCTGATCTGTTTTGTTCTTTTTTCTTGTATTTGTGGATTGTTGGTTGTGAAGTGTTGCAGTTTATAAGGCCTTCAGAGTGAAGTATTGCGACGAGTCGTGATCTGCGACGAAAAACAGAAAACGGGGAGTGATAATTATATATAACTGAACGAACCGAACGCATATAACGAGACTTGATAGTGAATTGCGATATCCTAGTCTCAATACACAACATTAGGCTACCATACACTTCAATTGGGTTACAATTATTAGAAAAAAAAATAATATTGTAATTTATAATAAAGATTCTCACGAGTATATATCGAGTTCAGTTTCGGTTGGGAGGGTAGTCCGCAAAAACAGAACATCTTAATGGGGTCCGTTGGTATAGGAAAATCTCAAATCAGTATACCAATTTTATACCAAATCGCTAATTTTTTTCCGCCAAGATTTAATATTCGACCCTGCTACATTACAGAAATCAATTGACCATGTAAGATCAGAGTTGCATATCCCCCCTCCCCAATTTAATATCCAGTCCCCCACCAAAAATTCCATTTCAATTTTAGGTTTACAGTTGGTATTGAAGAGTTGAATATCGACCTCCTCCAATCGACATCCTCCAAATAATTTAATTCTCAATCGCCACACCCACATTCCAACAACAGTCTAAGCGCAAATAGTGATACTCAAGACTTGGATATCTCCCAACCTAGTGCTCAATTCCTTACTAGAGTTGGGTCCCGGGTTCGTTACCCGTGGAGACACATAGTGGTTCGGATCGCACTTTAAACTGTAGGTCCAGTCCCGATTAGCTTTTCTGTGCATAAAGTGAACTTAAAACAACTTTTCATACCAAGCGCAATCCCCAACTAGAATTCACGTGGCAATACAAGGTTTAATACCGGTACTTAATAGCTGGACATTGTGCACCTCAGATAGTAGATAGTGTTGCCCAGAGAAAACACTTGGGTCTGTCTCGTCTAGTGAAATTTCCATCTCTTCTCGTGTCTAGTCTCGTGAACAACAATAATAATACATAATAACTGTTATAATTCCCATGGGAATACACAACTTGCTATTTATATAGCAGTGATAGCCTACTTAAATGACAACGTAGTCAACTTCCGTCCTCCATTGCTCTACTGTTTATTCTGTCAAATTTTCATCACAATCCTTCCCCCCATAAAAGTTAAGTGGACGCAACCAGCTTCCACAAACCCGCCTGTGGACACCCCTATTTCACAAGCTACTGATTAATTTTTTGTAGATGTAAAGAAAGTGACCCCCCGCCCACTTTATTCAGTATGTCCTTAAAAGTTTTCGTTCAAAATCGAAAGTTGTTTAAAGTATTTGTGAACTTCCTCACATTCCCCCTAGTGTAGTTCAAAGATTTAGAAGACTCTGAACTGGAATCCTAATAAGTGAAGATATAAGTATAAATATAAACACATCAAAGCAAAGTTACCAAATTGAATAAGTTAAAGTGAAAACAGCCCCTCCCTCACTCCTAAATGCGAGCAATAGATACGTTTTCTCTTTTTTACATTTCCTACATATCCATACCTTTAACAAAACGCATGACCAGGCATATTAACTTCAATTTTACGTGAAACTTTACGTTTCACAGAGAAATGTGACGACCTAAAAACTACCGATGTATTAATAGCCGTGTAATCCAATTCTGAAGACATACGTTATCTCGGATCCTAAGTGAATCTTTGTATTCAGTCCCAACTAGCTTCTGGGCATAACGAGGGATTCTTTTTGTTCATAATTACTGCTTTGATTCCACTGCGAAATCGGAGAGCGGAGCGATCTGTCCGCCCGGTGACGTCGCGGTTTCGTCAAGGATCACGTGATCAGGTATAGCCCCAGCCTTCTTCTAACAGTCTTGGGTCAAAGCAGCTCAATCACGTACCAAAAACTTTAGTTCTAACTTACTTGTTGCTAGGGCTTAAAACTTTGTGACCTAATAAAATAACCTTGATATCATAAGGAAATGGCTTAATTAAAAAAAAAGAAAAAAGTTCCATAAATTGACCTGAGATAGAATGTATGCTTGATTTTTATATAAACAACAAAAAAGTCATGTACTTGTGAAAGTACTCAACACATCTGAATGTTTTGTTTTGTCTGACACGCAGTATCTCAATTCAAAACGTTAGTTTTTTTCATAGTCTGTCGTTAATTTACAGCAAGTCTATCCAACATTGAAGGACAAAAGAAACAATGATATAGAGGAGGGGACTTTGGGAGAGGGCACGCGCTTCCTGCCTTCCAAATTCCTTTAGGGATGTAGGTATGTACACATTAGAGAAATGCATTGGTCCACTTTTGCTTGCCCGTATTCGTTCGAGTCTCCCACGCTTGAGTGTTTACAATGGAATATCATTTTAATGTGACATTAATTGTATACATACATACATACATACATATTATATATATATATATATATATATATATATATATATATATATATATATACACATACATACATTTACATATGTGTGTGTGTGTGCGTGTGTGTGTGTGTAAAGTATCCGTCCTGGCAGTTTCAGCCTACAATCATCGGTTTCATTTAACACTGTATTGGTAAGATAGTCTGTATGTTTACTTAAGTTCCAATGTTACTGCGTCGTTCACCTCACGGTCCACTTGAGGGCCCACTTCCACAGACAAATTACGATTATACGTGTACTACCGAGATTCGGCGTATACCGCTCGTTTTGCCTGTTCGAGCGTTATTCGCTCGAGCAAAGAAGCTCTCGATTCCGTACGCTATCTAGCGTCGACCGTGCGAACTATTTGGCGCTCGAGCGAAGTGCCCTTCCTGCAGAATTCTAATATACCTACGCGTATATACATATACTATATGTCTATTATGCCAGTACCCCCAACACACGTTTAAACAAAATATTAGTACGAGTGAATGGTTCGGTAGAAATGTTTTTGAGTAGAACATACGAAGGCTGTTCAAAAATAAAGTAACAAGACCTCCAAAGTCAGCTTTATAGTACATATAATCCCTATAGATGCAAGAAGTTTCAAACAAAATATGTCCTACTTGATGAAAAATAAAACACACACACACACAGGTAAGCCTCACATGAAGTCAGTCTAATGGAAAAGCTGGAAAATAATCTGTAAAAACAATGACGAAGCACCTACTTATCAATCTCCACGGAGCGGTACGATAATATCGCCATCACTCTAATCTGACCTACAGGGGAGCGCACACTTACTTGTTTTGCCTTCTGCTCGAATTCCTAACACACATACGCAGATTTGGCCCTGAATAAAAGATTTCCTAATCGAAAATATTTTTTCGAGGTACAACGAATCGGTATATTTTAAAGGTCTCTTTCCCTGTTCGTCAAGTGTTGTTTCTCTATCCCGGAAGCTAGCTGCTAGCAAGCCAGGGGATCTGCATTGAAATCATAGGTAAGGTATGCACATTGCGTCATGTTCACTCCTTCATCTATTTTAAAATGTAACGTAAAAAGTAACTAAAAATTAGGAGGCATTTCAACATTCTAGAAAGCAACTAACAAATGCTATACATTTCCAAATCCATGCCATCCAAAAGATTACCCGCATAATACAACAATAATCCCACCCATTACAGTAATCGTTTCAGGGGAAAATGATACGTATATAGTCTCATTTTATATCAATTAGCTTTTCATATCTTGTCATCCAGCGGAGCGCTTGTAACTGAGTACGATAATTGCGCTTGGGTCGAGGCCAATATTTTGTTTTCTTTGTGACGTTGTCGCCCGCATTTTAACTGCATGGAGATAATGGGATTTCTCGCTAACAGGTTCCTTTCTATTGAGTACTTTGTGTTAGGTTAATTGCGCGGTATGCAAATCTGTCAGTGCGGTAATAGAGCGTTCCACAAGCCTTCATGTTTGCGTGTGACAAACGGAATTACAATTTCCACATGTTTATACGAACTTAACTATGTGAATTTGTATAATTTCTACCAATCGATTCCTGATGTGTGCGAATTAAAATTTTCCCTAAAGGGTTGACGCAGGAACTTTTGTGGAGATATTCTCAGATTCATTTTAAGCTTTGCCACCTAAAGGAGGGAGAAGGGGATATCGTAATAATTCAATGAAATTGTCGCAAGGATTTACAAGTCAAAAGGACGAGAAATATGTGCTATGTGATAAATTAATTTGGTATTTATGGGCGAGGCCAAGTGCTCAAGATATGTAACTCAATTTCGATCTCTCATACAAAATTATAAATGATAAATCTGTTTCATGCATAGGGTATTTCACCAACTCACATGGTCCGACAAAAAAGGATTCCATTAAGACAATCCGTTATGATTAACCTACCAAATTTCATCGTTCTGATTCTTGTAGTTTCTAGGACTACTATCACTCTGACTCACCAGGTTAGTTTATAGTTATGAATTATTATTTTGAAATGAATACTCAACAGTTACTCTCTCTTCCTCACAGTACACATACAAAAACGATTTCTTTATTGTTTATTGATTTGGTTTACTTTACTTCACTTTGCTGCCACTTTTGGTTAATCGCGAAGATAAGAATGAACAATGATGCGATGAAGGGACACTCACAAGCAACGAATTAGTAAACCTAATATTGATTTTACTTTCCCGCACTGTATTTTTTGTATAAATTTCAGCATTTGGAGAGGAGCAAAGCCCTCTGCAACCACACGTCCCTAACGGCGTCCCCTTCTACTCCAAACCTTGTTTGCCGTCGCCTGTGAATATACCACGTATGTTGGCACTGCAGAGCATTGTTCCAATGGTAGCCTCAAGTTATAAGCCCTCAGGGTATTAGCAGAGCAAGTACATTGATCCCTCATCATCCTAGAACATGTGCAGCCGTGCTTCAAAATACAGGAACTCGAGTGTGAGGGAAGGTTGAACATAACTCGTTAACGTGAACAGCGTCCTATATGTTATTCCATTATGACACACAAAAAATAGCTTTCACATTCCCAAGATGTGGCTAACTAGCTGTCAAAAGGACCATTTTACACATGCATCCAGTTGTAGGATATGTTACCACATAGTTACAAACATATCAAGAGATTCACGCTGTTTAAAAGCAAAATGAAATTATTTGTGTTGAAAAATACTTCATATTCCATTGATTAATAATTTTATCATGACCCTGAGAGGACCTTGACAAAAACGGACAAGTATCAACGCGACATTGTCTTAAAAATCAAAGCTAATACAGTATTAATAACACCAAGGACCCAACCAGGAATTCCACAATGTTTTCTAAAAAAAATTAAATATAACATTACACATTATATACTTGTAACCAGAGCCTGTATATTTTATTTCATAACAAACTTATTTAGTATTATGTTTCCTCTCCTCTCTTTGAACTTTTCAATGCAATTATAAAAACACATTTTTTTCACTCCTGTTGGCACATTTTTTATCTTTAAATTAATGATCCTTCACTTAGAGTAACCTTAAAAATCCTTACCTGATTCATATGCACAATTTCTAATACGAGTATTAGTATCGTAGTATTACTGATGCTTCCTGCAGCGGATGAAAGGCAGCAACGCTTTCCGCAAGTTCTTCGCGGGGCCAAGAAAGAGGCTTTCAATAGGTTAATTTCCATTATGGAAGTTCTTTAGGGGATTTTCTAAGCGCAAGCATAAGTGCGCACACACAAATTTCTCAGACCTTCTTGTACCTTATCCGAGATAAATTGTACCAGGAACTGTGCGGATTGAAACAAACATTTTTTTGTAAACACTCAGAATAAACACGCACAAATCCCGAACTTAATACAGCAACAAACAGCTTAATGGCCTTTTCCTGGCTCAACCATAACAAAACAACGCCAACCATTTAAGATTGTTCCACAAATTGCCATAGACATCTAGTATCAGACCGGAAATGGTTATCATAAATATCGCGGGTTAAAACTTGAGGCAAAGAACTATGCGATGTTTGGTCTTATCATGGTCGAATCCCGGCCTGGGCATCCATGTTCTTTTCGAATGTCCTTCATTAATTTCATCATATCATCACTCACCCACCCTGGTGATTAGCCAAAAGTTGCAGAAAAGCGAAGAAAAATAACCCAAATCAAATCATGATCGGTTTATCCTATTAAGCACGTTATAGTAGTAGTTTCCTCCTAGCAATTTGTCGTTACACGGCTAGTTTCTACGATTTTTGATGAGTGTCATGGCCACTTTTCTATACATAGTAGTAGTTTCCTCCTAGCAATTTGTCGTTACACGGCTAGTTTCTACGATTTTTGATGAGTGTCATGGCCACTTTTCTATACATATAACTGTAAGCCAGTCTCGTTTCATACCAGTTGCCTTTGCTCACAACACAATAGCAATTTCTCGAAAGTCCAGCAAGCATGACGGAAACACACGGAATCGGTGCGTGGAATTTCCATGCGAGATCGAAGGTTTGCGGAGAATACATTTTTAATTCGCTGCGCCTCCGAGTGCACTCTCGATATTCCTTGTACAAACAAGAACAAACACACGAACGACAAGCTATCTTGTGATTGTCCTTTTATCAAATTCAGCTAATTGTCCGCCTCGTGATTATGCTACAGTATGGCCGGAAAAGAAGTATATCGAAACCTGGCAACATTGTACAACTTTCGGTATACTTCTTTTCCGGCCGTACTGTATATAGGCAGAGAAGTGACAAAAAGCAATAGAACTACAACAAAAGAGCAAGAAATTTGCTGGTATGAAAATGCGAGTTTAACTATATTTATTTACACGTTCGTTATGCAATATTGACAAAGAAAACACAGTACATGCCCACAAAATAAATCCTGACGCATTTAACATTGCGAAATAAACGTATTGTTGGCGCAAGTTATGACGTGCCTTTCTAAAACTGAGTAAATATTTATTCTGTCCATACAGTAATTGTTATTCTGCCTCTAGCTGAATTTTTCTCTGCTATTCGTCACACAGCACACAATGATCCATAGGTTGGGTGTAAGCATAGCCATGTTCCCTCGAGGCAATACAAAACATAACGAATGAAATATTACATCTGCTTTTTACGTTACAAACATTGATGATCCACACGCGCAGATAGAAAGCAGTCGGAAGTAACAACGAGGAAAATCATCTGAAATTCACAAAGGTTTTCGGTGCTGCGGATCAGGTGAACAATAATTTGCTCCTTATTACAGATGTTTTACACGGAAAAATACAGTTAAAATTAACTGTTTCGACTTAATGGAAAGGGATCATTAAAAAATGTATGTATCTATATTGCAAATACAGTGTCCGGGATAGTATTAGTTATTGTTTCGTAATTTACATTATCCACAAGAGAAACTCAAGTAGTTTCCATTCTGTCTTTACCTTTCGCCGAATGGCCCAGGGGTACATTATATCAGATTTCCCACCTAAGTAAAATTTTCGGCGAAAGGGGAATTTCTGTTTCACCGAATACTTCGAAGGGAGGGAAGTAACCCGCTGCAGGGAGGCCACCTGTTTAACTTTTTTTCGACAAACAGAAATATTTTAAATAAGTTATATGGCGAAAGATACCTGGAAAAAGGAACTGCTAGTATTTCTTGATCTGGAGAAGCATTTGATAAAGTGAATTGGATGAAACTACAGAGTTAGTGAAATTATTGGTGTAGAGTGGAAAGAGATGTTTACATGAAATAACTATATCCAATATATACCTAAAAGAATTAGTAATGAACTGTTTTCAGAATATGAGAGGTAGTACTAGGAGTAATATGAATAAAACGTACAAGATTTGCTGAGAACATGGCTTTGTTAGCAAAAGACGAGAGGACGGTGAATAATTAAATGCCCACTGTGAACATTTGGGATGGAATAAATGTGAACAAGACAAAGGCTCTGGTTATTCGGAAGAAAACAATGAAAATTGCCTGAGAATTCGAGGCTAAAGTACGAGATTGAACAAGTGACGGCTTCGGATTCACGGGATGTATCATACGCATGACATGAGCAGCAATCAGGAAGCGAAAGAGAATAGCAGTAGCAAAAGAAACTTTTAATAGAAGAAGTGTTTGTGGACCTTTGGACAAAAGTTAGAAAGAGACTAGTGAAGTGTTTTGTGTGGCGTTGTATGGCGCAGAAAACTGGACGCTATGAAGTGAGAAAAAGCGACTAGAAGCTTTAGAAGAATGGAGCTTGTGAAATGGACAGACAAAGTTAGAAATGAAACTGTTGGAAAAAATTTGTGAAAGAAGATCAATGCTGAAAGTGATAAAAAGAATTGACTGAGTCACTGGGTAAGAAGGAACTAGGGGCTAAAAGATGCGCTAGAAGAAATGGTTAATGGGGAAAGGACCCGGGAAAGATGAAGACAACAGATGATAGATGATATTAAATTGAGGGGATCCTACGCTGACATGAAGCGGAAGGTACAAGATCGGAAGTCCTGGATGTTGTTGTGAAGCACCTGGATGTGCAATAGAGTTCCTTTGTTTCAAATAGTCCAAACCTACTTAACATTCACTTTCATCAGCGAATAGTGTAACATACTCGTTACGAGGTAATATAATGAAAGGATCTGGTACTATCGTGTAAGAGATTGTCTTTTGTTTGATCACGTGACGTTCTCTGCTCGGCGAGAAAAGGCTCCGCCTGTTAGGGAATTCTTCCTTCCTGAGCAGCCGCAGAGTGCACACATATGTTCTAGGTTGGTTATATGGGTTGTACTATTTTTGTCTGTAGGTAAATGAATACGTTGAGTTGTGTTAAATTATGATGATACTTAAGGAATGTAAAACAAATTGTGGCTCAATTATTTAATCATATTTGTAATAAACAAGCAGATAATCCAAAATTAAATACATGTTTTAATTAATGAAACAACAAGACATCTGGTAAAATATTCATGGGTCCACTGCCATACTTTGTTATCTAGTGTAGTTACCATTTGTATCTATCTTTCTTTTGTTTTAAGGTGGTTACAAATAATAGAAATATACAATGATCATCTGACTTCGATGAAATTATTTTCACTTCAGTCCCTGAAATTTCCTAGTGTGGGAAAATTCCCCTCTCTTTAAAATATTGGGCGAAACGAAGAAGTCCCCCTTTACCGAAAATTTGGCTTATTCGCATTCCCTGTCCCCCCCCCCCCCCGCGTACACACGTACATGCCCATGCTTCAATTACACGTCCCATGCTTCCTTCCAACATAAAAACATTTTGAGTTTCTCTTTTCGATTATGCGAACCTCGAACCAATATATACAGTAATTTTACTGATGCGTTGTATTTTTTTCACTAAATTCTAGGGTATTCTGTATGTTTTAGTAGTTCATGTTCCCTTTATACTTTCTTTTCAAAAAGTAAGAAATGCTTTATCTTTAATTCTCTTACTTATTTGCAACTCTTTATTCCATCCTTCTTCGATTATTCACCTGTCCATGGAATCTGTAAAGGAAGGTCGCCATAACGGTAGAGAAGGGAAGAAAGCGTGTGGGCGGAGCGAAGCAGTACGCACTGCTGTTAACGGCTGGTAGCTGCACCGCATTTTCCTCTTCATATACTCATTTCCTCTGTCACGCGTTCATTGGTTGAACCCTCTCGAGTCGAGTCACTACTTGCTCAGAGACTTGTTTCCGATAAAGTCGACGCGCTTTCTACGTTAACGACCGGCTGGCTTTGAAGTCCACAGAGCGCGCCCACCAGTTGCAACAATCACACTCAACGCACAGTGTTGTCATACATCTACTCTACGCCACCTTGTCCCTCCGCGCACAAGCACCTTCCCACGGTCTCCACATTGAAGTTGCAAAGTACGGCAACAGCCTATCCGCAGAAATGTGACTGAGACTCCACGTGGAATAGACGAGCAGAATGACCGCCCATTGGCTGAAGGTTGAGTGTGATTGGACGAAAACAACTCGCCCGCTATTTAACCCCACCCACGTTCGTGGCGGTGGCTTATGGACTATATAGTTCATGTTAATCGCGAAGAAGAAAGAAGAACAATAAAAATGTGTGTTTGTATACAGTGCTTCTTTGTTGGCGGTACGCCAATGTATAAGGGTGAGAATAAAGCTAATAATATTTTATTTTAACTAACGAAATGTGTGTCTTGAAGCGCAATCATTCATTGAATATAGACTACCACAATATTTTTTGTAGTGCTTATGATGAATACAATAACAAATCAACTTGAAGAGTACCAGAACCTTTCTTCCCATAAGTCGGCCGGGTCGAGTCAATCTGTAGACCACCAGACTGCCACCCGAGAGACGCAGATTTGATTCCCGGGATGCATGATTTCAGGCGGGAATATTTAAAGCAATATCCTTTCATGGCAGGGCTCTAAGGTTCATCCAGCCTCTAATATATGGGTATAGTGGAACACGAGCAAAAAAAACCTTCGCAGACCCGCGACTCTTGTGCACCGTACTCCCGCGTGGAGGGAAGGTGCAGAGTGCATCATGCTTTCTTACGGCCCGAGCTGAACGGAGGAAGGGAAAGCTGCGCGAAGTCTTTTCGTCGAAGGTTCCTTTCCTTGTGGTCGCTCTATATCTGGAAACAGCCTTGGGTGAGAGGTAAAGGCGGTCAGACCGTGGTGTTGATCACATCACCTCTACAAATGGCCGGCATCTTGAATGAATGTGGTCCTACCTTCAGATTCTCCCCTACTCCGTAGATTTACTTCATATATTACATACGTATATTCTGGGTGAAACTTCCTCGACTTCGAGCGAGTAATTCTACCTTTATTGTTTTATTGCTAACAGTCCAAAGGTTCCCGCCATGGATTGTATAATGCAGTGCTTCTCAAACAGTGATACGCGTACCCACAGGTGCACATGAACGACTTGAAGGGTGTACGCGATCAGCTCGGAACAGAAATGTCGAGAATACCCACATGGCAACATTTTAACAATAAACAGGAAAGTAAGGTTGAATTCGTTACTGATACTCATATCTTTGTTTCATATGTTTTGAAATAAAATGCTCGTTCGAAATCTATAATAGACTAAATTTGTGCTTGAAAGTTTCAAGTATACAACAAGACATCAAGAAGCTGTGTCAGACTATGCAGGCACATCCCTCTCACTAGAAGCTCTGAGGATTTATAATAAAAACTCCAAAATTGTGCTTGACAGTTTGTTTGCAAACTTATTTGTGTTCTTTACTCTTTTTTTCAACAACTCTGTAAAAATGTATGAAAATGAAAGTTTTTTATATACTTCTTTGCACACATGTGTTTCACATTTTTATTTAATCAGTCATAAAGATTGCAAACGTAGGAACACCCAATAAAATAATAAAGGTAGGATTCTAATGTTTATTTGTTTATCATCTTTCCACACACAAACCGAAAGCCATTTTGCTATATTGCAGATACACGCCTCCAACATATCAAAAGCCCCGCCAATTAGGCAGCCAAAAAATTTCCCAAAACCCACTATTCAAAAACCTATGGCGAGGGTAGTACATTAGTCGTTTAGTTGGGACTAAAGGGTACAAAGAGAACGCGCTTGTATTGTTGATGTCGCAATGCAGAAGTCCTGTTTTGCGTGCGAGAATGACACGGACAAGTTTCGACATGTTTGCAGTAAAACCGTAGTGTAGGCTGATGTCAGATAAAACAAAGCATATTTCTACCCACAGGTGCTTTTCTGATAGTAGAGAGGGACAAACTCTCTCCTCTGGAAGATTAGAGAAATATAAATAATTCTCGGGAAGTTACTGTGCCCAAAAAAACAACTGAGCTGTTACAGTAACCTTGCTAAAAAAAAGTGACAGTTTTTTACAATTACTTTGCTCACAAAGACACCGATGTTTTAATTACTTTGCTCAAAAAGTAACCGAGTTGTTACAGTTACTTTGCTCAAAAAGTAACCGATTTTTTACAGTTTCTTTACTCAAAACGTAGCCGAGTTGTTAGTTACTTTGTTCAAAAAGTAGCCGAGTTGTTATAGTTACTTTGCTGAAAAAGTAGCCGAGTGTTACAGTTACTTTGCTCAAAAAGTAGCCGAATTGTTACAGTTACTTTGCTCAAAAAGTAGCCGAGTTGTTACAGTTACTTTGCTCAAAAAGTAGCCGAGTTGTTACAGTTACTTTGCTCAAAAAGTAGCCGATTTTTTAGTTTCTTTGCTCAAAACGTAGCCGAGTTGTTAGTTACTTTGTTCAAAAAGTAGCCGAGTTGTTATAGTTACTTTGCTCAAAAAGTAACCGAGTTGTTATAGTTACTTTGCTCAAAAAGTAGCCGAGTTGTTACAGTTACTTTGCTCAAAACGTAGCCGAATTGTTAGTTACTTTGCTCAAAAGTAGCCGAATTGTTAGTTACTTTGCTCAAAAAGTAGCCGAATTGTTAGTTACTTTGCTCAAAATGTAGCCGAGTTGTTACAGTTACTTTGCCCAAAATGTAGCCGAGTTGTTACAGTTACTTTGCTCAAAAAGTAGCCGAGTTGTTACAGTTACTTTGCTCAAAAAGTAACCGATTTGTTACAGTTACTTTGCTGAAAATTAACTGACAATTACTGTGCTCAAGAAGTAGCTGAGGCAGTTACTTTACTCAAGAAGTAACGCAGATACACAGTAGCGGCGCGGCGAATGGGTGCCCAATGCCAAAACGGGGAGAGGGGGGCAAGGACAACTTACTTTTTCTTAGTAGACAAGGCTTAGCATTAGAGGGCATAGTGCGGGGTCAAACAGTGGCAAAAATGAAATCTCAAGCTCATCGCTCTCTTTTCGTAATCATTGTAAATACGTACAGATAACGTAGAACGATTTCCATGTCACAAAAAATGCTTATGCTATCATCTTGTAATCAAAGGGTCCGAGGTTCGTTTCCTGGTGGAGTTACTTTGCACAGTGGTCGGATTCCACTTTGAAGGTCAAGTCTCGATTAGTTTATCTGACCACAAGCTAGACATAAACCTCACTATTGTAATTGTCGTGATGTGAATATACGTGTAGAATAGATGCATATGAGCATCGTGTAATATAGTAGCCTATATATTATATGATGATTTTTAATATCTAGAAAAATCTACACATTATATTTACTAAGTTACATCTTATATGCTTACAGATAATTATGTGCCCCTCCAAGGAAAAAATTCTAGATCCGCCTATGCTTACACTGTCAATCATTTCTCCAGTCCACCTTTTCCGACCAATTTGTTAACGCTTAACCACGCGGCAACAGAATGCAACAAATCTTCTGTTCTCTGCTTCTATTGAAATCAAATGGTGTAACGCCCACGACAGGGCAACGCGTGGAACCGAAGCGGGAATTTCCGTGCCAGAAGTCTGCAGGTTATCCTAAGGGTTATCGCCCACTGAGACGCCGGAAACGCGTCTCAGTGGACGGCAAGCTTGACAATGAACTATGCAAGGACGAAGGTGGAAAAGATTTAGAAACAAACAGGTAGGCTCTAAGGGACTTGTATAACTGTTATATTTGAACTTGACTCCACTCAGCAATGAAGATAAAAGAGTCTGGGGTACTGCATATTTATTACATGTTTACAATGGTTTGTCGAAAACAACTTTGTTTTATACTGTGTCCCGGGAATCTTTGGAGCAATGCCGCGCATAACGATAGAGAAGGGGAGAAAGACTGGACGGAGTGAAGCAGTAAACACGCTTCTGCTAACAGCTAGTAGTTGCTGCCGCATTTTACCTTCATGCAACCTCTAACCCTCTCACGCGTTCATTGGTCGAGCTCCCTCATGTTACAACTTGCGCAGAGACTTGTCTTTGTTCGCTTGTTCCAGTGATTCCCGAGATAGACTATAGATCGCTGGTTCTCAACCTTCGTGAGACCGCAGCCCGGTAAGTTTTGTTTTTTCCAAGTCAAAGTCCCGATCACAGCAATTTTATTCGTAAATGCCTTTCTTGGTATTTTTGATACATTACCGAGTATCAAGGGTGCCCGCAGAGGAGCGGGTGGGCACTTGCCTCCCCCCCGAGATTTCTGGAAAGACTTCATATAATTCAAATTTTGAAATTGTAGCGTGAAAATATGGACGAAGGGTGCCGTGAAAGACGGCAGATTAAGTGTCTATGCAAATTTTCCTAGTGGTGGGGACCCTTAATGAGAATTCTCTTAACTGGGGGAAAGCTTCACCCCACCTTTCCTTCACTTTAAGGACTGCTGCCTCCCTCCCGGAGAAAAATCCTGCGAGCGGGCTTTCTGAGTACCCTTGAAATTAATTTTAAAAAAAACTTACGTCATAATCATAAAGAGTAATAGTTCGATTACGTCTAGGCTTATTGACAAATATAAAATTAGATTTCAATTAGTTGTCAACCATTGGATCTAATGCAATTATGCTTTCCTCGGCCAACACAATTCAATTACTTTATTAAGTACCGATTTTCATTGGCAGTTGGGAAGTACGTGAACTTGTCGTCGAAAAGTGCTGCGCAAACTAAAATCACAAATTCAGGAGAACCTCCCGAGGCCTGGTATTATCGATACCAGTATCCTGTACCGGGCTGCGGCCCGCCGGTTGTGAAACACTCCCCTAGAGGGTGGAAGAAGAAATTCATGAATGGCAAAATAATATTCGTCGGACGTAGGCGAGGAAAATAAAAATCACAATATCAAATCAAGAAGTTCGAAATATCTGTCATAAACATTCACTTAGTTCGTTGAAGCTTCTCACTGCGGCTTTGAGAAACTCGACGAAGCGCCAAGTTGCATCGCCCTAGCTATTTGGGTTCCAGAGATATCGGCAATTATGAACAGACGAAATAAACACTTTTGTTCTATTGAACATTCCTTACTTCTTACAATTATCCTTCGATGATAAATGGAGATTCTCTTCTACCTTATCATCTTACGCAAATATGTGAATATTACTTTTCTTCAATCAATGTCAATCTGAAGTAGTGAAATTGGCTAAATAGGATCTACCTTATGTTTATAGAATAATAAGGAATAGATCAGCAGTACTGCGTGGTATTCATAGAATATTAATATAGGTTGACTAAATTTATGAGTAAAGGTTGTTTGAAAACCTATTTATTCAACTGATAAATACGAATACCATAAATGCTCCTTTAGTGGCGGGACCGAAAGTTACAGGTTCGAGTCCTGTCCAGGACATGGGTTTTCCTTTACGAGTGTCCCTTCAGTAATTCAATCTAATCATCATTCTTTCTATCGTCGCGATTAGCCAAACGTGGCACAAATACTTATTACAATAAGACAAACACAAATGAATAGTATAGTAAAAGGAATAATGATTAAAATAGTATAAACTTCTTTTGTAGTAAAAGAAGAGTTTGTTTGAGTTGGTGTTTTAAGCCCACTTGATGCACAGATTGGCTAATCGGGAGTGGACCTACAGTTTAAAGTGGGATTTGAATCACTATGTATCTCCACTGGGTATCCATGATAATCGATGAATGGACGTAACGCACATCCATGCCGAAGCCGGGACCAACATTCTTCTTCTTATTATTAATAGTAGTAGTAGTATCAAATACATTATTATCCTCGTGAATTATGCAAAAAGAGGTTAGAAGTTGGTGCCAAAGCACATGTGTTTGAACAAACGATTTCAATTATTTTTCAACACGTTCAATTTCATAATGAAAAATAAGCGCATAAACCATTTTTGAGACAGGCTTGATGCATTCCAAATATATATATTTTTTACATTAACATGTATAACTTCCGTGCACGATATATGCAACATGGAGCGACGTGGAAACTTAATTGTGTACGTAATCCAAGATTCTTTAATACATATATTATATACAACATATATTATTTAAATACATTACACAACCAATTCATCCATCTCACAATAAACCAACAGCACAAATTACATAAATTGTCTCAAATGTGCACGCTCCCTTTTCTCAAAACAATTGTTCGTGCATTTAAAACTAAATTAATTAAGACAAGTGTGATTTCTCTGTCTGAAAATTTACAATACAATGCATTAAGGAGAACAATGAAATAACGCGAGCGATGCGAGGGAGAAATTTTTTGGATCTAATTTTTTGCAGGCTGAAATCAATATTGATTTAATAGGGTGCAAATAATTTCACGGGACGCCAATGCATTCTCTCTTTTACAACTTTTGAGCCTCCTCGATGGTGTAATGTAACATCGTCGCCTTGTGATCAAGGCGTTCTGGGTTCGATACCCGGTGGAGGCACATGGGACAGTAGTTCGGATCTCACTTTAAACTGTAGATCAAGTCCCGATTGGCCTTTCTGTGCATAAAGCGGACTTAAAACCACAAATCAATCAATCAATTTTACAACTTTTTTTCCAATTAGATAGTTCGGCGTCCAGGGCCGATTCCCGCCGCCCCCTAGCTATGTATATAAACTGGATAAGACTAAGAAAGCAGGATTTGCGAGCGAAGCGAGGAAGAAATTTTTACGAAAATAATTTTTATTTGTATAAAATGTGAATAGGATTTGGATTAATAGAAGTTGTAATATTTCACGTCTACGGAAAAAAACTTCAAGTAGAATTCACGCATAATTCCCGGAATTCAAGGAATTCCCGGTGAGTAGCCACCCTGTAATATCATGAAGAGCTATAACGCCTGAGTTTGGGGGAAACTACTTAATTGCAATCTCATTAAGTTTCTATACATATTATCTATAAGGAATAACTGAAAATTAAAATTAAATTAATTGTCGTTAGTATCCTCCAACAAATGCTGCAAGGTTGCCTTCGAGAGAATGCTCGATTTAGTCTATCAGTCCACTTACCACTTCATTTCACTTCGTCGCCTTACTAACTCCTCAGTTGAATCTCAACAACGAAGACGAATGGCGAATTGATAAAATGGATGGAAAATAGCTGTCAGAGCGGGTTATCCTTTACTGTAATGTTTTTTTTCTTACCTCGTGACACCTTTCTGCTTCTTTAGGCTAATCGCCACGATGAGAATTAATGATGATGATGAAGGGACACTCACAAAGAACGTTTTTGAATAGGTTCTACTTATTGATCATAACAATAAAAGTCTAACATGCCATGATTCGAACCTGAGACTCAACATTGTACTAATGAGGCTTATGCGATCAGGTCTGTTGCCAGTGAGCCAAGAAATAAGTTGAAGAATTCAAGCAATTGAATAGTCGTTGTAAAATGTTCATTATAACAGAAATTAATACAAGAACAGATCATCTTATATGAAGTTGTGTCAAGTCGGAAAGTAGGTCCAGCAGAAAATACAATTGAAGAGAGCTCCGAGTGCCATTTCTGGTATATAATGGTGACGATGACTGTGTAAAATAGATAGAGGTAAAAGGTCCACTGTTTGTAACAAATTCATGTTTCTATTAAGGGTGGGGTAAAAGAAATGAATAAATTATAAAGAGAGAGGGAAATGGCTTCAAAATTATATCTTAAAGTACCATCGCAGTAGTTGCCCGACGTGGATGAAGGAAAAGGCCAAGGAAAATTTCAGGTAAATGACCAAATATTTTCCCCCAAAGTCATTAAAACTGTTTTGAACTTATTCCAATTGATATTTTATTCAGTTTTTTCAGCTTCGGTAACGCGCGTCGCACATTATCGAACGCTTTTGCAAGTTCATTTAAACACGGAAAAGTATATGTGTGTGTTTCTTCTCGAAGCTAAGGAGCAAGAGAATAATTTCTCAGATTTGTGTTTCTTCTTTAAATTGATTTCTTCACTGGTAACGTTATGCGTTTGGTGAAAAGACTCATGGAATGTTGTACTAAGTTGTTTTTTTTCTTAAAAAAGGAATATATATATATATATATATATATTTTAGAAAATGTTCAATTGCTAAAGAATTAAATTAATTGGTGGAACTATTATTTTATCTTTTGCGAAGGTGCGAGGTGGAAGAGTGACAGGGCGGCAACCGGGGAGTGCATGCCTGCGGTGCGTGTTGCGGGAGTTTCAGGATGGATTGGCGTACTCACCTCTTTTCGCCAGGTTGCAGCGTAGAGTGGTGGCTGGTGCGCTGTTCCGTACACTCTTCGCAGGCCAGCACAGGCGGCGGTTATATGAGGCCCGCGGAATCAGTCAGTTAACGTTACGTCAGAGGTGGCGCGGCCAATCAGAAGTTTGTTCGCTCCCCCTTCGCCCCCCGACTCGGTTGATGAGGTCGATAGCAACTTGTGGAGCGGAATTTTCAAGGCCCGAGATGCCCACGTATGGAACTTTATGAAGCACGTCCCACACTGTGCCGCGTTTCCTCCCCAATATCTGCGTTTGATGTCTTAATACCTTTCTACGGGGTGGGGTGTGGGTGGGTGGCATTTTCACACCACTTACGTCCATCTTGTACTACAATATTTCACGGTAAGATACACATTTTGAACCGTTAATAAGATTTAAGTATGATCGAAATCAGTACGATGTTATTAGCTATTCTTTCATCTGTTTATGCGATATTTGAATGACGATATAGGGCCTCCCTGATGTCGTACTGATTACTTCGTTGCCTTGTAATCAAAGGGTCCCTGGTTCGATACCCAGCGGAGGTTAACAATTGTTCGGACCCCGCTTCAAACTCTAGCTCCAGTAAGAGTAGCCTATCTGTGCATAAATGGACCTTAAAATAAGTTCCAATAATGTCGTTGTAGAGCTGGTGCTATTTTTCCGATATACAGCCATGAACATTTCTGGGTTGTAACGATCCCATTCTTAATGCGAGTGTTATAACTTAGAAGTGTCCGTGGCTGTACAGCTGAAAATCTCTCTCATTTAATGAGAAAATAAGATTCAATTGAAACGTTTAAAGAGAAAGTTAAGAAGACGCTTTATGGAATAATGCTACAGCTACATACTTTTATTTTTGATTTCAGTGTAGTCCTGAATAATTACATGTTTGTACATGTTTCACATAATAAAAATATTGGCCTGGCGTGTGAATGTCTACGAATCGCTTTTTTTCCTTACTGTGATTTGTCTGTCTATTGGGAGGTATACGTATGTTTATTCTTTTCTGTGAATTAATATAATGATCTAATGTATTGATACTTGTTATGGTTGAGTCTAAGACAAGGTAAGAGCTATCTTCGGCATGTTGAACAGGAGCTAAATGCATTTTGACACCGATCTACAACGAGGAGAGGAGCTGCTACTTTCATGCTTCACATAGACCACCTTGAGAGTGGATTTTATTTAGGCGATACAATCCAGGATATTCGATAAAGACAATTAGGCTCTTGATTTTATGTAGAATACTTCTATGTTAATTTTTACAATTTGGTGAAAGTGGTATTACCTTATATGCCTCAACCTTTATTTAATTAACCTTGGAAAGTCAACTTTAAAAAGGTACTCCAGCACAGCCATTTTGTGCAACTTTGTGAGACTCTCAAACATATGAAAATTTCCGAACATCAAATGTACTCTAGAAACCTACCTGTATGTACCCACCTAGTACCAGTATATTCACAAATACGTCAATTTTGCGTTAAAAGCATTAATGTAATTATCTTTGAAGAATATTAGTCACCATTTTCATTGATGGATTTTTATTTTAAGAATCTTTTGTATTAATGTTGCTTAAACTTTTGTAAGAACTTCCACTAAGGTATTACAAACTTTATCCGCTCAATTATGTTGAATTTTATTTGGGGTTTGTAGGTTTGGGTAGGTTATCGAAATCATCTGCTTATGATGAACGAATCAAACATGAGACGATCAATTACAACCATTAGGAATACACTCTCCTCGAGGTGCTGACGTAACAATCGAGCAATCCATTATTAAATGTTAAATGCAGTTCACTACCATCATCAAAATCAGACATAACATTTAGTTAAACGAAAAGTAATCTTGTAACAATACTGGAGGGAGGGTGAATATCGGTGATTAATCATGAAATTGTGGTCATGACTTCTAAACGACAACGCTTCAAAATGGATTTTGGCATAAATTTTTCCAAATTCCACCATTAGATCATAAGAAACAGGCACGAATCTTTTCTGGAATGATTCACAAAGCAATCTCTTTGACATCTACACCTGATGTTGAAGTCGATCAATTGAACCATGCAAAAGATCAACAAAGTGAGAGGACATTTTCGTTCAACATTTTTCACGGGATAGCTCCAGCGGAGAAAAATGTTTTTAATGTCACCTTTAGGCAGTTCCACCGCTCGTGTTTGCGTAATAGAAAACGTTTATTAGCGAAAGAGAATCGATTTATTTAACTTCGATTCTTCGACCATGAAACATTTGCTCCCAATTAGCTGGTCAACGAGTGTTCTGACAGAGAAATTCCCTATGCCTGTGTCCAAGTTAGGCAATTGGAAATTTTTGCAAGTGAACTGCTTGTAGTCCCATGACGATGTCGCTTGTTGAACCTCTTTAATTGCGTCGCCGAGGATGAATTATAAATTGACGAATGCAATGTCCATGTCTTAGTATTCGAACCTAAAAGCTCTGGCTTCTTAGAGCTCTGGATAACCAGTGCGTCCGGATTGAATCGAAAAGTCTGTTATATTTAATAAAAATATTCTTATTTGTTTATTTACTCAACTTCTTAACCTTGAAGGATAAAATTGGAATATAAATTGCAATTCTAATAGTACAATGGAAACTGTCTTCAGTGACAGTATATACATTTTGTAAATTTTGAGGTGGGAGCTCCGAAAATTTCGGTGTTGATCCAGCATTGTTAGGACAATGAGGGAGCTACTTGGAAGCATTGTAGCGGACTCCGGTCTCGAAAGACAAAACAGCGGCGATGTGATTCGTTCTGCTATCCACGCGTCATCCAACACCAAAGAAGAGCCGCTTCTAAGAGCTTGACTCTAGACGAGTAGTTTGTGTCATAGGGTTTTACTATGTAAGCTTTAGTTCCAGGAATAAAATACGAATTTTAACTGGAAACTTACGCTCATATAGCCCAGGCGATAGCCTCTTCAGTTTGACTCTTTATACAACGAAGATCCATGACTTGATGACGATGAATTTAACTTCGAATAACAAGAGTTAAAGCAGCTAAAAAAAGCAACGCGTTAGAATTAAGTTTTCTCCCAAAAGTAACACATAAGTTTGGCTAAAATATATACGTTACATTGTTTTGAAAGTGAACCCCGACAGAAGACACACATGTGTACCATCAATCACTCCATTGTTACAACAAGGGGTAAGGGGCGACCCAAATGTCAACCTCACATCCATGTAGTACACCCTGGACTGCGATTTGCAGACTAACGAGGCTCTGGCTTCTGGACCTACGGCCAATATAATCATATATAGGGCTGTGTTGTCCTGTGTTTTTTTCCTTATCTGTACTAACAATGAGTGCCTCTTTACAACTTCATCCTCGCGATTAGCCAAAACTGGCAAAAGGGAAGTAAAATAAATAAAGCAATCAAACATCATTGTTACTTCGATTCTAGTGGTTTGAGAAACGTAAAACAAAAAAAATTATTTATTACGAAATCATGTTTTGTTCTGAAGTGTAAATTGTCCAGTTTTGAATTCAGGACGGTTAAAAAGCGGAAGTAAAAATTGTAACGAGCATTGACCATCTTGACTTTCTTTCCGAAGAATAACACAATAACCATTCCAAACGCAATATACTTAAGAGAAAATAAATGTAGATTCGAAAAGTTGCCGCACAAAAGGGCACAGACGTGACATTTGATACAAAAATGCTCCCTTTCAGACCCCATCTCTTGGCGATTCCACTTCAAACCCTTGACATCTCGGATTTTGATCAATTTTTGTGAGCGGGTGATTCTCAAGAAGGATCCTAGGTACGGTGGGACAAAGATTTATTCCGAATTGCAAATTTCCTTTCCTGGGAAAGAGCACATAGATATTTTGAGAAATGAAGAACGTTTGATAAGGATGTTTCGAAAAAAATATGATTCACCTTCCAGATATGGTTACGGATTTACGTTTCTTTGTGCACTTTAGAGTAATCGAGACTGGACCTACACTTCTAAAGTGGGATCCGAAGCAGTGTGCCTCCAAAGCAAAGCCCTAGGTGGATGCGGAGCCTGGGGCATACAGTATACGCGGGACCTATAACAAAAATACAGTAGTTCAGAGGTCTGCAAAAATTAGATTGATTGCTCCTTAGGCTGAAGCACACATGCCCTATACAGGGTGACTGGTAATTAGATGTATTCCCTGAAAGGGGTAAAAGTAGAGACAGTTTGCAATAAATTTGACCATATGATACCCCGTCCGAAAATTAGTAGTTTTCGAGATAATCGAATTTCTATTGTTTTTTTTAAAAAAATGACAATTTTCCACATAAAAAGATGAATTGAGACAAAAATGCTCATTTTATGGAACTTATTTCAGCGTTTTCTGATAGCTAACAAATAAGTGGTTCGTTGAAAAAAAGTTTTTCCCAAATAACAATCACATGTAAGTAACGGGTGGGTCTAAACTTACAAGTGATGATAAAAAAATGCACTCTTAGTTTACTTGGCAACGTATTAATGACAAAAATGGTATGACACGAAGCGTACAAATTACTTAAATTACTTCCTTGTGTCATCTGATATCCAACAAGGTACAAATGTTGCTAACATTCACATTTGTGTACAAGAAATAATACTTTATTCATCTTCATGTGAATGGAATCAATGAACAATACAATTAAATAACATTACACGTCTTGCTCAAAGTGGGCACCTCCGTTACGAATGCAGGCACGCAGGTTTTTACGGACATTTGGTCTCGTAACTCGTGATGTGATGGTGTCCTTGATGTGTTGACCAGCTGTTAAGATCCTCTCCCTGAGCTCTTCTTGCGAGTTTACCGGTGTCTTGTCATGTGGCTCCAAATGTAAAAGTCGCAAGGCGTCAAATCGATCGGGGGATCGAGCTGGGCAGTCATCATGCTGATAAATCATGTCACGTCTTGTAGCTAGGGGCACATCCTCCAACAACATTGCCATCCCGTTCCTCAAAAAATGTTCATAAGTGATGCCATTTAAGATTTGGGGCAGGAAAAATGGCTCGATCAAATGATTGTTGATGACGCCCATACATACTTCTGCCTGGGCGTGCGACAGTGGCTGGATGAAAATTACCCAAAAAATGGATTGGCCGAGGCGGCCCGATTCCCTGGCCGGCTCGATCCCCCGATTCGAAACCTTGCGACTTCTACATTTGGAGCCACATGAAAGAATTAGTTTACAAGACACCGGTAAACTCGCAAGAAGAGCTCAGGGAGAGGATATTAACAGCTGGTCAACACATAAAGAACACCATCACATCACGAGTTACGAGACCAAATGTCCGTAAAAACATGTGTGCCTGCATTCGTAACGGAGGTGCCCACTTTGAGCAAGACGTGTAATGTTATTTAATTGTATTGTTCATTGATTCCATTCACATGAAGATGAATGAAGTATTATTTCTTGTACACAAATGTGAATGTTAGTAACATTTGTACCTTGTTGGATAGCAGATGACACAAGGAAGTAATTTAAGTAATTTGTACGGTTCGTGTCATACCATTTTTGTCATTAATACGTTGCCAAGTAAACTAAGAGTGCATTTTTTTATCATCACTTGTACGTTTAGACCCACCCGTTACTTACATGTGATTGTTATTTGGGAAAACCCTTTTTTCAATGAACCACTTATTTGTTAGCTATCAGAAAACGCTGAAATAGGTTCCATACAATGAGCAGTTTTTTCTCAATTCATCTTTTTATGTGGAAAATTGTAATTTTCTAAAAAAAAAACAATAGAAATTCGATTATCTCGAAAACTACTAATTTTCGGACGGGGTATCATATGGTCAAATTTATTGCAAATTGTCTCTACTTTAACCCCTTTCAGGGAATACATCTAATTACCAGTCACCCTGTATAATTACAATATATAAACATTATTACAATTAATTTGTATTTTCGTATTATTATCTAAGAGCAATAAGATGAACATGCTGAAAGTTAAAGCCAAGAATTATGGGAGGGAAATAAAAGTTTCTAAATTATTGTGTTCTTTTTTCATTTCCAATGTGACACTGATGCGACGTTCAATAATTTTAATTACAAACTGGTATGTTCTATATCTACTATTACTAATATTTAATCTACCAAAGTGGCCACTTTTAATCATATCCAATAACATTTTCTACCACAACTCTCTATTGTTTACTTTTCAATGAATTTTGAAGCGTAACGAATTTACTTTGTTTTATATAAAATAATATTATCGATTCATGACTTCACTCTATAATTAAACGAAAAATGCATAATAAGTAATTTTGATTGAAATATTTGAACATAATCTTTATGTAGGCAATACATGATTTAAAATAGGATTTTTGATACTTTTAAGAGTGGCAAAACAATCAATTAAGTCAGGAGAAATTACAAACCGTACACAAACAATAAGTTAAAAAAATATATAAATAAATAGTTTATGTACGATTATGGAAAATACACACTAAAACTCAAAATTTTCATTCATATGCACTGTGCAAATGAGTTACCAGGCTCATAACAACATGAAACGAATTTGAAACATTGATCCCTGTGTTTTAATACCGTGCGTTCATTTCGATCTGCAGCCGAGAGATCGGGAGAAGCGTGGCGGGCGGCGCTGACGGAGATGCCGACATTTGCGGCCTGTAATGCCCGCTTATTTTTATAAACATATGCAGACATTTATATAAATATTGCAAAACGATCACTAACCTGTGTTATAACACGCAAAAGTTCTTCTGTAATTCATCCAAGTTCTGCTCTTATATACACAAAAAAATACGCTTTAGAAACGATGTTTAGAGCCACAGATAATAAAACATTTTAATCATAGTTTTGACCAGTAACGTCCTGCTTAAGTTTATATCCTTGAAAGAGTTTTGTGCCGATGGGGATCGTTTGGAGGTTTTGAATGTGCAACACTGTATCAAGATTACGCTGTAGAAGAAACCGTTAAAAGTCAATAGTGTTCGTGAGCTTCCTTGCAATCCGAAGCAGCGTTAGAACGTTCTCCAAACAAACCTCTACGCCGTGTTTCACAAGAGGTGGGCGTGTCAAAATCATCGGCACATACAGTCACTAAGCTACTAAAATTAAAACCATACTCTTATAACACAGGTTAGTGCTCGTTTTGCAATATTTATATAAATGTCTGCATATGTCCATAAAAATAAGCGGGCATTTCAGGCCGCAAATGTCGGCATCTCCGTCAGTGCCGCCCGCCACGCTTCTCCCGATCTCTCGGCTGCAGATCGAAATGAACGCACGGTACAAATCAGCACCTAGTAAGTAACTTCATATTGTTTTCTCCAATGTTGGAATTTTGCAACATACAATGCATTGCAGGGCATAAAATTTGTATGAATATATAATTTCAGTAACACCAAACTAACGTAATTACCAAGCAAGTAATGCGTTACATTATTTCCCCCACCTTTTCGTAAAACTTGTACTCCACTTGCCATTCACAGCCCGGAACGGCCCATTTAACACCTTCACTCCAAGGGTGAGATTTTGCAAATATTCCCCATTCAACACGGCTGCGCATTCTGTTATCGCAAGTGTCAGCACATATCCCCTGACAATTTGACAATTGAGCAAACCGTTGTAACATATGCAACCTATAATGGATGCATACATATTCGTGCCGGTAGCACATCCTCAATGCGTTTCACACTGCGTTTGCATTCGCTAACTAATTGTAATTGTCAATTAACCTTACCGACAGACAAAGAAAAGTGCACTGGAGCATTGGGGCATAAAACATACATTTCAACCTCTAAAATGATTGTGTTAATAGTGTAAGTACAGCACAATCTCAGCATCGAAATACCTTCAACTTTTATAAGCATAAAATTATATTTTTATGTCTTCCAAGCGAATGTTTTTCTTCTTTAATGTAAAAAATATAATACCTAGGCCATTCTTTACCAAGATAGCACATGATTCAATCTCACGTCTCAATTTTATTATTTTTAAATTTACAAAATGGATAGACTTCGATTAGATAATATCCACATTTTAAATATAGAAATTTTGTTTCCATGCGAGTGATGCTATATTCTAAGGTCGTTTGAGAAGTAAAGGAAGTCAAATGACTCCATGACAATCTCTCTAACTCCATTCAAAGTTTCATTCAAAAATTGAAAACCATAATTGTCAAAAAGTGCCAAGGTGATTTTCTGACCTAGAGGCATTCCATTTTTTTCAAAAGAAATTCTATAAAAATGCAAAAGAGACAGAGGGTTGAGTTGTTTTTGTTTAGTTAACCTACAGTTAGTGGTGGCTCAGTCGGTAACGCGTCTGACTACCATGCTAAAGGTCCCGGGTTCGATCCCCGGCTGGTTCAAATACGGAAACTACTCTAACGATGGAAGCGGCCCCGGCGCCCACCCAGTGTCGAATAACATGGGTACCTGGGGGAAACCCTGGGCGGTAAAGGCGGTCAGGGGCGTGATGTTGATCACGTCACCCCCACTCACGGAGCGTTACCCCCACACACCCTATACGCCTTCATGGAGTGGTGCTATGCACAGGGGAGCACTTTACCTTTTTAACCTACAGTTTAAAGTGAGATCCCAGCCACTACATGCCTCAACTGGGTATCGGACCCGAGACCTCTTAATTAGAAGGCGGCGACGTTACCACTACGCTATCGGGGAGGGCAAAGGGAGAGAGGGGGCGGAGAATTGATGCTGAATCGTTATATTGGAACACACACATACTCTCTCTAATATGATGATAAATCCTGCAATCAAGGAGTTCGATACCCGATTGAGGCACATAAGTGTTAGTAACCCACATTAAACTGTAGGTCTAGTCCATATTAGCTTTCTGTAGACAAAGTTGACTTAAAAACAAACTGAAACTGTAGTATGATAAAATATTAAATTTAAAATTAAAGCAGGAATAAGGCGCTCTAGAAAATAATACAATATTTTGTTTTAGAAACTGGTATTCCTGAAAGCAAGCCTTAAATTATTTTTAGAAATAACTATCAAAATTGCATTTTAAAAACACCATATATGTTTATCATAAATCACGGATGAAATATGAATATACGTATGTTGTAGTTTTGGGTAGTCCCGAGATGCTAAGCATATAACAACATCTGGGGCGGTATGTAAAGCAATCGAAGTGAATCTAAGCAGTAGGAAAGATTACACATTTCTCCTCAGAGCGGGACTCTTGTCGTATCTCTAAGATAATTAGAGAGAAAAAGGGAAGACCCGAATCCAGAGTCTACGTAGTGTCGACAAAAAATCTGTTCTGCCACACTGAATGTAGTAATAAATGCAATTGCATACAGTGGATAAATGAACGAGTGTAACGAGACCGATTACTTTACGTTTTGTAACTGTATTTAGGAGAGTAAATGCATTATGATGTATTGGCAACAGTTGCAGTTCTGATTAAGGGGTTTTCTAAAACAGTTTCCAAAGGTGCACTTTGTTGTGGTCTTCGTCAACCAGCGAAGACATCCTTCATCAGAAAATGGCTTGAGTAGTTTAAAGTTTGAGATATTGAATGGTTGCATATTGTGCGAAGGAAAAGGATAAGAGTAGTAAATCGGTTCTGATGAGACGAAATCAAAATCCAACACCATCTAATCGTAGAATCCTTTCCTACAGTTGCTTTTCTTTTTCATCTGGGGACGTTGGACAATGTACATAGATGTTCCTGAGCACATCAAACATTCGAGCTTCAGTTGAAAGAGCCATTCCATTTCTTAGCTTCAACTGCAGACTTCATATTTTACGACAGCTACTTGTATTTTGAAGTTTTTGGACCATCTCCCTACAAAGGGATGATTAAGAGAGTTTTGAGTCCATTGATAAGTACAATACTCTTTGCTGTGTCCGTATTAAGTAGGACTGGCAAACGAAGAAAAATAAAAAAAAGTGTCGAAATCGTTCCAAACTGAATGTCGGGACTGGCTTCATTTGCAAACACTACAAGCAAAGGTTTGTTTCATCATGTTGTAGCCGGACAAGGTACAAAGCAGACGCAATGGTTCATTTTGCTCCACTTCGCTCCTTCTCTGAATCTAAAGCTTGGCATGTAAATCTCGATTTTACATATGGTCATGTTTCAGAAGAGTTACTAGACAACTTACCTTGGCTTATACACACATACCTACGAACACACACGCACTATATAAGAGCTCTGCTGAGTGGACATTGCTCAAACGTCCGCCTTGCAACTCCAACTTGTGCTTCGTTCGCGTTTTTCACGTGAATTACAGCGAAGTATCGGAATTCGCCAATGTCGAGACTACTCCAAACCACCCTGTCAGTGGCGGCGATTGAGGGCGGCAGTTGTCCCACCCCCACTTTTTGTAACTTTTGCCCTCGCTCTATGCTAAACCTTATCTACAAAGGGAAATACAGTGTACTGTCTTTGACCCCCTCCCCCCGTTTTGGCACCTTGCCCCCCGGTTTTGGAACTCTATCGCCGCTACTGCGCCCTATATATGGTGGGGGGAGAGTGCAGTGCAGTAACTTTGCATACACACATACACACACACACACACAAATCAGAAACATTTGTATGCCATTTCTGCAATGATTGAGGTCTTGACTTTGCAGAACGGTGTATTTTTTGCTTAATTTCAACTGAATATCACACCAATAATGAGGATTATTGGAGTAGTTCTATCACAAAAATTATTTCCACGAAATAACTTAGTTTAACTACGTTCTAAAAGGTGAGTATTACGCGTGTGTGCACATAATGACCTATAAACAAATAAGGCAGAGTTGTGGACTATTCAGCCTGTTGAGGGATAATTCTTCACTTTATAGTTTGTGCGCTTTCATTCCCCATTTTTTTTCCTCCATTTTTTTTTTTTTTTTGCAACTTTTAAAACCAGCCCGAGCAGTGCGCGCCAATAAAACAACTTTTAATTGTTAGCTTTGACACCGGCTAATTGGCGCTTGTCGCTATGAGCATGTTTGGCGACTCCTAATAACGGCTTTCTCATGAACGTCGGGGGCCATAATTAAATTGACGTGGACAATCGGCACTTTTATTAACCGCTCTCCACAAACTGAAGTCCGCTTGATTAATTCAGCCCGGTTGGCCGTCGCTCGAACGACGTGTCATAGACAGATGTCGAAGGTTGCTGGCTATGAGTCGACTAGAGAGAGAGAGAGAGGATTTCCAAACCCGTGTGAAGTTGTCCACCATATGGTACAAACGGTTTAGGTGTGCCACAAGATTTCCCTTCGTTTGTACCGGGGTGATTTTGGGTGATGTCACAATCAGTAACATTAACGTTCATGATATTCCAGGTTAATATTTCATAAGCAATTTCTCCAAGAGATGTAATCGTACAATCATTAATTATAACGCTACAACCTAGTTCAAATTATGTATTAATTAGGGCTTATGTATCGGTATCGGAAAGTATCGCTTGAAATTTATTTATCGATACCTGCCGATATTTGTCCGGCATTTAAGGTCTTTCAAGGGCTCCGAAGAAAATGACGCTGGACACTTTCACGGGGTCTATTATTATTATTATTATTATTATTTATTATTTGAAGTAGGGTTAAAGTTAAGCTTACAGTTTACTTTACATTCATTATGTAACTATAATAACAGCTTTTTTCCCTACATGAAATAATATACAGTTATGCTATAAGTATACATAAAGTGGAATATTATAAATTTATATATTTGAAAAACATAAGAAATAGAAGAAAATAAACATTTTTGCAACTACTTTATATGAATGAGGCAATGAGGTACGACATTACGACATTTCCGGGAAAAAATGGCAAGATGCAGTAACATTACTTGCCTAACGGAATGTTCAGACCTTTTATTTTTTCAGGAATTCCGTGATCCCTGTTCCGGGAAATTCCGTCCGTCCTTCGAAAGTCAAAACGTCTACATTTTCCGTGTAATTTACCTGTCAACCTGCCTAAAGGAGGAAGGTTTTAATGTCTTTAAACGACTAAGCGATTGCTCCTTGGTCGCTGGCTATTAATTTCCCGTTCATCTTCCTTGCCTAACTCATAAATAACGTGAAGAGGGTGTTGGGAAATCAGGATATTAACTTCCAGAGATCTCGCCTGTTCGTTTTAATGAGTATCTCGTCTCCGTGGGAAGGGAGGCATGAAGAAATATGCTGTTGCATCAGGGATGAGCTGTTGAAGCTCGGAATAAAAAATGATTCTGTTCCGAAGTCTCATGCTGTAAAAACCCAACAATCTTTCTCAGAAATCGTGAAACGTCGAAAATTTAGGTTTTCAGTCAGAGGTGAACTTTTCCTTTCGTTACTTATGAAGATTGGTGTATTTGTTGAGGTTCTTTGGTTCGGTTTCAGGTGTCAAACCAAAATGTTGGTGTTGATTGATTGAGTTTATGTTTGAAGTCCACTCTATGCACAGTAAGTCTAATCGGGACTGGACCTACAGTTTAAAGTGGGATCCGAACCGCTACCTGCCTCCACCGGGTATCGAGGCCGCGACCCCTTGATTACAAGGCGACGACGTTACCATTGTACCATCGGGGAGGCCCTCCAAAATGTTGTGACCTGAATTGAAGATCTGCTTGCTTGATTGATTTAAAATGTTTGGGTACGTCGGCACGTATGGGAATTTTGCACCCATCACTACATACCGGGAAAACCCACACCTTAAAATTAAGAAAGGACGGGTGTAAAGGGCCCCTTTGTAAATGTTAAAAATTCAAGTTGTAAAAGGACCTGCTTGAGACAAACAAAACACATTAAAAAGGTAAGAATGGTTTATAAACTACTTTGGAAACAGTGGAAAAGCCATGCTCTTCTCAAAAAAGCTAAAACATTGACTACAACATGATGTACGGACCACGCTTAACCCAGCAAACAGCCTCCTAACAAGCCTTACTCCCCAAAGAACTACTGCATCAGGCATCTACCTTCACTCACGTTCTTTACAAGACAAGTGTCCCAGAATCCTGTATGCTACGAAGAAGTGAATAAAAGAAGTTAGAAGCTTTCGCAAAGTGGCTTTGGCGAAGAAAACAGTGGGTGAAAGAAGAGTAATACTGGAAATGATCAAGGAAAGGGGAAAATATTGCTGGGACACTGTCTAAAACACGAATTGGAAGGAATTGTTAGCGGGAAATGGATTCGGGAGAGACTATAAAGACTGGAAAAACTTGCGCATTGGGTAGAGAACAATGAATATAGCCTATGAATAACTTATGCTGAAGATAGCAGTCAACTCTTGGTGTTGAAACATAGTATCGTCGCGTTTGAAGCGTCGGTTGAAATAACAAGACATTTTCCAACACATTTAAAACATTCTAAAATGCATTACCCATAATGAGAATAGGTACTTTGCGATCTTCCATACAGTGTGTGTGACTGCCAGGTGGGAGACTCGTGTTCGATTTCTTGAGGGTTTGTCCTTCAATGTATTTGCATAAATGGCTCTGAGGAACACCCAGCCCTTCAGCAACGGACATCAGTGAGCAATATTGGGGGTAAAGGCGGGAGGAACGTGGTGCTGATCATATCACCTTCATTTTGGCGTGGAGTCCAAACTCCTGACCATCTACGTGTACGGTGAAATGCACAGTGGACAACTTTACCCTTTTTTTTTTGTCTGTATCGACAAACACAATACAACGAGCAGGGAAGGGAATTATTTAAATTCCTTGCGTATAGATTTGACGCCTCAGCAACCGTTCTTTTAACATTAGGGGCTAAGAGAGCCACTCTATTCGTCCATGAAGATTTAATGAGCGACAGCATGGCTCAGGCACTACCGGTGCGGAAAACGTTCGAGACGCGGCTGGGAGAAAGATTTCCTCAAACGGCACCAAAGAAAGCTCGGAAGCCGAGGGAAGAGAAGAAAACTGAAGCCCTCTAGCATCTTCGTCCGTCTTTCCTTTCCTTTCCCCCCTTTTCCCTCACGCATCCCTCGGAAGAAAACAGGGCGGCAAAAGAAGCGGCCAAGAAGGGCGCTCGTGGGGCGCAGGGGGGGATGGGGCGAAAGCACACTTAACAATCAAGGGAAGGATTTAAAACGGGCCCACTGCCACAGAGAGGACTCGGGTAAGTTCGTTATGTGGCCCACGAGAGAAGAAAGACTAGCAATGTTGCATGGCACTCAAATCCCTCAGAGGTGGAGATTTTCCCTTTCTTACATTGAAATTCCCTCATTGAAAATTATTTTCCATTCTTCTACAATAATTCACTAGATTTATTGATACAGCCATTTTGCGCTGAAATTATCAACAATGAAAAGAGCAAAATTAAAAATAACAAAATAATACAAAAAAAAACAGTAACAAAAATAAGTCAGAGATGGCACACCCTGATATTATTTACCAGCATTTGTTCTGATGGAAGATTGAAAGTCATACTCTAAATTGAATATGTGAATTGAAGAGAGGTCATTATATTGTGTGGGAAGTCTGTAGAATATTAATAATAACCCACAGCGCGACAGCCCTTGAGAGCATTGGCTTACCTACCGACTGCTGGTCTCCCTCCCACACTGTTCCTCCGTCACCTATTATAGCGTGGAGATCTTAGACCAGTATTGGGGTGACGGGTGGTCAGCCCGACGAACCCCCAGCCGTTGTAGGTCTTCTCGACCGGGTTACCGCTCACTCATTCGGAGCTCCCCAATTTCCTCACGATAGTGGGTTGCCACCGGCCCTATACGTAGGGCGAATAAATTCCGACTAGAGCCGGATTCGAACCTACGCCGTCCCGCAGCGAACGGTCTCAAGACGAGTGAACGCCTTAACCCGCTCGGCTACGGAGGAGGACCTGTAGAATATTGATCTCTTTGAATTTCCAGTCTAACATACTTGTGTAAAAAAGATTTGTGTTTGGTGTTGTCTGCATAGGTACTCGAAAGTAGAATTTCTTAACCAGTGTGTTGCAGTGAATTTTTCCTTTGACAATTTTTCATAATTGAAACCATTCAATTCGGCTGAAATTTTTAAATAAAAATGAGTGAATTCTAAATAGAAAATTTAAATCAAAAACATTTTTATAATTAGAATTTGGTTAACCTCCCCCTAACATGGAGCGAAATCTACTGTAGCAATCTCACATAAGTTTTCCGGGGTGTAAGAGGTGCCTCTTCCACGTAGTACACCCAATTGCTAACCTCACTTCCACGTAGTACACCGTGGACTGCATTTTGCAGACTATCGAGGCTCTGGCGTCTGGAACTACGGCCAGTATAATCATCGTAGGACTGTGTAGTGTGTTGTCCTGTGTTTTGTCCTTCTTTGTGCTGAGTGTCCCTTTACAGCCACAGCTTTTAACTGAAGCCAGAATATTTTAGTATCCGACATTGTGTTCTTAGTTATATGTTAGATAAGGTAAGGGGCTGGACCCTGTATCATGTGACGGGTGCAAAATAGACTAGGTGCTGACGCACACAAAATTTTAAATTCAATCAATCATATAAATTTTCCCTTTCCCTTTGATACCGTTTCGAAACTTCCCTCCTTAGAGGGATATTTCCCTCGACTTAACATTGGATGGCCACACTGTACCCTGATCGGGTTTTACAGACTCCGGAAACCTAGAAACACCGTTGCAAACCGCAATTCCAACGGTTCACGCAAAGAAAGAGAAACAGGGACAAAAAGTAGACAGGGGGGAAAAAAGAGAGATCGAGTAGGTTAATCAGAAAGGAAAACAAGAGCGCTCCCTGTTGAATACCAAAGCGGGGGAACGGTGGGATTTTCGGAAGGGGGGTCTACCGCACGGCACAAATCACTTGTTGGCTGGTTGATTCGGTTACCGCGAAGGGCGAGCAAGGGCTGACTGAGCGGGAATCTCTACGTCCCTAAAAAGGGACTCCCAGGTCCTAATGAAGTGTATTTTTTCTTCTCTTTTTGGAAAAAGTGGTCCCTTCTTTACCACCTGCGCTTCTTGCTTATTCATTAATGTGCCCTGCTTTGGGAGAAGTTGCTGACGGAAATACAATGAAAAAATGTGAAATAAAATGCTTACACGTACACAAATGTCGCGATTAGCCAAAAGTGGCAGACAAGCAAAGTACATAAAAAAACAATTCTCATACACGAATAAATTAAGGTTTCCCACTATTGTGAATGCGGACTTTGAAAAACATACCGATTTCGCCCGCAGTACATTGAAATTAACGTTTCAGATAACTTACCGATTTATAACGCACATTTAGTTCTTCAGCACCAGGGGTCCCTGGTTCGATTCGCAGCCTGGGGATGGCTTTTCTTCGTGAGTGACCCTTCAGCAGTTTCATCGCATCATCACACATTCTCATCATCGCGGGAAAAGCTTGCAGAAAACAGGCGCTAAATATCAAACATCAAATCAAATCAATTCGTTTGATTTGGTTCCACTTCTCTTTCCCTCTCGCTCTCACAGATTCTCTTTTTATGCACGAATTAATTTTAAGTAAAGGTTTTGTGCGGCCAATGACAAGATGGCAAAAAAAAATGATAGTGGAAAGCCAATGGTAACAGTGTTGCCATCTCTTTTCGCATAGAGTGGAAGATGTATCTGTGCGTGATTTGTTTCATGTACGTGTATTGGCAAGTTACAGAGAAAATACCAAAAAGGCTCAGCTAGAATTGTAGTTGGAGCAGTTCGTAGCCTCTACGGAAAGATATCAACGACAGGGACAAGTTTTTAATTAATTTAGAATGCGACGAGCCTTGTTTGATGAGCTGTCGGTCACGATTAGAACGATTCAATCTGTAGAGAGAAATGTGAACAGGGAAAGCGGCAGAAAAACGTAAACTTGTCGATGACGTACTTATTACGTCCACACGCCAAATATTTACATGTGCAAAGTATGTAAATTTTGTATTTGCTAAAGAAAATTGCTGCGTAAATAAATTTCAGCAGAACCTCTGGCTGCCAGCTATGTAACTGATGCACCGGGGGTTGAGACTGACCTATATTGCTGATTACAGAATGAGACATAGT
This sequence comes from Lepisma saccharinum, assembly GCF_977018435.1. Lineage (NCBI taxonomy): Eukaryota > Metazoa > Arthropoda > Insecta > Zygentoma > Lepismatidae > Lepisma > Lepisma saccharinum. The sequence goes on from NC_139229.1 coordinate 121,771,086, forward strand.
ATCTGTAACGAAGAGAGAGTATGAAATAGGGTTGTTAAAGGTCCAGGAATTTTAAATAAATTCAATTCCGGTCCAGGAGAGAAAGTCATCAAGCGTAAACGAGTTCCGGACCGTAAAGAACCTTTTTATCTGTAAAGTATTTCAATTCGGTCCAGGAACCTTTATTCCCGATCAATTTAAATACGGTCCAGAAACCTTCTTTCAGAATCAGTTTAAATAGGGTCCATTCTGTATTGAAAGGAAACAATACGCAACTTGGATCGAATACGGACCTGACGATAAACAATTATCCACTTGAGAGCATGAAAGACTAATCCAGGTGCTGGCTGTCTCAAGAATCTAAGGTACAAGTTAGAAATGGGCGAAACGCAAACGCTGCAGCCACGTTACCACTCTCCATATACGTAGCCCTAATATCTTCGTTGTAGCAGCCCTGCCGTTCCCTGTTGTAATATCTGCTGGGAACACAGCAGCCTCACGTTACCTCATCGACGGCCCCTATTAGCTGCGGTTCCTCGATCGGATGCCGGAGCAACACGTGACGGGTTTGTTTGAACTCAATGTGAAGCCATGTAGTTATTGCGTTATGTACAGTAACTGTTCGACAAGGGAGTTTTTGAACCTGGCCCACGAGAGAAAAACAGCGTTTTGATTTATTCCCTGCGCTACGTTTTCTACAAACGCAGTGTGACATTCAAATGTAAAACGTACTCGTGGATATTTTTAGAAGGCAACTTTTAATCGGTCAGGCCTGGTCTGTAATTGTACATAAATTCAATCCCGGACTGGTAGAGAAAATGAGCAAACGTAAATTAGTTCTAGACAGTGCATAACCTTTTCATATTTAAATCATTTCAATTCGGTCCAGGAACCTTTTTTCCGGATAAATTTAAATACGGTCCAGGAACTTTTTTCAGGAACAATTAAAATACGGTCCAGAAACCTTTTTAATGAAACAATACGCAACTTGGACCGAATTTAAATTGTGCGAGAAAAAAGGTTCCGGTCCTGCAGCAGAACACAATAGAATTCCTTATTAAGTGGCTTCAATGGTAATGTCGTCCCGGGTTCGATACACGGTGGAGGCACATAGTGGTTAGAATCGTACTTTAAACTGTAGGTCCAGTCCCGATTAGTCGAATAATGCTCAAAATCCCGAACGAGACCGAGAGTCTGCAATTATGTCTCGTTCTCGTCTCCTCACCACCCCTACTTGCAACAGGCTCGTGATGGAGAATGTCGCGAATATGTACCTGGTGCCGCGAGTAAAGCTCCAAAACCTACCAGAACCCTAAAACTTGAGTTAGACAATTCTCTTACGAGTGTGCCTATCGTAACATCCCTTCCCTACTTGTACCAGCTGGCCACAATTAAAGTTGCCCTACTCGATTCGCCACCAAGTCGAAATGTGGCGCTGCAATCTGGTGCACAGTGAACAACATCCCGGATTACGCTTTGCCTTACACTTCCAAAAGGTCATTCACTTTGACAGGGCGCATATTGAACACTGTTGTACTGACAAACTCAAATTTCAAGTTGTCGTTACTTTAGCGCCACATTTCAACCTGGTGGTAAAACATTGAACTATTTTTCCCATCAGAATGTCTCCATAGTCTCCATACCAAGTTTCAGCACAATCCGTTGCTTCGAACAGGCTCCAGAGGGCTCTGAGTAAGGCAACTTAAATTGTACGAGATCGAAGTTCAGTAAGGAACCAAAAGAAACATTTCCCTATCTAACTAAGCAAGGAGATGCAGAACCTCATGCAAAATCAAGTAGATTACCTGGAGAGACTTCCTTCCTGGACCAATTCTTTTCCAGGAGCAAGGCTAAGTGGCGGCTCGGGAGCCGGAATAACCCAAATTACCTCCTACCGGATTCTCTCCCGCGAGTCACGATAAGAACGAGCGTTGCGAGGAAGTTGAGAGATCAAGATGCTGCATAAAGTACCTGAGGCTCTTATAATGGCTAAGGGACGGATTTGCTAAAGCAGGAGAGCGCTGTCTGCATCTTTCATGATGGTCTCAAAAATGCTGTATACGAGGGTACAAAAGAAAGTTGTCAAGGAAGTGAAAAGTTGTGGCTTGCGTATTTCGAGTACCATAGAAACAAATAGGCGCCGTGATCAGCATTACACTCCGGACACCTTTACCCTTCAAGGTCGTCCCGAGGTTATTCCTACCTCAGGAATTAGAGGTTGGATGAACTCCAGAGCGACGTGTACAGGGACATAAACGGATGATAGGGCTGATGTGGCTACAGCCCCTCTCGAAATTTTGAGAAAACAATAAACTATTAAATGAAAGCAGTAAAGAGCTCGGGAAAACCCAAGATTAATTGCAACCCCGCCTTAGAATGCCTCTCGATTACACTTTTTTTTGCCTTTAAGACGAAGGTTAAAAATGGTATTTGTTATCCCTAGAACGCAACTATCTAATATCCACAGTTACAATTTTAGCCCCTTCCGAAAAAAAGTGTTTACGCCAGTGCTCTTCACCAAACAGTTATGTATGTGTAAAAGATGTTCTTCTTTAGGGCGCCGGCCTTTACGTTAGATATATGCATTCCCCAAGGCAACCAGCGGATAAAGGAAATTTTCCCTCATTTGGACAGTCGTAAATGCCATCAAGAATAATGGAACAAAGATCAGCGCCCGACAGGCCACAAAAATGGCAAATTTATGATCTACAGTCTAGGTTCTCTAAGTTCCCCAGTAGTTCTTTTTAACTGGGAATCTTTAATCAGATCTATAACATATAGAAATTACGTGGACAAGTTGAGTTATATATATATATATAGTGTGTGTGTGTGTGTAAAAAAAGAAAAGAAAAAAGAAAAGAAAAAAAGAAAAAAAAAGGAAATTGTTAACTCATAAATCTGATAATGGTTTATATTATCTTGAAACAAATTAGACTTCCGGCAAGAAAATTCTACTTCATTAAAATGAAGATAAAAGGATTTACGAGAAATGTAAAGTGAGCCCTTAAATATATATTTAAAAATAATAATAAATTACTTTCAAATGAGGAATTAAGTTACTTTTACAGAACTGAAGCTGAATATGAAACAATATAATGTTAAAAATAAAAGTGTACATTTGAAAATCGTTGAGTGTCTGTGCTTATAACGCAGTGACACCTATTAGTTCAATTTAAATATAGCTTGAATGATATGGTTTATAAATTATTTCGTACAACAATTATCTCTTTTTAGTCTACTAATCCAGAGCAGTCGGAAGGGCATCTGACTGCCAGGTGGAAGATCAAGGCTCGATTCCAGGAGCGAATGACTTAGGAAGGAGTTGGGTTCACCCAACCTCTCATCATTGGCTATGTGGGGACAAGGAACTAGTACGATTCATCTCTTTTCTGGGTTCATTACCGACAACCAAACGGGCAATGATTAATTCACTACGCTTAGCGTTATTATCGATTCGAAACGAACGTGATGTACCAAGTCTCTCGTGGGGGACATAACGCAGTTAAATCCTTGCTTGCTTCTGGTTTTATGATGAAACGATTCTGATTTTCTTAATTTAATTCACTCGGGAAAACCCAAGATTAAGTGCAACCCCACCTTAAAATGCCTCTCGATTACACGTTTTTTGTCTTTAAGACAAACGAATTCGAGCCGTTTCAGCCGTTCTTTTAATCCACAAAGCAGTATCCTAGAAACAGGGTGTGTTGTAACCAGAGTTGGCAAGGTAATTTACTCGTTAAGTTTTTTACGTAAAATACGCGTAATTTACTTCGCGTAGAAAACCAGTTTTTTACGCAGATGTAAAAAACGATTTTTTTTCCGTAAATTAGTAATATAAAAACTACTTTAACTACATTACATTTTAAACGTTAATTTTCTTACATATTTCAGCACAAAATCATTATTTTCTGACACATCACGCCCTCACCCGTACTAGCAGATTTTTAAAAATAGAACTGTTCTTTCACATATTGTAAAAACTGATAAACCTGTTGATACATACGTAGCCTAGGTCCTGCACTAGTACTTGCATTTACAACAAAACATAACGATTAACAACAATTTATATCGCTTAATTTCAAAGTTTTAGTAACAGCTTGAAATTCCATTTTCATGCGTATAATACACTTGCATAAGCTAATTATGTGAATGTGAATATGGCAGTTTGTAAAATTGCAATATAAGAGTACATACAAATTAGGAAGAAAAGTTTTTCAAAGCCTTTTTCTTTTGTTTTGTACCACTGCTAACTGCCATACATAACAATAACCATTTCGAAAAACATTTTTTTTGAAATCATGTTTGGTTCTAGTTTTTTACGTACTTTACGTACGTATTTTACGGGTTTTGTACGCTTAATTTACGTGTCATGTAATTGCACAATCCTGGTTGTAACCTGTAGATACTTGACTCCTAATGAAAAACTTGCATTATGCTTAAGCAGGTCTTTCATATACTATCGCACCTGTCTCTTGCTATTTAAATGCTTTAGGTATAGAGAGGTCACGTGATGTCGCACGTCTTGTGTTGAGATAATTTGTCATGTCTTTCTGTAGCTTAAATGTTATCCTGAAGTACAACTAGTTTTTACGGCCAGAAAAATATATTACATAATGCATATGCATATGCTTGAAGAAGTTCAAAGCGAACTGGAATTTTACCACCACTCAATTAATAACAATTTGACTGATCAAACAACTATATTATTGTATAATTATGTTACTGTCTATCTATAATATATGTATATTATAGATAGAACAGCTAAGTGATGTAGATACCTACATCTTCTATGCACTAGTGATATGCTGCAGACTGCAAGTCCACACCTACATGTAAAAAGTGGCGGCGATAGGGTTCCAAAACTTAGGGGGGGGGGGCAAGGACAGTTTACTTTAGTAGATAAGGTTTAGCATAGTACGGGGGCGAAAGTGGCAAACTGTCCCCCCTAATCGCCGCAACTGAATGCAATATGTGCGTAGTTACATTCGATTATAGCTTACGTAGTCCACGTAGATAACGTAAACTAACAGGTGCGGCAGTGAAACGGGCGATTTGGCAACCCTGGAAGTAGCAAGTTGCGTAAGGAATCAGATAACGGGAGTGGTGCCATCTGGACAACAAACCTTTGCCATTGACACTGATATCGGTGTTCAGTCGAGATGGCGTCGTGGACCGGTGAACAACGCGCTTTTGCCGTAAAGGCGTTTCACAAAAACAACGACAGCTACGTGGCCGCGCAGCGAAGATGGCACACTGTGTCAAGACTCTGTTTATCTGGAATTTGTGACCAGAATACGGCTTATTCAGAAATATTAAGCAGATGGTTATTTGAGTATTTATAAGTGGCTTACTTGTTTCACTTAAGGTTCAAAATCCTATGTTTTTAGTTTGTTTTAATAATAATTTGTTACATTTGCATATAACGAAACTTCAATTTTGATACGTAGATGAGGCGAAGAGAGAAAGGTATGTTTATTGATGAGAGGAGGTTGTGACAAGTCTCGTTTAATCTCGGTATTGTTACACTGACTACGCGTAGATGTATGTTTTTTACACGCAGGTGCACACCCCTCGCTCCATGATCCATTCCTGTGCAGTCTAACTTGACATTGAGAATTATTTGCGTGTTTAGCAACGAAGTCAAGTGCACGAAAATGTGTTAAAACCTCGTGGTAGGGCGTAGTCCACAGGCAGTGAATACTTTAAGGGGAATAACTTTTCGCCAGATTTAAAGCTTAGTTACACACTACGCAAGTCCACCTATTTGAATTGACTACTCTTAAGATACCCGTTGAAGAAGAGCTAATATGTTCACCCAGTTGGTACATGGATACGCTTGCAGCGTGGTTTATTGGTTAAAGCTCTCGCCTTTGGTGAAAACTGTCACTGGTTTGAGAACGAAGAGGTGGTATTGGATAGGACAACGTTGAGAGTTGACGAGATGTGCTGAGTACGTGTTATTCGGCCGAAGACAACCTGTAGGACCTATAAATGGCGACTGCGATTTGAGATTTTCTCCAGAATAGGAACAGACTCATTTACAAGTAGTCGCAGCAATTACAATATGCAACACGCCTAGTGCTGCATTTTGCAGAAGTAGACTTTCTTGAAGAACGCTCAACAGGCCTCTGAAAACTATCAGATTTTCTTATTACCGGGTAGTTACTCCAGGACTATGACGTAACGCGAAAGTCTGTTTTCTTACATGCAACCATCACCTACTGCACGATGCTTCATTCCAACACCATTGTCAACGTTGCCAACCGCAATTAAATTTTGTTACACATTAAGAAACTTAAGTTCTGAGTCACGGTAGCTCGGAATTATGAAGCCAATCAGATTTTGCAACTTTTTTTAACTTAGTCATTTTCCATTCATAAGAATATATCGGGATTGTATCAAACCAACTATCGCACATCATTCAAATTTGTTTTGAGAGTATTCAAATGTGGGGTGTTTTCTCACACTTGGAAAATGAGACATTTGCGACAATCATGCAGTAATAACAGTAATAACCTTTTCCTGATTAAAGATAGGTTGAAAAAACCTTCACAATTGCATTTCTTGTGAAATTTTAGACTTATTCGATACATCACATCACCTCCTTCCCATTTCAAAATTTTGAGTTGAATTCAATATGGCCGACGTCTGCTTCGAACACACCAATATGGTTGGTTCCCTCTAAGCCTAACCTGTTTGTATCATGACCATTTGTACCAGCTTAACTCCTTTACATTTTATAGGGGTGTGTTAAGAGCCTTTTGAATCACCCTGTATTTCGCTTACAAGCGATAGACTGATAGGCAAACGTCTACACGGCAATTGCAGATATTGATCATAGCGGTTGTGTGCGATTTTCTTTCGCAAACAATGTAAGTATGCAACCCGCCACTCACTACTGATATCCGGGCTGCCTTACATTAAGGCGTAGCAGGAAATGGGGAACAGCATACTTGCATGCGCGATTTCCGATGCAATAGATTGCTTCCGAAAACATCTCGTGCCTTACTAGTGCTGAAATCAATTTCTTAAGTAATGGGCTTAGTCTGCTAATTCCCTTTTTGTTCGTTGGAGAGAGAGGGACATGATTGGGTACGCAGTTCACAACGTTGAAGCCAATTGGTTTGCGATTACAATGTGTTGTCGAATCACCGATTGCTCATTAGTGAACGTGTTTATTCGAAAGCAACGTCAGTTCTTTCTGCGCTCGTGCATAATATCTTCATATATTATAAATTAGATTCAAATTGTTACCGCTCTCGGCTTTCGTGCGGCGAGAAATTTAACATTCTGGCGTTGACTCTGCATCGCACGGGAATTGGGGGGCTCCTTCAAAACAAAACTAGTGGGGAGCAGCAAATAATAATCAACCAAATAACTAGGGCTCGTAAGTTTATGAAAAATATTTTTTTTTGATCCTTAAAAACAATACTAAACTTTATATCGCTCCATTTCACTTCAGGTAGAACTAAAAAAATATAATTTTTATTTTGCTTTTCTTTTCATTTTTCGGGCTCTTTTGGCTCTTAGGTCATTTTTCAGTATTTTTCGCAGGTTTTGTTGCATTTTTAAAAAATTTAAAAGCGTATTTTTTTTCTTCCCTGTTTCGGGAATTTTAAGTGCATTTGCTAGTATAATTTACATATTTAAATTTCCTGTCATGGTATTTTTATCAAGTTCGCCAATAAGCGAAAATACTGTGTGTGAAGCCTACTTTGATGTTCCCTTCCTGGCCACCATTACCGTTTAAATCTGTGGTTTTAAAGTAAAATTAATCACACTATAAAAATATACGGATATGTAATCTGATGTACACGAAACACAACTGTATTTCAGATTCTGATCGACTACTGCATCGTACAAGAACCAGTTTGAAAGGAGGTGAATGATTTACACAGAAAAACCTTGCGGTATATTTTATGTAATCTTAAAGTAAAAATAAGGAGAACTACATTAGCATTCATTGATTTTCCCTTTGCTTCAGTAATTTAAACCAGTAAACAACTTGTTTTATCGAATTATTCTACTACTTTCTTGTAATTTATGAACTAAAATAAATATTTCATTTTAAAAGCAAAATATTTTTTTGTTATTTTCACCATTGTTAGTAATTTTTTAATAATTTTAAAGTCATTCTATAGGTCATTTTTTTATATTTTTAGGTCATCAACTTCCAAGCCCTACAGTCTGTGTGTAGGTAGAATGGTGAGCATATGATAAACTCTCTTTCCGTTTTTACAATACAAAATAATTTGAAGACTTTAGAAGGAAAATGGCGAAAATATAGAAAACGATGAATTTAGTAGATCTGAATTTAATTTCGGATATTAATAAGAATCCCTTGCACGCAAGTTTACAAATAATGAATTTCACGGAAGCTTAATGTATAATCCCGGGACATGATGCCCAAGTGTACTGGGATTAGATTTAAAAGCACGAAAATAAATTGTGAATTTTTATTATGACGTAAGCAGCTGTTCGATCGATCATATTGAGCATAAAGAGAGAACTGAAAATTGTTTATGAAACGATGCACAGAAATATATTTGAAACTCACGTACTCATGCATTCAACTCAACTACATAAATACTAATTTTTCATGTGGGAATGCAGTGCATACGAAGTAAAATCTCCAACTTCAAAAGCTTTTTCTCCATGATACGGTAACGACAAAGTTATTCAACTTCCAATTCAAAGGTACAGGATTCAACTCGTGACGAGGAAACTCATAAATCAGCGTATCGAATCCTTCCAATAAGTATGGAAAATGCATTAGAAAATATTTTAACGATAAGGATGTTATAACCAACGTTTTTACTGCCAATAAAGAATGCAGAGGACGAACTTATACACTAAGCTAAGCGATTATATAAGAACTCCTGGCGGCGTTCCCGATGGCGCAGTGGTAGCGTCGTTGCCTTGTAATCAAGGTGTCCTGGGTTCGATATCCGGTTGGTATTCGATATCCGGTTCGGATCCCACTTTAATAGTGTGCATAAAGTGGACTTAAAACACCAACTCAAACAAACAAACAAGAACTCCTGGTACACTAAGGGAGCCTATGAACAAAACTCCTGACACACTTATCGTTCTTAGAAAGAATTCTTGACACACTAAGGATGTTCAAAAAGAACTACTGACACTAAGGGATCCTAAGAAGAGCTACGAAACGAGGAAGTGTTGAAATCACTGATATGAAACATATACGGATAGGAAGTATCTTCATTTTAATGAATGGCTTTAAAAAGGCATAAAAGCAAGTTAGTTCATCGACAAGTCAACAACTGATGTCCAGTCGGTACATCAGTTTCAATACCTCATTGACTGTGATTGCTTGCTTACTGGAAGCCGCTTGTTTGCAACATAGACAATGGAAAGGTATAGGGAAATGGAAGTAGCCGTGGCTTTCGTTAAAGGCGTAATTCCAGCATTCGCCAGCGGTGACTGCCGCTGGAAATCCTCAATCAGAGTGCCCGGATGTAGGATTTGAGCCGACGATCTTCAGAATACTTACTCGCCAAACACGTTCGGCACGAAGGTGTAACGGTGCTAAATTTTCGATCTGTAGCCTCAAGACAACCTGTCCCGGACCTCACTCTACATATGCCCGTTGAGAGACAACCAAATCCCAAAACCAAACACGTTCTCTTGTTAGTGAGCAAATTGCACTGGGGAATTATTCACGACTTGTCCACGACCAGGCCAATCCTCGTACGAGAAAACAACATGGCCCTCTCTCGTGATCGAATGAAAGTAAACGTCTTGCTATGACTGGGTTCACTCAAGAAGCTTCTTCGAGTCGCTCTTTGAACAGACAGAGAAGCAAAACCGAAGCACAAAGAAGGAATCCAACTTTAAATAGTTGCACGCGAGACAAAACACACGCGACATGAAAGGGAGTGAATAGCCAACATGCACAATGACATCTTCAATTAGTCAAAAACCCCGATGACGTCCTGGAATCAGCCATTGTCCCCACGCAATGCATGGTTACTAGGTACATTTATCCAGCTACATTAAGAATTAAGACATGACCCTAGTTTAAAAGGAACAGACGTGAATGGTTGAGTATTAAGACACGCACAAGGCAAGCATTTAGATAGTATTTGTGTGGTGTTACTACTGTAATGTTGTTGACAGACATTGTTCGCTTGTTTCTTTGTGGTTTGTAGCGACCCTTTACGGTCACGAAATTAGTATCATTTTAATTCATCTACTACGCAGTCAAAAGTAACATTAATCTAAAAAATGTATGTATGTATGTGTGTATGTTTGTTCCGGCACAACTCTCGAATGCCTGGAGCAATTTCAACAAAACTTGGTACACATATGACTTATAATCTGGAAATAAATACTGCGGAGGTAAGACACCCCTGGCACCATAGGGTGGGGGTGGTAAGGGGTGACATGTAAAAATAATCGAAAACGATCGATATGAGGGTGGAATCCATACCTTTCGGGGTCGCTAAGATGAACAGTGACACTCTCAATGCCGTTCAATTTATTTATTCTTGCTCCTGGAGGTGAAACTAAAAATGTTGTTTATAATCAAGTTTTGAGTTAAATTAATATTATAGTGAATCTGTAAATAAAATTAGTTATATTTTACACTATAGTTAGAATTCATTATTTTCCTGTCTAATAGAAGATTGGTATAAATAAATTACCCGGGCAACTCCGAGAGCAATAAATATCACTTTAATGTAGTTGATAGTTGCTGATAATTTTTTGTTCTCATATAATGCGGGCATTAGTAAAACTCTGACAACTGTGTTGAAAAGTGATGAAGTGTTTTCAATCCTATTGTACATATTCTGCTAATTAAAAAAAATATTAAGGTTAATTTTTGACTCTCCTATGTACAAGTACATTTAATAATAAAAATTATAAAAATGCGGATGTGAAAACTAGACTCAGGGGAAGAGGAGAAATTAAAAGCTAGACCTTCAGGAATTTATTTGTCTCTAAGTTAGTTAAGACAGGGCAGGGCAGGGCAGGGCACACACAGCTTCCATATCAAAACTAAATGCTAAGATCTCTAAACATCATCCTCCTACCCTAACATGTCGTCGCCTTGTAATCAAGGGGTCCCGGGTTCGATACCTGGTGGAGGCACATAGTGGTTCGGATCCCACTTCAAATTGTAGGTCCAGTCCCAATTAGCCTAACTGTGCATAAAGTGGACTTAAAACACCAATTCAACCAACCAATTCCTACCCTAACAATTACTAACCTACAATTCCGCTTAGGCCTTCAGTTGTGACGTTTGTGGAAGCTGGGAGTGGCCCGCACTAGACCAACTGAAGAATACTGAATCGATGAAATGAATGAAACAAACAGAATGAAACAAACAGAATGAAACATGCCGCCACCTCGGTGGCAAAGTGCATTGAGTGGTCGACTCGCGATCTCGACACTGGAGGTTCCGGGATGAAATCCCTGCTAGGGGATGGGCAATTCTTTCAGACTGCCTATTCATCAATTTCATTAAATCATCAGTCATCATCGTCGTCGCCATTAGCCTCTAGAGACAGAAAAGTGACATAAAATAATAAGAAAAAATGCAAATGCAAAGAAACATCTTGATTCTACCCAATTCTCGAACCTAGAACTTGCGCTAACCACTCGCTACGGAGATAGATTTAAATATATATATATATATTGTTATATAGTGTCGCTTTTCTGCCACCTAGAACTTGCGCTAACCACTCGCTACGGAGATAGATTTAAATATATACATAGTCTTACCATAAATACTGTCCCAAAGTTGTAAGTAAATAGACACAAAATGGTGAGAGATATTGTAATATCAGAATAACATGAGGTGCATGGATGCATTATGAACCAAAATCACAAATAATTATTTGAAATGGCCACCTTTAGCACTGACACACTTCTGAAGTCTTCGTGGCCGCGCATCAATTGAATTACGCAACACATCGACTGGAAAATGAGCAACTGCCTTCAGAAGAGATCGACCTCTTTAAACTTTCAATATTGGGATGTCTCTTGTTCCAAGCCATCTCCTGAAGCTTGGACCACATTTTGTAGTCCAAAGGGTATAGGTCCGGACTTGCAGAAGGCCAATCTGAAGTGGAAATGAAGTCTGGAACATTTGCTATGAGGGAACGCTCCATTTCTGTGAAAAAGGGGTAAAAACATCAGCCAAAGTGTACCAGCAGACAGTGCTTGAGAAACGATGCAAGAATCTTACCGACACCATCTTCCATGGAGAGAACTGGAGCTTCCAGCAGGACTCAGCCCCAGCACACAAAGCACGCACCACCCAGCAGTGGTTGGAGGCAAATGTTCCTGACTTCATATCCACGTCAGATTGGCCCTCTGCCAGTCCAGACTTAAACCCTTTGGACTACAAATTGTGGTCCAAGCTTCAGGAGATGGCTTGCAAGAAGAGACATCCCAATATTGACAGTTTAAAGCGGTCTCTTCAGAAGGCAGCTGCAGAGTTTCCAGTTGATGTGTTGCGTAATTCCATTGATGCGCGGCCATAAAGACTTCAGAAGTTTGTCAGTGCTAAAGGTGGCCATTTCGAATAAGTATTTGTGATTTTGGTTCATAATGCATCCATGCACCTCATGTTATTCTGATATTACAATATCTCTCACCATTTTGTGTCTATTTACTTACAACTTTGGGACAGTATTTATGGTAAGACTATGTATATATATTGTTATATAGTGTCGCTTTTCTGCCACTTTTGGTCAATCGCTACCGTGAGGATGAGGGATGATCTGGAAATTGATGAAGGAACACTCACAAAGGCCCAGACCGGGATTCGAACACAGAACAGAACCCCTGGCATCGTAGCTTGCTGTGATAACAACTCCATCACGGAGTTAGAGAGAGAGAGAGAGAGAAATATAAGCAGAAAGAGACAGGTACAGAATGTGAGAGAGGAAGAGAGATTTGTATATAAGAGCCATCCATCTCAGTCCTGACTTCCGACAGCTCGGAGATTCCCCGGGCGACGTCGTTACAAATTACATCATGCGTAACATGTGACGTCTTTGTCGCAGAGCACGGAAAGAACAAATCGTGCCTCGAATCGTTACGATTTCTCTCTTCAGAAGAGCAGCCGAGTTATATCTCAAGGACTGCTTTCTTCGGGTGTCAGGTGGAAATGAACAGAGAGAAGAAAATGCCGTCACAGGAATTAGTTTACATAACGAATCCTGCTGAGATTCTCTCTTAAGACGTGTATGCCTGGAATCAAGCAGCAGGCCAATTGTATCGGCGTGACAGTTTGTTCGCTCGAACTCCAGAAATGTTTTTGCTATATATACAAGAATGGCCCATTTGCTGTAAAAAGGAAGTTACACTCAACTAAAGTTTATAACTGAATAAATGTCAGTAAAAGTAATATTTATCGATTTTGATTGATTGATTGAGTTTCTGTTTTAAGTCCACTTTATGCACAGGAAGGCTAATCGGAATTGGACCTAGGGTTTAAAGTGCGATACGAACCACTTGTGCCTCCACCGGGTATCGAACCCGGGATCCCTTGATTAGAAGGCGACGACGTTACCATCGGGGAGACCTATTTATCGATACGTGACGAATAAAAACAATACGGTGGTGAAAAAAAAATGTTCTATTTTATGGTTATTTTTTAAGCATCTAACCCAGTGGTTCCCAAAGTGTGCGCCGCGGTGCCCTGGGGTGCCGTGTCTAGCTTACAGGGTGTCGCGAAATGTTCCAATATTTTCACTGAAACGACACTTTCTTGTTAGACTACACATGGTAGTACTTCTTACACATAAAATGTTTCTGAATTTGAAATAGGCTGGTGTTTTTTTTTTAAGGCAAGCAACCTAGCCACACTAACTAAGTGTTGCAAGTGTTAGAAAGGCCTACATTCTGATTGGGTGCCGCGGAAAAATCTTGAAACGCTAAGGGCACCGTGAAACGAAAAAGTTTGGAATCCAATGATCTAACCCTTTAGGTGGCGGAGTGGTCCCTGCTTTAATCCTTGGTGGAAGCCCTTTGCACAGCGGTGCAAGCCCTATTTAAAATGTAGGTCCAACTCCGATTAGCCAATCTGAACATAAAATGGACTTTAAGAAAACTCCATCATTGCATGGTAGACATTTCTTTGTATTTCCTGCGAAGAAGAGACAGATTTGTGATTTAAATATTTCCAATTGTTATTTCCAGTTATTCTGGGGGGGGGGGCGTTGATCACTCCAAACCCCCATATTGGCACGCCTTTGACATCAGCAAGTGACATATTGTGAACTCTCATGATATACAGTCATCTGTCACTTCAAGCAAAATAAGGGTCGACGCTCTCTATCGGCCATTGTGAGAATCAATGCAACACTGTAATTCTTTACACCACAGAGAACCTCATGTAATCTCCAGCCCAGATCAGAATACGTCAAACGATAAAACTTGCTGTATATGAATCGTTCCCGTCAGTCACATACGTATGTTACGTATCACTTGATCATGCCAGGATAAAATAAAAGTAAATTAACGAAAAATCCGAATACAGTGGCTCCCAGGTTGGGTATAGAATATTGTTAATTCCGTACCTTTGTGTTGTGATTTTTCCATTCATTGATAATTACTTAGTAGTATTCACGAGGAAATACGTGTTGCAGAAAATCATGGAGACTTTTTTATTTGTTCAGTAAAATTTCCAATAAACAGGTAGGTTCAGTAACACCACCTATATTTTGTCTATTAAATGTACGACCAAAACTTGCTTCCGATTGATTTTCATAATTGGGGGGTCTAGTAAGAGAGGGAGCTATGCCACTTTGAAAAGAAATGGAAATAAATTGAGTTTTCTAAAGCATTGCGTTGAGTCATAATTTGTATAACAAAGGTTAATTTTTTTTCTGAACACATTGTTAGGTAAATTATTCAAAAGGAAAAATGTTAATTTCAATATAAATACCATTTATTATGAACATGTATGGTATATTGTTGTAGTATACGCATGTGGAAAAATCAATCTGGCACATCAAAGACTTTGAACAAGGCTTAAATACTTTTGCCTGAGTATAAATCATGTTCACAGGGTTACATATGATCTACATAAAGACAACTTCATATGTCTTCTGGAGGATCTTCACAGTCCATTGTTTCTGTGGATTTTAGTTTTTGATAAACACCATGAAAAACTGGAGGAATATGAGGCATTATTGCCATGAGATCTTTTAACTTCAGGGCTGATATTAAATCTAGCATCGGTTACTGCAACACAACCTCTGCCACTCCTATTGCAGACACCATCAGTAAATGGCATAGCTCCTTCTCTCACTCAAAATGCTGATGAGGACGTATTCAAGAACTCAGAAAATCTGCTGCAGAACAAGCGGGAGGTATGCCACATGGTTGTAGATCACATGATAGATGGCAGATGGTAGGAGAAGACTGAAAATGGCAAAAAATAAAATTTTCAAGATTTGTGGCATAGCTCCCTCTCTCACTACACCCCTCAATTGTTGTCTCGCTGTACTTAAAATACAGCTGAAATAGTATGATATTCTAATGTAGTACTGAAACATATTAAATTAACAGAATTCAAAATTAATGGAAAAATTGATAATGGGAGAATAGGCAGAGTAAAAATAAGTAGGCACGAAAATGGTAATCAGAGAGAAATTGATATAAAAAAAGAAGAGAAGAACAGAAGTACATTGGTATGTAGATAATGCAGTAAATAGTGGGAGATGTAGGGGAAGGTTTGAGTTAAAGAGAGAGGGGTTATAGGGGATTCTCCCCCCTCTAAGTCCCACGAGATTCAAGTATCCGTGGAAACAAAGGTAAAATTTCATGCCTCCCAGGAAGTGTTACCACCCCACAAACCACATTTGTAATACAAATGTTCCTATTAGATTTTAAATGAAACTTTGTTCATAATACAAGTATAGGTTTACGATTTCAAATCTCATCAAAGCAGTCATATAAGTAGTGTGACACTCAATTATAATAAAAATACGCTGAACATTAATTTATGTAATTGTTATTGTCAGCTAAAAAGTTGTATTTATTTAATAGCCAAGCCGACGCATCTAAATTGTAAATATCTCATTGAAAGCCCACGGAATGGTTACTGTACAACAAATCAGTTACAGAGTTCGTAGAAGATACTTCGATCAAGAAGAAATGAAAGTAGCCAACGCGATAATCCGACCTCACGAACTCAGGACAATTTATCGATCTCCTATGCAAATAGTTCTTTTTCATCTCTTACCCGACCGAGCTCCCACGCTCCCCACAAAACAGGGCCCCTGGGAACGAGGGTCTCATTTCGCAGCGGCCAACCAAGTGGAAGATTCAGATATTCAAGTTCCTGGATTTCGTATTCCGGCGGTCGGTTTTTATAAGCCCTGCCTCCTTATGCAACTTCATAATATGCAAAAAGGGTTGGAGGCAGTCATTTATAGGAAACAAAGCGTCCTCGCAGTTTATCGAGTGCTATTTCGGAATATAGGAAGGTTGTGATTTTTGTCTCGGAACGTCTTTTGCTACACGTGTTGATGCTTAAGGTAAGAATGGACCAGGTTAATGGGGCAAATATCCGTTTTAACATTGGGCTGTAAATTCAGAGAGCAACGAAGGGAAAACAGCAAACGTTTCTATGTTGTAAGTCCAATTTATTCTAAGATTGGGTTAATCAGCACTGGACCCATAATAATGTGTAACAATAACCCGTGGCGCAACAATGGCCACGGTGCGGGACAACCTACAGTTTAAAATGGCTTAAAAAGTAGGCTTAAAAACTCGAACGAAACCAAGAGGTTGCGCTCTTATAGACTCAAGTGAATGATTTGGTTTCTTTTACATTTTATTGTGTTCTGCATGTCCAGGCCGGGATGTAAATATGTAAAGATCTGGGGCTGACAACATCGTCAGCCTCCTTATATATACAAGTTCATTTCTCTTTTAGGTCAAGTTATGTCAGATGGTTAATAAATGTTATTTATATTTTTACCACATTTTAAATATCGAATTATCTTCACTTATTGACCATTCTGAAAGAAAATTTTCCGTTGGAAAAGAGATATACCCGGGACTACAGCCCTATAGCCTCTTTGTGCTCACCATAGCTGCTACAGCCTCAAGAATGCAGAATACCAATCACAAATATGTTGCAAATCAACAATAAAAGCAAAATTGTATTTCTATATAAGGTACGAATTTGCTGAACCACATTATAATAATGAATATAACTTATCCTAATTCTTAAATAACTTTCAGTTGTGAATCAGGATAAAGACATAACATTAAATGGTCAATGGTTCTGAACCCCTATCATGCACACGTAACAACATAACTGGATTACTATTCTTAGTGCTAGAAGCGGAAAACTACCCTGAACTAGGATCATGTAAATCCTCTCACTGAAACTGTTATTGTGAAACCTGGCAAAATGGCGGCCAGAATAAAATTAATAAAAATACAGGACACATTCCTTTTGATGAACAAAGATCTTGTCACCAAGAAGGGCGAGAGTGTGACGTAACCTCACATTCAAATAGTCTCAGCTCACTCCCCTCCCCCCCTCCCTACACAGATTAGTAGCTTATGAGAAATGTTCAGAATCATAGTATAGAACGAGTCGTATTTAAATAAAGGGATAAAGTCGGAGACAAACAAGACATAGAGAGAATGAGAGAGAGAGACATAGAGAGAATGAGAGAGAGAGAGAGAGAGAGAGAGAGAGAGAGAGAGAGAGAGAGAGAGAGAGAGAGAGAGAGAGAGAGAGATATTAGAAACTGACAGGAAGATATATTATACAGGGTGTCATTTTAATGGCGCCCACGGACCACGGAAACGTATAGAGGACATCAAAACAAACAACTTTTTTCAGTAACATTTTTCTCGTTGGAGCGTCGTTTCGGCGCTACAGTCGTTCAAAAAAGCCCGTTTTGCCGCCTGAATGCTGGCAACCACACACAACATTTGATTGCATTTGTGACGTCATATCCCGTAGTGAAGCGATGCGTTACAGGGTTGCCAGGAACACACATATTCTGTGAAAATGACATAGCTACAATCAGCCACATTATGTACCGTCAAACAAAACGAGAAAACACGTTCTTTAACTTAACAGGAAGTAAACAAACGATACGAAAAATGGTAGAAAGAAAATAGTGGAAGTGGTCATATCGAATTTTGTATCAGCTTGCATGTCAAATATTTGCAAATCTAGTTACCAAGTTGGCATCTACAATTTAGTCTATCCAGTTCGTCCTTCTGATACTAGTTTTCTATGACACACTGAACAGATGACAAAATAGAAATGAAAGAACTCAAAATTCCAAAGGTAAGCAACACATAATATAATGTATATTCAGGGCATTATGAGGCAAGTGACAAAAATGGTTGAAAATAAAGGGATATAAATAGTAGTAAAACAAACTCTCCGACGACTGTGTTTATCTACGCACCGGATACACATGTAATAGTTTGCAACTCTGAACAGGGCAGTATAGTCGCTACAGATTCATCATTAAATTGTTACTTTGGTTATACGTGTTTTAGGCGTAATGTAACAACGTGAACCTCGGATACTTTCGTTATCAGCACAAAGTACCACAAGGCATCTGGACACAAACCTGTAGATATCAACCTTGCAACGAGATTTGCAAATATAATTGACATGTAGATGGGCATAAACAGCCACATGTAAGTTGTAAGTACAATAAAAGTTATTGTTGTTGATATTTGACATGACATGTAGACAAAATCCGATATTGACTCTTCATTTTGAACGTTTCTACCATTTTTCATATCGTTGGTTCACTTCGCCCTTCCCCTGAGATGACTGCTGATCTTCTGGCTGGTAGGCTATGATGTTTGGTCCTCTGGACGCGTTTCTCGCTTCGTTAATGTGGTTGGTAGTTTGTCATTTTTCACAAAATTTGTGTGTTCCTTGCAACCCTACCGTGCGCTGTTTCGCCGCAGGAAATGACGTCACAGATACGATCAAATGTTGTGTTGGGTTGCCAGCATCCAGGCGGCAAAAGGGTCTTTTTTGAACGGCTGTAGCGTCGAATTGACGCACCAACGTGAAAAATGTTACTGAGAAAAGTTGTTTGTTTTGATGTCCTCTACACGAATCTGTGGTCCGTGGGCGCCATTAAAATGACACCCTGTATATATATTAGAAACTGACAGGAAGAGAGAGAGAGAGAAACAAGGAAAGTGATATATTGAGAGACAGAGGAGGAAAATTTAGTAAGATAGAAAGGGATAGAGACTCCGAGGAAGTAAGATACAAAGTCAGAAAGAGAAACTGATAAAGAAAGAGAACAAAGGATAAAGGAACAGAAGAAGAAAGTGACCGACGAAGATATAGGGAAGGAAGGATAAACGGGAGAAGGAAGGATATACGGAGAAAAAAGAATGAGAAAAAGGACAAACGAAAATAGAAAGAGAATGAGAAAAAGATAAACGGAGGAAGAACGAGAAAGAGAAAAATATAAACGGAGGAAGAAAGAGAATGAGAAAAAGGACAAACGGACTACGAAAGAGAATGAGAAAAGGACAAACGGAGAAAAATATAATGAGAAAGAGAGAAAGAGAAGAAAGATAAACGGAGAAAGAAAGAGAATGAGAAAAAGGATAAACGGAGAAAGAATGAGAAAAATGATAAACGGAGAAAGAAAGAGAATGAGAAAAATGATAAACGGAGAAATTGATTTGAATTGAATTGAATTGAAAAGTCTTTTTATTTACTACAGAGCGAGATTCAGCCTTGGGCTGCTCTACCACCTAACTCTGGTGAATAAAAGTTACAATACATACATTTATAATACTGAATAATACTGAAATCAAATAACAAAACATGAATGAATTTGACATAAATGAAAAATAATAAAATTATAAGAGAATACAATGACAGATACATTAACACACACACACACACATACACACGTGTACATACGTAATTTCCAAATCGATACTAAAATAGCATGCCTACAGGATGAAATAAATATTCGTTGTGTCAGATAAGTGTTTGCAAAATACATGGTTTTACTTTACTTGATTCCTGTTGCTTAGCCGTACGAGCTAATGCTCAATTGTTGTCTTTGCAATAAAGAAATAGGAAATAAAGAGAATGAGAAATAGGACAAACGGAGGAAGAAAGAATGAGAAAAAGGATAGACAGAGAAAGAAAGAGAATGAGACTCATGAAGAAACAAAGGAAGAAAGAAACACACAGAAAGAAAGAAACGGGGAAGGAGAGACAGAGATAGAAAGAACGAATGAAAGTGAAAAGTAATGTAGGGGAAAGGGAGCCAAAAATGACAACTTAAGCAAACCCCACCTGAAAATATTTCCCACACCCTGAGCCCAACCGAAAGAATTTCTCTGGCGACTCCAGTGTTGGAACAATGGTAGGTCACAAAAGGAAAACAACTCTACACAACTCTGTAAAAGATCTGAACTGTTGTAAAATTGCCCTCTGCTTTCTTATCTCTCGCTTCAAAAGCACTTTGAAGCCAGCGAGGTGAGACGACGAGTTGCAGAAGTTTATTTACGGGAGAACTGTAGTGTTGGACAAGACTGTTTCCCTTCCTTTGCTATTATGGAACTATGATGACTGAAAAAACTTGACTGATATGCAAGAAATAAGCAAGTTTATATCGAATAGTGGGGATATTAAATGAGTATTGGCTTCCCGATGGCGAACTGGTAATCCTGTCGCCTGGTATTCTGGTATTCATGGGGGTCTCAGATTCGATGTTTAGTGGAGGAACACTGCACAGTGATTCAGATCCCACTTTATAGTAAAGGTTGGCCTTTCTGAGAATAGAGTGGACTTTGTCAAGTGGGATGTTTATCTTGCCCGGGGGAGGGAGGGTTGGTGGTAGTCAAAAGCGCGATTTGGCTACCCTTTCTTAAAAAAAAAAAAAAACGAAAAAACAAGAACAAACGGTAAAATATAAATGTGGCTCCCAAAAATGGAAAACATATACCTTACCCTTTTACACAAAATTCTCTACAGAATTACATATGTAATTTTATTATTCATAACCTAACGTGGCAAGCTGGAAGCTCGAAACACTGTTACTTCATTGGTTTTAAGTCATTGAAGGAACCATAGCACAGAAGAATGTGAAAGAGTATTCTGCTTCTACATGACAATGCTCTCTCTCTCACATAGCGGGAAAAGATGTTTTGAAAGATTTGGGGTTTCAGTGTATACAGGGTGCTCGGAAATTCCCCTTACAAACTCCTAGGGCTAGTAGAGGGGACTGAGTAGACAATATTTTGAATAGGAACCCATGTCCGGAAACGTTCCGTTTCCGTGCTACAACCATGACAATGTGTCGGAATTACCTGTGTTGGTATGCAACCGGGTAGGTAGTACATGACGTCAGAAGATCACCTGATGGCACGTGACGTCCGTCAGGAACTGTGGTTTCAGCACGATGTCGCACCGCCTCACTTTACATGTGACGTTCGGAGACATCTTAACAGAAGATTCGGGCAAAGGTGGATAGGCCAAGGTGGTCCAACCGCGTGGCCCCCACGATCGCCGGATTTAAACGCCATTGAACTATTTCTTGTGGGGTCGTTTGAAGAGTATGGTGTACGAGACTCCTGTAGACACAGAGTACGAACTGCTGGCAGGAGTTATGATCGCTGCACAAGAGATTGACAGGACACCAGGTGTGATGGAGCGATTGTACCGGAACATGATTCCTCGGTACAATGTGTGCAACGACGTTCGTGGTCGTCACATCAGTGCCGTATGCGACACATCTAGTGCAGAAGACAGAAACAAGTTGTTGCGTTCCACGGTCGACACAGGTGTTATTGTGAGCAATGAATAGTACGTTTATTTCTTGTTTCCTTGGCATTGTTACCACATAAATTTGCTTGTATTATGGACTGAGTCGCACGTCATTTACTTCTGTACCTTACGTAACACCTCATTTGACATGGTTGTAATAAAAGATTACACTTTAGGCCATCAGGTGATCTGTACTGCCTACCCGGTTGCATACCAATACAGGCACATCCGACACTTTGTCATAGTTGTAGCACGGAAACGGCACGTTTCCGGACATGGGTTCCTATTCAAAATATTGTCTACTCAGTCCCCTCTACTAGCCCTAGGAGTTTGTAAGGGGAATTTCCGAGCACTCTGTAGATCATCCACCATACTCACCAGATCTTGCTCCATCTGACTCTGTACTTGCTCGCATGTGATAATGAGAAACTTGTGTACACATTTGGCGAAGAATTCAAATTTCAGATGGTGTTGAAGTTTGAAATTTCTCTTGGTCGATGTCGTTGAGTGGCCACCAAAGGTTCCGATTTCAAGTTCCGGGCTGACCATGTGTGTTCCTTCGTTAGTGTCCCTTCATTTAATCTAATTATCAGTTATTCTCATCGTCGAGGTTGACCTGAGAAGGAAGGAAGGCGGCGTAAAAGTTATGAAGTCAGTAAATGCAAGAAACAAATAAGATTACAATGAAGAACGTAAAGGCAATTCTAGAAGAAAATGTTTGTGGATTGTAGCGGCGAGATGATAGTAGTAAATGGGAGAAAGCGTCAGTGACCTACTTTAAAGGCATCATCCTAGTATTCGCCTGCATGACTAACGGAAACCACAGAGGAATTTCAACCTTGAAACTTAAATTAACTTCGATTAATATGTAAGTAGTATGTTAAAATAACTGTATTCATGCATATCCACATATTGCACTGTACATTGCATTACAAACTGCATTGTACTGCATATCCAGTACATACATATCCAGAAAAAAGTGTAATGGATGTTATGTACGAGGAACAAATTAGAAGTAAAGCCTCCGATTCTATAACACCGATAGATGGCAGCATCAAGCACAAGCAGTTGTACGAAAAGAGTGTATTGTTATAGTTCTTGAAATGGAAGCATTTAACGACTTAAAACAAATACTTAGTTACTTCACTAAGTAATATGGGCAACATTTTACGTTTACTTGATGATCAAACAGATAAATCAGGACTGAACCTACAGTTTAAGTTGAATCAAAACCTATGTGCAATGTGCTTATACCGAGATTAAGTAATGAAAGATACACATGTGAAAGCAGCGCTTATCGACGACGTCTGTTACAGTCTACCATGGGAAAAACTGGTTTTGTTCTTCTTTAAGCAATTCCATCCGAACAGTCTATGACTGAAAGCGATTCGTTGATGCTTGACCTGCCTCACTGGAAGCAACACTGCACAGCTATTGATTCTCGCCATAATGGCCAGAGCCTTCAAATCTCAACAGCCTCCACTTCTTTATCGAACTGCCAACCTTTAATAACAAACACGGTGTTTCTAATCACAATCAAACGAATTTGTTCAGTCTGCATAATAGATGAGTGTGCGCGTGTGATTGCGTATGTGTTCGCAGGATCAGCAGCGATCGGGGATCGAAGTTAGATTGCAGAAACCTCCTGTAGCCAGCTAATTGTAGGGTTGTGAGTGCTGTGACGTGTTTTTCGCGCTAACGGACTTTTTGTGACGTTTCTTATTGCGTCCTCGATTGCCAACATTTTCATTTCGACTCTTGTGCGAAAAGGGGGTCTCGGTGGCAGTGTTGCCAAACGCGAGTATTAGAAAAGATGTCTGGTTTGATTTGGTGTTTTAAGTCCACTTTTATGCGCAGTAAGGCTAATCGGGACTGGACCTACAGTTTAAAGTGGGATCTGAACCACTTGTGCCTCCACCGGGTATCGAACCCGGGACCCCTTGATTACAAGGCAATGACGCTACCACTGCGCCATGGGGGAGGCCCTCGAGTATTAGAAAAGATGTCAATCGAACTTTAAAAGAAAATCGAAGTAAACATAATTTTTAAGCAGAAGCAACTTGTCTCTGTGCCTTACGAGACATAAGGTCAATAACCACCCTTTGACGCAGATTACACCAGGAAAAACCAGGCAAAATATAGGACAAAAAGACGAGGACGTGCTGTCAAGGACAACCTCTGTGGCCGAGTGGTTAGCACATCGCGCTGCGACGCCAGGGGTCCCGGGTTCGAATCCCGTTCTGGGCACGGGTGTACTTTGGGAGTGTTTCATCATCAATTTCCTCATAACAACACTCATTCTCATCGTCCCGATTAGCCAAGAGTGGCAGAAAAGTGACGCAAAATACACAAGAATTATTTGACTATGTAGCAGGAATAAATTGCTGTAGGCTACTTGAATTCCTCGGTGGATACCTAAAGTCTGAAGATAGTTGAGTGCTTTTGGCACAATTTCAGTTTCTGACAGTACAATTTTCTGCTTCTATAGTGGTTCTTTTCTTATCGGCTATAGGCTATTGTATTGATATTTTATTTCCACTGTTCTTGCCCAGATATATGGCTGCCGCTATGATGTAGGCCTATGCAGTATGTTCTCTCTTCTTTACTCGGATTGTTATTTATTTATTTATTTATCGAACTCAACAGGTACATACCTAATTACAGAGCCCATGTGAAGGATACATAGTGAATACAATTACATATATTTCTGTAATATATATATATATATATATATATATATATATATACACACCTATATAAAATACATTAAAATTATTTCCTATATATATATATACACACACACACTTGATCACATATCATTTCATTAGGAAATTATGTGTTTAAGCTTAGGTCATTGTGTTAATAGTGGCTTTACTGAGGTCCCTTAGGTTCATAGAAAAGATGTCAATGGTGTTATTCTTGATTAACAATATATTGTAACTGGTGCACATTCTCCACAATGGAGATTTCTTTTTAATTTCCGATCTAGCCTTCTTTATAAGAAAAACTTCGTTCTCGAGTCTAGTTTTCGACGACGGGATTCGAACATTTATCTGGCAGAGTAGATGTTCAGCATCTACTTCGTTATTTAACAACTTCCACAAGAATACTATTTCCTGTAACGTTCTTCTATGGCACAGCTTTGTAAACCGACTTTCATATATTAGGTTGTCGTAGTGTTCAAATGTGGGGTAAACTTTCTGAAATTTGTATTTTAAAAATCTTAGAAATCGTGATTGGACTCTTTCAATTGCTACACTGTACTTTGCTGTGTCTGTATTCCATATAACAGATGCATATTCGAGTTTTGGTCTTACATACGAATAATACAAAACTTTTAGTGTGTCTATACTCTTGAAATCCCTCCCCATTCTAAGAATGAACCCAAGGCTCTTGAACGCTTCACTAATTATTTGTTCTACGTGTTTATTAAAAGTAAGATTTGAATAAAAAATAACCCCTAAATCCTTGACTAAAAAAATTCTTGCTAGAGTATGGTTGTATATTTGATACTGAAATTCAACTGGGTTTTTCTTTCGAGTATATGATACAAAATGGCATTTATTGATATTTAGTGTTAAATCATTGTTTATTGTCCACGTTTCTAAATTTGTAATATCGTTTTGAAGTTGAACACTATCATCTTGTTTGCTTATTTTCCTGTAGAATTTCAGGTCATCTGCGAAAAGCAATTTGTGTGAATTTTCAAATGAATCAGGCAAATCGTTAATAAGTAACGTGAAAAGAAGTGGCTCAAGGTTATACCCCTGAGGTACTCCAGAGGTGACTCTTATCTTTGAAGATGTGTGGCCTTTATACGTCACGTACTGCTTACGGTTCTGCAAATAGGAAGCGAACAGTTGACGCAGTGGTTCAGAAATATTGAAGGATGCTAGTTTATTTAATAGAATATCGTGGTTAACCAAGTCAAACGCTTTGCAAAAGTCTGTATATATTGCGTCAACCTGACTTCCTTCGTCCAAGGTTGAACTTATAAAATTGGTAATATCGGAGAGATTGGTCAACACTGATCTACGTGGTACAAAGCCATGCTGAAACGATGATATTACAGGTTTTACGTGAGTAAATATGTAACAGTGCATGATTGTTTCGAATATTTTTGCTGGGGCTGATAGTATACTTATTGGTCGGTAGTCTTGTACGTCATTAGTGTTATTGGTTTTGGGAAGTGGACAAATTGCCGTGGCTTTCCATTTTTCAGGGAATTTGTGCTTTGCAAGAATTAAATTGAAAATTAGATACAATGGGTATTTCAACACATCACTGCAACCTTTAACTACATAGGGAGGTATCTTGTCCGGTCCGGCTGATTTCTTAGGTTTTAAATTTTTAATGGCTTTTTCTATGTCTTCAATTCCTATCTCTGTAATATTAAGATTATCCAAAGTTTCATATTGTTTATGGTTAGGCAATACTTTCATGTCGTATCTAGGGGGATCTTTTTTATACACCGACTGAAAATGCTGTGCAAAAGCTTCGACTACTGAACGTTGGTCTGACAACACTTTATCCTTGAACAGTACAGGATCTTTGTTGCTTTTCTTACGTTTATTTGCAACAATCGACCAAAACTGGGTGCTATCTTTTGCAATATTTATTTCCGAATTGGCAACATAACTATTGTATGCATCAATAATTTCCTTACTAACTATTGTTCGAAATTCGCTAAATTTATTGTAGTGGTATCGAAAGTCTCCCGCCTGTTTTTTCCACTTCTTGTGGTGGTAATGTTTCCTACTTATACTTTTAATAATGCAGCTCGTAAACCAACACGGGTACTGTCTTTTGCGGCTTTTCTTTAAGGGGACACATTCATCGAATATTTTATATATAATTTCATAAAACACGTCTGTAGCCTGATCAACGTCATTATTTGTTTTCATTACATCCCAGTTCGTGTTAAGCAGTTTGTGATAGATAGATGGAAAGTCGGCCTTACTGAAATTGTACTGTAGATTATCACAAGTTTTATAGCGGGTTTCTTTGACATGATTAATATCTACTAGCAGCGAGGGATGGTGTGTGTCTTCAGGAACTAGTGGCTGTGTGCTCCGTGTCACTGTTATTCCCTGTCCATTTGTCAAAATCAAATCGAGTGTCTTTCCGTTATTATTCTTTACGTCATTTAGGCTTATTAAGTCAGAGAAGTTTATGAAATTGTGCAATTCTAAATAAGGTCCAGTCGAAGTCGTTAAGTCATAATTGGAATCAGTTATGTCAGGGAGATTAAAGTCGCCGGCCAAGAGGAGTTTAACTTTACCAGGTTGACAGTGCATTTCTATGAACCTAAAGAATTCGCAGTAAGTATTGCAGTTGCTACCTGGTGCTATGTACAATACACAAATATACAACATCCCAATGCCTTGAATTAACACTTTAACGAGGATGCAGTCTATGTTTGGATCTAAACGCGGAGAGTCGACTAACATTCTTGTCTATCCGTCCATATTTCCTGTCGACAATGACAATGTTATTGGGAAAGTTAAGTATGTAGCCATCGAATCCCATCCTCGTCCCCACTTACCTTTCATATCTTACTTTTTTAATATTTGGTATTACTAACACAATTTATACAATAAAACTTAAACATTTGTGTTCGTACATTTCTATATTACATCTCCATAACACATACATAAAATCAAAAACAAGTATCCATGGCAACAAATATATATATAGGCTATATAATTTGAATTTATGGCTTTTTCAACCCATGGCTGCATATTTATTTTTCGCAATTATATACGTATAACAGGGTTAAAAGTCCAGTTTCTTTCCAATTAAGCAATATAGCATTTCTCTTTACCGAATGTTTAACGTTTAATTATATATAAATGGATATATATGGTCCATAGTTCAATGCTCTCATAATGCAGTTATAAGGAGACAGAAGATGCGACAATCCAGTTATGAAAATTAGCTTGGAATACAATGAAACAGAAGAATATAGAACATTCACTAAAATCACAATTTTTATAAACCCGCTATAAACATTGAACTCGTCTGATTTTAGAACAAATGCAAATTGATTATTATACCTGTGGGATAAGTTTAGTCCACGGCTAAGTAAGCGGAAAACCTATCAAAAAGGAACTAACAAAGAGGAATGACCAGATCTGGTATTAAAATATCCAAGTTAGCAACAGTGGCCGGTAGAGAGAGAGAGCGTAACCCCTAAAGATGATAACGAAAGTTTCTTCGAACGTTCGAGTTATTGAAAATGCCAATCTTGCAACAGCCAATTCAACCTTTTCTCCTTTGACTCTATTTGGCTGGCAGTTCGGACATTCTTGTCTATCCGTCCATATTTCCTGTCGACAATGAAGGAACTGAGAGAAATATAAGACAAGAAGACACTGCGGTAGTGGATGGATCTATTGAAAAGGTAAAAAACTGGTGGATCTTCTCTTATCAGTATCATACCTTCGGGAAATTAATAAGTCTTTCAACAAATACCATTGGATAAGGTCCTCTACGAAGGTCTAGTACACCCAACGGCGAAAGAAACAGTAGTCGAATTGTCCACCACCATTTTCATTCGGTCTGTATTACACAATGTGGCGACAATGAATTGAAATATTGACGTCAATAAGCAGAGAACAATGCTTTCTTGTTCCTTAAAACAACACAGGATGTAGAATAAAAAAATAATGAAAATAGAGGTGGACAATTTGCCTACCATTTATCTTTGCCGTTGACTGTACGAAACAGAACGGAAAATGATGTCACTTTGGATGTACACATACAGGGTGACACGAAAGAAATAATCCAGTAAAGAAGTAAAAAAGTAAAGTGCTCCCCTGTGCATAGCACCACGCCATGAAGGCGTATAGGGGGTGTGGGGGTAACGCCCCACACTTTCTTGATCCGGTCGTGAGTAGGCGTGATGTGATCAGCATCACGCCCCTGACCGCCTTTACCCCCCAGGTACCCATGTTATTCGACGCTGGGTGGGCGCCGGGGCCGCATCCATCTTTATTTCAAATTAGCCGTTTTTCGTGGCTGAGTGGTGAGCACAGCGCACTACAGAGCCATGGGTTCCACGTTCGAATCCCGGTTGGGCATGGGCATTCTTTGTGAGTGTGCCTTCGTCAATTTCGTTATACAATGACACATTCTCATCGCGATTGACCAAAGAATGGCAGAAATGCAAAATAGAATACACCAATTCAATCAATCAGCTTTTTAAAATCAGATCAAGTCTGATCCTTAATATATTTCTGAACCTGAATACTACCCACCACTTCAAGAAAAACAGTTTAAAATTACATTGATGATTATATTGATTATAATCCATTGTTAATCCACAATTACATTGAAATTTGTCCTTCCTGTTTAAGAACTTCTGTTAACAGCTTTCTAGAAGCAATGTAAGAAATACTTCCATTACTGTCAACATGTAGAGTAGAAAACGTGGAAAATTTCCATAATAATTTTACTCTCCCATTCCGTTGTACGTACTTTTGAACTTTGAAATCAGCATTTAACGTCCGTGCGTTGGAATAACAATTATCAGATAAATCGTTTTTCATTCACGTTTCCAACAACGGGAATAATTAAATGTCAGTGAAGGCATAGATATTTTTTTTATTTGTTTCAGAAGCAAAATGCTCCCCTGGTGGAGGAGATAATTCAGTTAACACTCATTTGTTTCGATATATCTGCTAAAGAATTAGATTACATTTTGCAACCTGATTATGGATAACTGGAAACGTGGCGTGCTTTTATATATACTAAATGTATTTCCAATATTCCTATATGTTTGCTACGTACATATACAAGGGTTGTTCGAAAAATAAACTGCACGTGGAAGACCTGATAGTATGTTTAACTAAACATATTCAGGTTTTCTATGGTGTAAATCAAAAACCCTGAGACCTTCTGTAAACAAACGGTCTCACCGATTCGATGTATCACTCCGCGTCAGCTGATTCATGACCGCAATCATCTGCTGTTACACTCATAGTTCGCCGCACTTATTCATTTTATATAAGAGCCTCTGAATGTGAGAACCCGCTCTCAAAACATCAGACGAATATGCAGCCGCATACAAAGTTACTCTCCCGGTCATTCTCTCTTTCATAACCCTTAAAACTGCAGACAGTGACACACCACTGCACTGGGATACGAACTTAACCACTTCATTTACTGGTTTCTCAGGATACCACTGACAGAACGTTACATAAATATTGAGTAGAATCTGTTTCTCACCCCTTTTCAAAGGCTGTCCTTGCTGGTGTTTTGAAAACAAGCTCGGAGAACACTGAGACTTTCCCGCTCGCATAGAACTTGGCATGTTATTTTTCTAAGGATAAGTCAGGCAATATTACTAAGTTGCACTACTTCCTTGCTGTTCACATGATTATTTTTAGAAAATAACCAATGTTATAAAATATCATTATGTTCACAAATCTCTAAGCTCATTGAAAGTTACAATGCATATTACTACAAAATGTTCACACTTATCTTTCCTTGCCATGTCACCAAGTTATTTTACGAAGTGCACTATATTTGGAGGAACAAAAATCGTTATTAGGATGCTTGTCAAAGTTTCCAACCGCAATAAATTTACGAACTTTTTGTCTTGTTTTGATCATCATCATGAATATATTTATTGGACTTACAGCAATGCATACGGCTGTTTATGCCCATTATATATTTTATTTACATAAGATACAATTTACATAAAATCTACAAACAAATTTCAAATACACTCCTATCTATATCAAACCTTAGAAATATACATTACCATGTTATATCATTTTGTCAAAAAAATGCAAGTAAAATATATTCAATTCGCATGCAAGAAAGAAGCTAAATTTATGGGAAATGATTACTGGTGCAAAGAGTTAACCATAAAGGTGAAGCAATAAGTAAAAAAAGAAAGAGCATTGGGTTTAAAGTGAGACGTCATTTGTGGCAGCGTATCCCATACTACAAATTGGCTGTTGTTTTACCTTACGTAATGCATCCTGTAACAACGCTGGATTTTCGTGTGGATTATTTTACTTCTATGAGTTTGCAATGCTTTCTGCATACAGGTGGTTTTGTTTACAGAAGGTGTCAGGGTTTGTGATTTGAACCATAGTTGTGCTTAACTTGTAACTATACTAAAACTCAGCACATATTATACACATTGATTCTGTTAATGTGATTGCTGACGCTGCTATGGTGGTGTTCATGAAATGAGATCCGTTAAAGAACTTGCGTGTAGTATCGTTCATATAAATGTTGTTGTCGAAAAGAGAACTGGATAATGAAAAAACAATGAAAATAGCCTTGTGCTTATATCATTAGCATAATGCTGCGAGACTATGGCCCATGTGCAGCAACAAATTGTGCTTTACATTGTACAGATCATAATCTTTTTCAGATCTGAAAATCAAAATTCATATTCTGCAGAATGTAGTGATAGACTACGTACAGGAAACAAGCTGCAGAGGCTATTCAGTTCACAATGATAAATCTGGAACAGATGAAGTGAGGTACTCTATACAGTCCCTTCTTTAGCATCATCAACCAAACATCCTGAAGTCTATAATGATTATCATCTACGCTCTGTAGTGTATGCCATGGTAATCAAGAGTTTCCTCGTTCGATTCACAGTTGAAGTACATTTCCAATGGTACACATTTCATTTTAAACTGAAGGCATTCCGATATTATTTACTTTTCTGTGTCGCTTTTCTGTCTCTTTAGGCGAACCGTGACGAAGAAGATGAATGATGGTTTTATGTAACGAATGAAGGGACACTTCCAATGCCAGGGGCGGGAGTTGAACCCGAGGATTTCGTAAGTTTACTAGTCAACACCGCTTTCTTAACTGCAGACCTCATCACGATTACCCTTACCTGCGTATAAAGTGAACCTGATGTGGTGACTCAAAATGAATGTTATTTCAACCATCTAGATTACCATAACAATGAGATTCAACAAGGAACAAAGAGTTATAGAGACAATTGCAACATGAAGCAAGCACGTACTTATTTGTACTTTTGAATGCGTAATCTACGATGATGAGTGTGTCAATAGTTTTGGCCAGCGTATGCATTTACTTAACATTAAGCAGCTGGTAGTAGCAGTGGCGACCACTCCCTTCGAAAGAGGGGTGGCGGGACTAACCCACCCCTTCATATTTCAAGTATATAATATATGTAGATAGGTATGTGTGTGTGCCTGCATGTATGAACATTTTACACCACGTTGGCGAAAACGTTCAATTCCAGCTGACAACTCACCCCCTGGACACGACAGGGGTAGAGCATGTTATATGGAGTGTTAGCCACTGGCTGGTAGAGAGATCGCACGGTATGCCAGAGACATGGGTTCGAGTTACAGTTGAGCCTGTAGTTTCCGCGTACATTTCTACGTACGCTCATTTTCTGCGCGTGCCAAAGTATATAGTAAAATACAGGTTCAGGCTGGGAGATACTAGGATACGCTGACGTCATCAGGTTTCAAAGATAACAGATTCCACTGTGTAATTTTCTTTGTCAGGACTATCGCAAAGGCAAATCAGGCGAAATCAGAGCTAGCTCACTTGATATGAGAATGGCACGGTATGTCAGAGACCCGGGCTCGAGTTCTTGTCAACTCAATTTTCCGCTTAAATTTATACGTATTAAACCACAAGTTGGAAAATTGAGGTGTTTGTTATTAGAATTCACAAAGACACGACACCTAAAATAAACTTTGCCCATTCTTTGAGTTTTGCCCCAAAACACAAGACAAAATTGCTGCCGCAGCAATTACATTGAGCAGTAATATTAAGACAAACGACACGGCAATGCCTTCTGTACGTATGCCCTTGCAAACAATATTCCAAGCTCCTTAATTCGATCTGCAAGAGCATTAGTACTTCCATTATGAACTCGGAGAAAATCGGCGAATAGGTGATTTCGGATGATGAATGGTGAGGTCCTTTGGGGGATTGGTTCCCCCAAGTTTGTCCCCCCGAGGAAAATACCTGTACGAATAAATATCCCCCCGCCTTCTATCTCTTCGAGCAACCAGGCAAGTTCTAGGGGAGGGTGGGGGCTTCTCTTTTATCCCAGCTAAGCGAACCACCTTGCTAATTTGCATCTCCCATTAATGAGCCCTTATCGGGTCTTCTGCATTGATTACTCGATGTCAAATCAGCGTTCCAGGCTTAATTGGTAAAGGACTCCATTGCGTTGGAAGGGTACAGGCGACGAAATCTGAGAATTGGATCGGATCGTATTACTGTGGGTTCCAAGAAACGCAATGGGTTTCTTACAAGATTTTGGGAAAGTATCCTACCCTTCGCATAACGTGACTTGATAGGTTGTAACCACTAACGATCTGGATAACAAACTTAAATATTTCAATAACAGACTGATACTACAATATCTGTAATATAGTAGACGTATTTCTTAAGCAGATAAGACTAATTGCTCTTGAAGTTATAATTCTTCCAGAATATGAGATAAAAATTGAAACATTGGCCATGTATGCCTTTCGAAAAAAAACCAGCAAGCAGTGATATATATATGTATATATTTTACAAATGCAAATAATGTAGAACAATGCGTCATACTCTTACTAATTACAGTCTGGCTATTTTCGCTTTTTTAATCGTCCGTGTTATTAGCGGATATTGAAGGATGATAATTTGATGCAACAGACAACAAAAGATTCGAACCTAGAACTCACTAGCGTGTCGACGGAGAGATTTTGAAATTTCAACCCTCCCAAGTACTCTCGAAATAATAATTTAAAATTTAAATCGTAATGCTGTCCCTTCTTCTCGTTGTACACACAGACACACAAATATATATATCATCATTAACGCTATTAATAAATATTTATATAATGGAAGAACCCAGTAGTGAAGACTTGTTGATGGGAAGTAGACTTTCCCCATGTCTGAAAATGCAGCTGTGTTTCTGAAGAGTGAAAAAACTGTTGTTGCCTTCTTCCCAATAGTCCGAATGATTGAGGCAAGCCAAGTTTTATACCGCCGACTGATTCAACCTCTCTTGAGGAAAGCTACCAGACTAGCAAGAAAGAGAGAGAGAGAGAGAGAGAGAGAGAGAGAGAGAGAGAGAGAGAGAGAGAGAGAGAGAGAGAGAGAGAGAGAGAGAGAGAGAGAGAGAGAGAGAGAAACTATCTGCGTTTTGAAGATTCGAGAAATTCCCTCCGAATATAAAGGAGACAAAATTGAAGAGTATAAAACGATACCTCCGAAATAGAAAGAAGGAATCCGCAAATCCATTCAATCCAGAATCTGAACTCCTCTTGCCGTGCGATATCTCTCTACTCGTTGGGCAAAAAGGGACGAACATATTTCATTTAGTTTACCGAGGTTCTGTCTGTGTGTGTGTGTAAAGAGGGAGGATATTCTACGAATAAAGGAAAAGGATCAATAACTGTAAGGTCTAGACTTACCACTTGTTTCAGTCTTCACATGTTTCTGCGTTCAATTGAATCGTTTAAAGTCTGCGGTCGAGTCAAAATGCGTATTCCCAGACTTGGCAGCCAGTGGCGAGGAGCCAATCCAGCGCAGAACCATATGCCCACCTGTCAAATCATGTTGTAACGACCTCGCCAGTAAATTGTAACAGCGAGTGCTTACCGTCGGATTAAAAATTATAGATACTAGAGTTTGGACTGCAATTAAAAATTAACCAGTAGCCCTACATAAAATCGAGTAACATTAAATTTAGCTTATTTAATTCAGCGTTAATCTATACTAACAAGATTTTTTCGAGTATGCCTTATTTTTTTATCGTCGTGAGAACAAAAAGGGCCGGTTTTTTTTGTAGTTTTGAAAACGATCGCTCTCTTTGAAGTTCTGTAAATCAAAAACGGGTTGTCCAATCTTCATGAAATTTTAGTAAAGATATACGTGGAACGTGGATAGCTACACCGCAATCATTGACTCGCGGTGACAATCGGCAGTTTTCACGGTTCAACGGACAACGTTATGTGCCGTGTTGCCGCGTACAGATGTACTCCGCTGAATAAAAATCTGTATAAAATCAGTTTCGCAGTGTGAATTGACAATTATAATGCATTTTAAAAACAGATGCAAAGAGCTTCAAAACAAGATCCATATTGTATTTGTTGAACTAACCAATACTAAGAAAAAGTTGTTTCGCAAAATGAATGATAACGGTTTTTTGACAAATTTTAAAATTTTGAAAATTAAGAATTGTATTTAAAACCTTTCTGCCTGCTCCATACTAAAATTTCATCACGATTAGACAACCAGTTTTTGATTTACAGAACTTCAAAGAGAGCGATCGTTTTCAAAACTTCAAAGAAACCGACCCTTTCTTGTTCTCACGACGATAAAAAAATTAAGGCATACTCGAAAAAATCTTATTAGTATAGATTAACGCTGAATTGAATAAGCTAAATTTAATGTAACTCGATTTTATGTAGGGCAACTGGTTAATTTTTAATTGCAGTCTAAACTCAAGTATCTATAATTTTTAATCCTATAGCAAGTACCAGCCTTTATGTTGAACTCTTCAGAATGTGATAATCGAGATTGTTGGTTGTAAAAGAGGATATGGATATAGCAAATTGTAAGTTCCATGTCAAATATTTTTTCAGTGTTTAATGTTATTAACGTTGTGTGTTGGTTTTTCGAAATAGAGGAAGGTAAATCTTGGAAATGTGTTTGGCGTGTGTTATTTTGAAACTCCTTTGTAATAGTAAAACCCATTTTTTTCCTACGCGCATAAGAACAACTTGATTTTAAATGTAACTAGTTTCAGTTACATTCTTCAAAAGAGTAACTGTTACTTTTAACTTGTTACTTCCAAGCACTGTAATCAAGGGATCTCGGGTTCGATACCCGGTGTACGCATCTTGTGGATCGGACTTCACTTTAAACTGTTGGTCCAGTGCATAAAGTGGGCTTAAAACAATACTCAATTCCAAAGTTCGAGTCCTGGGAGAGCCACGTTTTTCATTTGGTTCCCACAACAATATAGACTGTTGCATTTTGTGTGTGCGTGCGTGCATGCGTGGAAATAAATATAAGGAGAGGTGAAATATTGTACCTGGTTGGTTCGCAAGGAGAAATAAGCGGGTTCCGAGCGTACTGGATATCGTCTCATGCAAAGAAACATGTCGCAGACTCTGAACGCTTTTTGACTTATTCGTATCGTAGGCGTCACAGCACTTCACTTTACATTCCGTGTTATTCGCCTTAGAATTTATTGCCTCTCAGCAAGAAGACATGCTTTTATTTGTTACGAAAGTGTTTCAACTTTCAGGGGTGCGTCGGCGTACATTCTCCTCTTACGTAAGAGACTTGGCGCTTATTATGGATCGAGCGATATTACCCTAGAGGCACGGTTTCATTTCGCGATGAAAGCTATTATGTAGCATGTGTTAATATGTAAGCAACCTACATGGAACCTTATATGAGAGTCAGACTCCTACATGTGAACTTTCGTCAAGTTGTTTGTCACAGTGCCATGGTTACATTTGAAGACTGTGAAGACCATATGTTCTTACAGTGTTCCTTTAAGAATTAGATTATCATTCCAGTAATACACAACCATTAATATCTGCCTTAAATGGTGTTTTATACAACTCTCACTCCATTTCTAAAGTTCCTTTTTAATACCCTTTTCCTATGAAGGTAGAAGCTCTCCAATTTTCTTTCCCAAGCGAGGTTTCACACCGAAGCGACAGATTACACACGATAAGCTACATGTGAGATTCAGGGAGAATTCACACAGAAGATTGATTGATTGATTGATTTGGTTTATTTTACTTCATTTTTCTGACACTTCTGGCTAATCGCGAAAATAACTAACTCTCTAGCCTTCTTAAACCCAAAGGTTTATGGCTGCAGCAACACAAGCCTTCCATCTGTCCCTATCCTGGGCAAGATCAATCCAATCTTTTCCATTCTTACCGATTTCCTTTAGGACCATCTCAACGTTATCCCTCCATTTTTGTCTTGACCATCCTACAGGTCTCTTACCATCAAGTTCCCCAACAAGAATACTGTAAATGTTTCTCTCTTATCGCGAAGATAAGGATGAGTGATATGATGAAACTGATGGAGAGAGGACACTCACCAACAAACAACACCCATACCCAGGCCTGGATTCGAACCTGGGACCCCGTTCCGTCGTAGCGCGCTGTGCAATTCGCACCGAAGCGACAGGCAACACGTGTCGCTTTAGGATTTCACCAATCTAACACAGGCTTGTGAGGCCAATCATGCCGTTGCAGTGTGAAACGTTGCTGCTGATTGGCTCGTTCCAAATGGGCATGTGTCGCTTCGGTCTGAAATCTTCCTCACATGAAAGTGGCAAGCGACACATGCCCTATCCAGTCTGTTAAAGCATTCAGTGCCATGAGCTACCAAGAGACCGAGGTGACACGATGCACACGCTATTGATAAAACGGACCGATCCGAGCGGAATGTGCAACTTGCCGTGACGCTTCGATACGGAAATTTGCTTGTTTTCCAAGTGACACGTGTCGTTTGTTGCCTGGCACATGTTTACTTGTCGCTTCAGTTTGAAAGCTCCCTAAAATACTATTGTCTTGATTTCTCATCATATTTGTTTATATTTCATCTTTCGTGATCATGGCTTTCAATACATTTGATCACAACTTGTCACTCATCTTAAAACTTCCAAATTTACTTCAGTATGATTCTATTTTTTAAACATTGTGTCTAATCCATCATAGTCTTTATACTGATATAAAGTGATGTAAACAAAGCATGGGGAGGAGAGGGGGCATAAGCAGAAAGGGATAGAAATACCTACAAAAATATACACATGGAGATATGCCAAAAAGACAAGGCGGGCAGAAGCCTTTTAAGTCACAATTGCCACATCATATAGGGATCCGATAAAGTGCAGCAAATGCTTGAGGATATTGTACTGGCATGGAAACGTATGTTGCAGCAAGTATTCACCACAATCATAGAGGACATGTATTATCTTTATATTTTTCTCATTTCCGTTTGCCTGGCTTTCTCCCTTCTCTTGCAGTCATTATTTATTCAGGTTGGAACGATCTTATTTCCGTATTCTAAGGGAGCTCCTTGGACCTTTACCTCCCCTCCCTTCCACAACGTATTTTCGAGGACTCTTTCCTTCATTTAGTAGAAATCCAAAGGATATGTTTCACTTGACGTGCTACATGAAATGCAACACAATACAGTGATTTAAAAAAAGGAATGACCCGATTTTAAAACCTCATATCTGTCCAAGCACGCACCGCCAGTGAATGAAACTTGCAGTACTTGAATCGCCATGGCCTAGAGTTTTGAATGACTGCCGCTGGATACCACTAGTAGCGCCCAAATAGACGCGTTTACAAAATGGCGACTTTGCAACAAAAGACTTGGCACTACACTCGTGGCCCGCAAGATCTCCAGACATTACACCCTGTGACTTTCTCTTGTGGGGATACGTAAAACAACGTGTTCTTGTTCCACCATTAGCCATTGACTTGGATGAGCTCAAGGAAATCACGGTTGCAGTAAATTCTATGGAAGAAGACACTCTCAGACGCGTTTGGAACCAATTCAGTTATCGTCTTCGTGTTATCTGTGCAGCAGGTGGAGGTAACATAGAGCATTTATAATAGTATGTTGAGTGAAACTCGAGAACTTACGTAATATTTTGTAATTTGTTGGGTAACTGTAACACATTTTCATTATTAAATATACTTATTTGAAATCGGGTCATTCTTTTTTAAACACACTGTATATTTCAACCCATGCAACAGTTTAATATTGTATTGTTTTATGTGTGAAATCATGTCCTGATCTGCCGTTACCTTGTTATCGAATTTGACTGGCGATATTAACTTAACGGTATCCCCTTCAGGCATATAGTCAAAGGAGTTTGACAAAATTAATCAAATCTTTACTCTTATCACAGCAACAGCAGTTTAGGAAAGCTGGGTGTTCTAAAATGGGATATGGGCGTTCGCTAAAGCATTAAAAATGTATTCAAGATATGTGTATTAGGTGTCTCGTGAGGCATTGAGTTTAGTAATAAGATTAGTGGAATTTCCAAACATTCTGGAAGCTTCCAGTAACGATAAGGGGCTTCGCCAGTGGCGTATCCATAACGCAGTCGCCTTGTAATCAAGGACTCCCGGTTTCGATAGCCGGTGGAAGCACACAGGGGTTCGGGAATGCACTTTATGTTGAAAGTCTTGTCCCGATTAGCTTTTTATGCATAAAGTGGACTTAAAACAAGAACTCCTGCGGTTGTGATTCTACTTCAAACTGTAGGCCCAGTCCAGTCTGAGCATATTCCCCATTTTTGTCTGCCTTGTTTGTTTGTCTGCTTTGTCTGCCAGCTTTACTCAGAAATCAGGTATAAACTTTCTGAGGCACCCTGTGACTATAAATAATCAAAAACATTTTGTTTATCTTTCATGGATCAATATCTGAATCGAGTCTGCTACTTACCAATTATGTTTGACAAGTTGCCTGATTCACAGCACTTGGAAAGTTTCAAGCTACACAGTGGGTGAAGTTTCGATGATGAATTTTTACTACATACTAAGTTACTTGTGTACGACAATATTTCATAACAGATCTTGCGCGTCAGCTATTACTATTCGATCGTATCGACTTGAAGAACAGAGGGGGTGTAAGGGGTGCTCCTTCCACGTAGTGCACCCAATAGTCAACCTCACTTCCACGTAGTACACCCTGGACTGCAGACTAACGAGGCTCTGGCGACTGGCCTCATGGCCAGTATAATTTTGTTTGTGTTGTCCTATGCTTTTTCCTTATTTGTGCTGAGTGCGCCTTTACAGCCTCAGCTTTTAACGAAAGTCAGAATATTTTATGATTTTAGTTATGCAACATTAGAGTTATTATGTGTAAGATTAAGGGGCTGGACCCCGTATAATGTGACGGGTGCAAAATAACCTTCGTGCTGACGCACCCAAAATTTTAAATTCAAATCAAATTGAAGAACAGAGAAGACGAAATGCAAGGAAAGTCCAAGAAAACTGTGGAATTAAGGGGAATCATTCTTATCAGTGGCGGCGATTAGAGGCAGCGCGGGAGCAATTGCCCCCACTTTTTGCCCCTTTTGTCTCCGCACTATGCTAAACCTTATCTACCAAGGGGAAAGTAAACTTTCCCCCCAGTTTTGGCACCTTGACCCCAAGTTCTGATTCTTATTGTGGGAGAAATCACTAATTGCACAATCATTTATATGATTAACTCATCCAGTACTCGCTGGTATAGTAAAGAAATATTGTTTCCTCGATTACAATTTATGTTCGAATTGATTGCGGGAAACCATGATATCCATCGCCCCACCTCTCGGACTTTATTTCCACAATGTACATTTCACAATAGACTATCTTAGTGGTGACGTCAATAGCAGACAACTGAGCAGGATTGAGTCCAAACAAATATAGCACGTGAATTTGGCCTATTCTGTAGCATTCGTTTCTTTCATCACAAGGGGTAGCTTTAAGGATTATGACAGCAGTTATGAAACAAAAATTGTCATGTTTATCGTACATCCATGTAAAGAAGAGATTTCGGAGAATACGTCAATATATTATGTATACCTTACATAACAAAAGGTAAAGAATAACTGGAATAAGGAAATCATGCATTCTTAAAGAAAATCCAGCCATTTTGCTTCCGAACACAACCGAAACTCAACCGAGCTCAACTCGTATCTAATGAGAGTGACCCTGCCGATGGGGATGATGGGAGTTTGAAGGCTCACGTGACTGTAGCGGTACCGCCTATTGGCTGCAGTTTCACATCGGACACCGGCTAGGAGCATTAGCTTTATTCGATTTCATACCTTATCCTCTGCAGGGATGTGTAATATATCGACTTATTCTCCGAAATTTCAACTTTACATTGATGGATGAAAAAACTAAAGTTACAGAATAGGCCAAAACCACGTGTTATCTTCGTTTGGACTCAATCGTGCTCAATGACGTCATATGAATATGGTCCATTCCTTCCACACTAGATAAAGAACATTTTCTCCCGTCTGATATTATTGTTATAGTGCTGATAAATAGAGCACTAACACATATATATTGATTGCTTGCAAAGACCGCTTTATGCTCATATAGGCTAATCGCGGCTGGATCCACATTTGAAGGGTCAAGGGGAGAAACCACGCAAGTCAACTTTCGTCAAACTGCAGAAAATGAAATTTTAATGGCAAAACGTCACTGAACATGTAAATGAAACGGTACAAAATTAATATGTTTTGATGAATGGAAGTGTCAAATGTATGAAACAAAAGAAAGGATGTACAGTACAGCATCCACATGGCAGGAAATGACACAACTACCTCGCTTAGGAGAGAAAATGGACTAAGTCAGAAAACTTCTAAATTTTATCGCAGTACACATTAGGTAAAACACACTCACGCACGCACCACGATTAGTCGATTAAGGTCCATGGTCGCAGGTGCATAAATTTTGCAAAGTATTACTTTCCACTAAACCTAATCCCAGAAGAACCTTAAAAAAGAATGTATGAAAGATGGTGAAATTAGGAATGAAAACGGATTCTGATTGAGGTAGAAAGACAAAGCTGGGTTTTTAGTTGATGAGGTTATTCCCATAGCACTTAAACTGAGAAGGTGATATAAGATTAGGTAAATGCGTCATCAATTTCAAATTTTTCCTTCATTTTTCAAGTTTCCGAATAATGTATATATATATATATACACACACACAACAACAACTACATTGAAAGTGAAGCTCCTCTGATCACGAACATACAGTTCTCTAGGTATTTCCTGGGGACACACTTTTCGGCATGAGAAGGGACGGTAACCTTTCCGTACTTCTTCTCCTCCATCAAGAAAATTACGGCATTTAATGGATTACAAAACTCATTCCTTCCCCCATCCCGAGGGAATCTCACGTCCAGGGATAGATCCCAGACCACTTCAGCGAAATTGTTATCGTCTATCATTCAATTCGTGCGGTGAATTATTTCACAATGGATCACTTAATAGGTACACGGAACTCGTCTTAGCACCTTCGGTAATAACAGTTATTTGAAAAATCTAACATCTTTACAAACTTTTTCTTGTTTTGCTCGTAAATTTCCTGGTTAAATAAGACTACGAAATCAGCTTTCCCTTATTGCTTGATTGGTTTTAGATCAACTGCGTCATCATTTAGACGCTAATAGCAATGCCTGAGAGGTCTATAGGATTAATGTTTTAAAATGTCGCTGTTATGCCAGCGTGGATAAAATAGATAGAAGAGTATTGAAATTTCCGTGCTAAGGTTCAAACCTAGGACAGTCACCTATTTCCATAACACTCTACGCTAACCAGTCCACTACGGAGGGTGGCTACAGACTACATTCTACTCAAAATTGAATTAGAAGAGATAGCAAGGATCCATTTTGCTTTGATTAGTGCCTGTATACCTCAAGAATAATAAGTCTTTGGGGTCCACGTGCAGTCACTTAAGAGCCACTGCGAAGGCCTTTCCACCCATCTGCCTGCAAACTGAGGCTATTGTTGAACTTTCTCCTCTCTTAGGAAACTTGCTGGTGTGGTAAGCATGCACAGAGGTATTGAATTTTCATTTGGCGAGAAATTTCTGTAAGTTTTAGGCTGACAAGAGGACTAAACAGTATATTTGGCGTTTATGACATTATCAAAGGCGATGTTTTGCCAATTTTTATTTCACTGTTACTTTATGCAATTTTAGCCGTATTTGTGTGTGTGTGAATTGTAGCATATCATGGCCATTAAAAATCTGGGGCAGTTCCCATGGTATGCTATACTACTCCTTCTCTATGGTGAATTTACCCTTCCCCCAGGTCAGCCCCCTTTCTGAAAAGAAATTCCGCCAAGAACACATGTACAGGGTGAGTCAGAAATATGTCTACAACTTTGAAGTAAATGTAGTGTGTTACTGTACAATGTATAGGGAAATAGTGAGTGGTATATTAAACTTGAAACTTTATTTTATCATTTCATACAAATCACGTCTCACGACTGGTGAGACATGATTTTAACATAACATTGGCTGTCGGCTGTGAGAAAGTAGAGAAAAAGAATGCTTACATGAAATTGTTGTTTAGTTTAAGTCCATTGCTGTGCACAAACACCTCGCGATCATTCTGGTATGCAATTGCCCACACTGCAACTGTACCTTGCTGCTGCATGTTCAGCACCATCTTGGTTAATGACGTAAGCTCAGGAGCGTGACTCTTACATGAAATGATAAAATGAAGTTTCAAATTTAATATACCATTCAACATTTCTCTCTACATTGTACAGTAGCACACTACATTTACTTCAAATGTGCAGCCATATTTCTGAGTCATCCTGTACACTGGCACTCTTCATACACGAGTATAGGGAGGTACGGATGTAATGCTGTTCATTTCCAGGCAACAACTATTAGGTTTGTAAACATTTTCTCCCTCTATTGCATCGTGTTAAGCTAGCACATTGTTTAATCCTCTCCCTTACTAAGAGCCTGTCTAAAACCGCGCAAGGGCAGTAATTAAAGGATCCTGTGATCGATCTTTAACAACAAGAGCAAAATAGAGTACGTGTGTGTTTTATCATATACTTAACGAAAGGTGAGCGTGTGAACAACGTTGCAGTGATTCGCAAGGTCAGAGAGTACAAAACACCTTCTGTTG
Source organism: Lepisma saccharinum (assembly GCF_977018435.1). NCBI lineage: Eukaryota > Metazoa > Arthropoda > Insecta > Zygentoma > Lepismatidae > Lepisma > Lepisma saccharinum. The sequence continues at coordinate 121,814,497 of NC_139229.1, forward strand.
TACCACTACTGAAACACGTGATGATTTCACTACTAACCCTCACAAAGTAAGGGAAAATAATGGACATTGCCAAACTCCAAACCTCTACGAGAGAGCTTTTTTGTTGATTACCACCTGAGCGAAAACGAGAGTGAAGGAGAACAAGGGTGGAAAAAAGCAACGATAAAAAAAGGGACGAGGCGATAAATATTTATAGTGTCATGATTGGAACGTCCTATGAACAGTTAAGGCCCGCTTCCGCTACGTCGTTTTATTAATTTGAACGCGAGATGGCAGCTGTGTGGAATCATCACCGATGACGTAGTAATGCGTCGTTTTGTCCGCTCTGTCTATATGAACCCCCTGTCCTGTTCAATAACCATTACGATTTACGTTTGTTGATCAGGTGTTGCCGTTGTAGAATGAGCGGCAAATGGTTGTGATGTCCATAAGCTGATAGTACCGTACGTGATTTCTTCCCAGGGAAGGATTTTAAAACATCATGAATTATTCAATGCTCACTTTGGATGCAGAACAATGATGCTAAGGTCCACTGAGGGAAAAAAGGAGTATACTTGGCATGCTGAAAATATAATTCGCAAAACTAGTTTCAATTCTCAGCTAAGTGCCGTATTGTTATTAGTCCTTGTTTTCTACCTTACAGAATTTTCTATGATACTGTATCTAAGAGTGTGTATACGAAACATTTAGGTAAGGAAAGAAGAAGATTGCTAAATGCATCAAGAAGCGAAGCAATATACTGGAGGTTTATAATCTGTCATTTATTTGTAAGTATTTCAGAGAACTAAAATTTGTTACAAATTTCATAATGTAATAACGTTTGTGTTAAAAGAGAAAAGTGTGATAGAATTTTGTACAGGACAATGTATGTATGTATGTAATGTCTTTATGAACAATATTTGATTCAAGTCCACGCAAATGCAAGTATTTACAGTTTGTTGAATTAATTTTAAGTAACTTACAATAATACAGGAATGTTTTAATTAATTGTTGTTTACATATTGTTTGATATACACAGTTTATTTAGGAGCAACATTTTGTAAAGTTGTCATCTTTGATTTAATTAGACTGCAATCTATATTTGAACTCTGGGTCTTGCCAATGACGTACCGACAACGTCGTCGCCCTGTAATCAAGGGGACATGGGTTCGATATCCGGTAGAAGCACATTATGATTCGGATTGCATTTTCAACTACAGATCTAATTCCGATTAACCTATCAGAGTATAAAGAAAATGAAAATAAACTTTATCAAATTATTGTTAAGTTACTCTTTTCATCCAATCGCTTATTCTCTACATTTCTCACTTCTTCACTTCGTTTATTCCCTTTCTTTATATCTCTATCTCTTCCTTACATTATATATATAGCTATTATATATACACACAGCTTTATATACGGGTCACCGTGCCATACATTCTACTTCTTTTATAAACACCTGGAAGAATAGAGAAATATTCCAGTAATTGTCAAAAGTAAACATTAAGTTCCTAATTGCGCTACTACACCAACCAACAATAAATATGGGTCATTCTTCATAAAACAGGTATTTGTTCCATTCAATAAGAGAAAAAAAAGAACCCAATTCGTCTAAATGGCTTCTTATTGCTACCAGCATTCTTCAATCAATATTGGTCCTTCTATTGAGCTCTTCAGAGAGAACCAATTCTGTTGAAACGCGTCTTTCACTGCACAGAAACGGATACAATAATAGGAAATATATGGGTTTCTATTTATTTTGTCTAATGCTTGGCGTTGACGTCATCTCGAGCGTGTGTTTCCACCAACGTTTGTCCCTCTAATTCAATTTGAACATTACCAAAAAAAGGTGACTTTTTTGCAGTGTCCTTGTCCTCCTTCACGAGAAGGACCAAAATTGAATTGTCCAGCGTCCCTTGAAGAAGCCAAAAAGAATATAAGCGAAACCGAGCACTTTCGAGCCAGTCGTTGGTAGCTGTCAACAATGAACAATGGGATGCACAGCCTCCAGGACATCAAATTAGATATGTGAAGCTTTGTTGACTTGTTTCCCTATGCTTTTGTGGCTTTTTCGAACACAACGGTTTCCTGTGCCTCGAATATTTTGCAGTTTGCTAAATTTATTCTTGAAAGAAGATTCAAAATGTAATAAGGAAGGTGGATATTACCCAGGGCGGAACAGAAATCAACTTTATAGGCTCGCTGTGCTGCTCTTCTGATTACAACATGCAAAAATGGTCCTAGGAATGCTGGACCTTAGCCTATAGATTATTTTAGGGTTTTATGTTCTTCTCCATTTTTGTTCTAGGACCCACGGGGAGTTATTGGGGGTCATAACCTCTTTTTGGTTTAGATTATCCTTTTTTTAAGAAGGTTTGAATGTATGAAGTTATGGCGACAGTAGAACTGGCGCTTACGAAAATTAGGCACAGCCTACTTTCCTCTTTTTCGAAAATTACTGACGTCACTGCTCAGTATTACAGAAGACCTCTTCATTGAATCTTGGAGTGCCTACGAAAGGTTTCAACATGGCAACTGATGTCGTTCTTAAAGGAATTTCATTTGTGTTATGTAACCTCGCTTTTCTGCAAGTTTAGGCTACTCGTGGCGATGAGGATGAGTGATGATATGATGAGTAATGAAGGGCCGCTCATAAAGAACACCCATGCCCATAGACCAAGATTCGAACTCGGTACACCTGACGTCGTGGTTAAAAGGGGATTATTTCTGTGTTTGTCAGAAGTTTTTGCTGGAGTAAACACTATTTCACTAATTAACTGTCCATATGCAACAGCACTGGCTACCATGCGAGAGACCCGGGTTCGATTTTATCAACCTGTTCAAGCGGCTCCGGCGCCTACCCAGCGTCGTATAAAGTGGGTACCTGGAGGAAACTCTGGGGGGTAAAGGCGGCCAGGGGCGTGGTCCTGGTCATATCACCCCCACCTTCGCCGTGATCAAGAAAGTGTGGGGCTTTAACTCCACACCCTCTATACGCATTCATGTTGTGGTGCAAAGCACAGGGTAGCACTTCACTTTTTATGCAATAGTACTTTGGAACAATCGTGATATTGATACGAAATAATTATTTCACATAGGATAATAATACCATCGCGTTCGATTCTTTCTTTTTCTATACTTCAAAGTAAAAAATCTACGGGCCACTTTCAAGCTTTTCGCACTTCTAAGCCTTTCAGCCTACAAATGGTCCGCAGCCCAGGTGTTCTATCTTTTATGGTGAAACAATTCACGAAGAACTCCCGCCGTGATTTCCATTCTCATCAAAAGTTTTGAACGAAGGAAGGAGAGGAAATCTCGAATTGAATTCTTTGCACACTTTCAGTCCTTTGCCTATGTGGGAGTCCTCCTGGATGCAAACAGCAAACTTTGTTTTGTGTTTTTCGTACCAAATGTCACATTGGCTTTTCTTCCACTCGGTGATGAAGTGTTTGGGGAAATAAGAAAACAAACATGTGGTTCTTGATTTTCATTATTTAGTTTTCTTGCATGATGAATTCATAAACATGTTTTAGGGATAGTTTCGAGGCAAATAGTGGTGAAAGCTGATTTTTCGAGACAAGGTATAAAGCGTTTCATTGATTGATTTGCTTTATCTTACTTCGGTATTCTGACATTTTGACTAATCGCGAAGATGAGGATGAGTGATGATATTATGAAATTGATGAAAGGACACCCATGACTGTGGTAACCACTCCGCCACGGGGGCCGGTTAAAGAAAGATTCAGATGCTTGTAAAATCGATAAGAGACCGACACTTGTTGCCCGAGTGTCTCGACCGTTCTAGATTAGAAAACTAGACTAAAAATGAAGATTGTTTCACTGCGAGACTTATTCAGACAGTAAATATTTTTAAAAATTTTGCCGGTATTCGTTTGCTTGGTAATGATTTAGTTTTCGTGGTTAGTATTCCTGTTCTGAAATAAAAATGAAACGCTCGCTCGCTTCGTATGCCACTTCTTGCGTCACGGCTGATGTGAGTGGGCATAGTTTTTCTCCTTCTTAACATCTATTTGATGTTTTCTGAGTCAATAGAATAGTAGTAATGCTATTTTAAATAGTAAACATAATACTAATAGTAATAACTGATAAAGTAGGTGTTAGGGATTTAAATTTTTATAATTAAGGGAAAATTTGGATGAAGAGGAAATTTTGAACCCTTATGAGGGAAATTATACTTTCCGGTTATGGCAACACTGATGTGGGCAACACGTCAAATCAGTATGCACTGAAACCATAGCAGCTGCATCAGAGAGTTTAGTAGTACATTTCATTTACACAATCAAATATTCATTTTCCTGTTTACACGCTTCGCAAAGTGAATTTTTTTGGAAACATCCTAGTACGAGTAACAAACTGGAAAGAGCAAAAGTTACTAAAGCGGAAAGAAACGAAAATATAGTAGAAAACGGAATCCATATAGCTACAAAGCAAGCACTCGTTTCTCAAGCGTGCAATTATATGTAAATTTACCTACAACGAACATATTAATATGGAAAGTTGACGTGAAAAACTCAATATGCTGACCAAGGCAGAAATTTATTTTATTATAAAACATAAACTAAACTATCGTCCTGTTGTGTACCTTGTTACATTTGTACTTGGTACAGAGTCTGAAGAAGACCTTTCTAGAAGGTTGAAACGTTACGTTTAGTTTATGTTTTATAATAAAATAAATTTCTGCCTTGGTCAGCATATTGAGTTTTTCATATCATGGAAACAAGGCTTAATGGTGCTATAAGTTGACGTTTATGCATAAATGCACCTCTTAATTTTATCGGGTATGTTCGACACCTCTCCCTAAGTAGTGTGAAAGTAACAATTCATCAATTAACGTATACGTTTATTGGGAAAGATATATTCAATTAACATAGCAATGAGCAGTTTGACATAAAAAAAATAATTACTCCTACGAGGAAAATGTTAATGCGCCATACGTGCCTATGCTAAGGGTGATACTATTAAGCTTGTCTCCATGTTAGAAAAACTCTACTGTTGCTGAACAAATACATTTTTAGTTTAGTTCTCAGCCTGAGGAAGACCTTGATGTAGGGTGGAAACGTCACGTGTAGTGTGTAGTGTTTTTTTTAGTGTATAATAAAGTTAATTTGGTCAGCAGCTGTAGGTTTTTTTTTAAAAAAATATGTTTAATAAAAATAATAATTACATACCTGAAATTGCCGTCCTTCTTTTGAATTCTCAAAAAATGTCCACATTGTCAGTGCAGATATATCCTGAAAAGAGAACAAATATATTCCAATGTTATACTTGAAATGAACCTGTTGTGTATTAGGCCGCATGAATTTCCCCCAATTAAATTAATACCATTCAAAAAACTCTTTATTTATTTGATCGTAATTACTAAAAAACTGGATATTACTTTTATCTACAATTAAATAGTCAGAGGGAAAGAACTGCTCCTTTATGTCTCACAGACAGATTGCTTCCCTTTGGAAACCCAGAGTTATCATACACAAGATCCCAAAGTTCCAATCTCCTTACAATTAAAACTCACAAAACTGCATTTTTAGTAACTCTTTTACTTTATCAGTGGTTAGGGACTGGAATGCACTTTCACATGAAATGAGAAAATCAAATTCCATAGGTATCTTCAAAAGAAGATTAAGAGAAAGTTTCATGGAGTGATTTTTTTTTGTTTTGTCAAATTAGTACGTGTTTAATAAATATTTGTAGTGGCCTGTTATGTATATAAACCTATATATGAGTGTGTGTACATGTATATATATGATTTATGTATTTCTTTGAATTCCATATTTTTACCGCTGTTGGTTTGACATGAAATGTATATGTGTGATCGTTATTTGCAATGTTTATATATGAATCAATTTATGAATATGTTCTATATTATGAAATTTTGTATGTGGTTGAGTGTAAGGAAAGGCATGAGCCTTAATCTCCGCCACAAATAAATAAGAGACAAATGAATAAATAAATAAACAGGTAAGTCAATTCGTCAAACTCCAGAAAAATTTAAATTTAAAGTCCGGCACAATTAAACGGCGTGACTCCGTTGTTAGCATATGCAGAGGATGTAAACTTATTAGGGGATGATGTAAATACAATTAAGAATAATGTTAAAGAATTTTCAAAAGCAGCTAAAGATATAGGGGAAGGTGGGGGAATGGCGCTCAGCGGGCAATGGCGCTCACCCCTCTGTAGTCGTTACGGAGGGTGTTATTGAAGAGTAACCCGTGCTGACATCTAGAACCCAGTACTACGAGGCACCAAACAAAAGGCGGCACATGTGGAGTTGACTTTTAAGAAGCAGGGTGCGAGAAACGAATTCGTCATATTTTGTTATAAAATTGGGAAGGAAAAATGTGCAAGGTAAGTAGACGGAACGTTTAAGCTAGAGTCTTGAAAATTTTACAGATATAATAATAGTATCTCTGTTTATTTCTTAACTATTATAAAGTAAAATTTTGAGGTTCTTCATGAGACGAGAAACAAAGAACATAATATGGCGCCTATCGGGTAATGACGCTCACGCTGTTTGTTAATGGAACATGAAGGGTGCAAAGACGTTTCTCATAATAAGCGTCCCATGTGTGCATTTTTGTTCAAAATTGTGCTCAATTTAATTTGTATCTGCATATTAATAAATATAAGTACTTAAAGATATAGTTTCTGTACAGTACAAAAATGGTATTGATTTACTGTTAGGATGATTACTGAGTGCCATTACCCTACTAATAGGGCAATTGCGCTCACACGCACATTGTTACTTTTTGACGTTTACAGAGATAACTATTAACGACAGGGAGCAAAGTAATACGCAGAGATGTACTACAAACATTGCTTTTTCAGGCCCACATTTTCTTTTTGTTTCACGGCGTACAGTTTTTAAGATTTTTAAAATCTCCCTTAGGTGGTCGCAATTCCCCCACTTTCCCCTAGGTTTGGAAGTTAACAAAGAGAAAATTAAATATATGCTTACAGACCGAAACCAAGTGTTAGGTAATAATCAAAATCTAACAGCAACTTGTTTGAACCAGTTTCCAAATTAAAGAGGAAATAAGAAGCCGGCTTAATTAAGGAAATGCGTGTTACTTTTATCTTCTCGTATAACATCTAAGAAACTAAAAGTTAAAAATATACAAAACAGTAATTTTGCCTGTAGTATTTATTATATTGATGCGAAACTTGGTCCCTTACATTGAAAGAGGAACATAAATTAAGTGTGTTTGAAAATAAAATCCTTAGAAAAATATATGGGCTTAAAAGGGATGAGGAGACAGGTGAGTGGAGAAGGTTACGTAATTTAGAACTACATAATTTGTATTCATGTCCAGATATTATTAGAATGATTAAATGAAGAAGACAGGTGGGCAGGCCATGTGGCACGAATGGGAGAGGAAAGAAAGAGTTTACACGAATCTTGTTGGGAAACCTGATGGTAAGAGACCAGTAGGAAGGCCAAGATGAAGATGGAGGGATAACGTTGAGATGGACCTAAAGGAAATAAGTAGGGATGGAAAATAGGATATAGATCTTGCCCAGGATAGAGACAGATGGAAGGACTGCGTTGCTGCAGCCATTAACCTTCGGGTTTAAGAAGGCTAGAGAGTGATTGTGAAAGTCCGGCACAACAAGACCATGACAGGAAAATACACCATTAACTCGCTTACGGCAGAAAATTTACTTACCCGTTTCTTTTACCCCTGGCCCTTCAATTGTACTTTCATCTAATTGTAGAGAGAGAGACAGAGAGAGAAACATCACAAAAAATAAACACAAATGAAACAGTTGCTGAAACCTACAGATAAGAATTAATGGAACCCTCTCCTGGGTGAAGCATTCTTACACAACGTTACTCTATAGAATTTATGTTCAACATCAAAGGTTATTTTGTAAATCAGGTTGCGATTAGTTAAATGAACAATGCTCTTTCAACTGAAAACATATACGCAACTTTTGAGATACTCATTTTGATAATTGCATAAGTCAGTGATTTTGACAGAAAACACCAAGTTTACGTTAATTAAAAACGACTGAATTCCAGCGACATCTGGTAGAAAAAAACTCTATAGAGAGCATAACATCTACCTTTCATTGCAGTTATTTTCTAATGTAATGAAAATTAAAGAGAAACATCGTGTAATGGAAATACCTACTCTAACAGGAATACATGAATGACAAATTATACCATTTGGCCTTCATTTAGCATCCCAGGTTAAACGTGCTATTATGGACGGATTCAGAGGCGGACCTAGGTGGGTGCAGAGCCTGGGATATACAATCGAGTAAGATAAGGCAACACTGCGCAGTTTATGTTCATTGTGTTTTATTGAAGTTATGAATCTATAGTAACATACGGAACGATTATTTTTATCTAGCACAGGGCGCGAGGCCAGTGGTGTAATATAATGCAATTTATTATGTTTATTTACAAAATTGAGTGTGTCCATTCAATATCTTCCAAAGTGGCAATTTTTAATCATATCCAATAACTTTTCTATCATAAAACTTTCTTGTTTACTTTTCATTGAATTTTGACACTGTAGTGAATTTAACACAGTTTAAAATTAAATGATATTTTCCCTTCATGATTTAATTCTATAATTAAACGAATAGTGTGCATATTTAACTATTTTGGACTGCAATATTTCAACACCATTTTTATTATGTTTGGCACTCTGTGTAGAATATTTCAGTAATTTTAGATATCTTGTCAAAAAATCCATGACGCCAAGAAAAATCAAATTAGTTGCTTGATTCGAAAGGCCAGCGTCCTACAAACAATTATTTTTATCTGGCGCCGGGTCTTCTGAAATGAGGGGCTTGGCGAGTGCCCGAGTTGTCCCTTCCTAGGACCGGCTCTGGATGGATTAAAGGAGTGGGTTAACATCGTACTTCCTTGACGACTAAGATTAACGTCATCAGTTCATATTAGTAATATAGAGATCCGTACCGAGGCCACACCTTCCCATACTTATCGATACAGATGTATGTAAAAATCGAAGGAATATCGTGACTTGGTCTCCGATGAGTCCTGTTTTGCCCCGAGACTTTAGTGTACGAGAAGGTATAATGTAAGAACATTATGTCTAAATCGAAATTGTTTTATTGTGCAACTTATTTATGCGTATGGGTGGCTGTGTTATGTAGACAGTCACATTTTACCAGCGTTAATTGCAAAGAAAATCAGGCAAATTATGTTTAGACTCCAGAACGAGACAGGAATTGGAAAGTCGAAACGAAAGCGAGAACGAGATAGAGGTGCTCATTCACGAGACGATATCACCTCTAGAGCAGAGGTTGACCCCCTCCCCTTTTCTGCCTGTTAAGATCAGAAATTAAGCGATCGGTCAATCCTTCTTTCTGTTCAGACGTCTAAAAGTATCATAACTTCAAAGAACATAGTGGGAATCCGCCCTTTCCCGTAAGAGAATCTGGTTAACCATGATGATATATAGCCTAAATCCACCTGATTACTTGTTGCATCAACATTGTATAGTCCGCCTGTGTTTGTCCTATGGTTAGTCGAGACCATTGCCGGAAGTGCGCATGCGCTGTCTGGACGAGTCCACTGGCAAAATAGGGGTGGAAAGGATAAGGATAACAGGTCCGCGAAGAAAAGCAAGCCATAAGAAACAAAACAACCGAACACATTGTAACGAAATACAGATCTGAAACTTACAGATATCAGTACAGTCATACGAACACTTCTAGGTTGTAATGATACAACTGAAAGTCAATGAGGTTGTTACAACCAAGAAGTGGCCGTGATGGTACAATCGAAGTCAGCAGTCATTATTTTGATCGGCGTGTTACCTTATAGAACTTCCTAGAGTATTGGGATGTAACAAAATATCCCGAAAGGGGAGCCGAGATAATACAATTGACGAAACACAATAATGTTCAACAATGGACAATTCTCATCCCCAAAAGCCAAGGATCAAAGTACACTGACACTTGCAAAGTCAACCTGTAATTAAGAGTAGGAGCTTGATATGATTTCATTTATGGCGCAAGATAAGATAACCTATTGTCCGTTCCCTTTTGTCAAAGCGTCCTTTCGTATAGGATTAACGTTCTGATTCAGGGAACACAATGGAATTAAACCAGGTAAAGTAATTAAACAGTGGCGGATACTGATTAGTTTGAAATTGGGTCTACATTTTGATAGCTGCATTCTGCAGAAACCCGTTACCATGTAAGTTGCTGCGTGGTCATGGTCAATGCAGGGAATTAAACGAAAGATGTCCACCGTATTGAGTTTCCTGTAATCCCTCACCTAATACTGCATTTGTGCATTTATTAGGATACTAAAGGCAACAATCACAAATCGAGACAGTTGTTCTAATACATATACAAAAAAAACTTCAACATTCTGAAACTATCGTAAGTTTTAGACTCAAGTGAACTTTAAATTGTTACGTGAACATCAACGTAACAAACTAAGTTTAATTTAAGATCCATTGTGACACGCATCTTCAGTTTTCTCAGATCTGGTTCTGGTCAGAATGATAACACGTGTCGGACATTGTATCTTATGACTAGGCCCTGACTAGGGGTATTAAGAATTCTTCGCAGTTTGTAACACTGTCAATCATCCGGAATGAATGGGGGTAGCTTCATTCGACTGTGCTTATAGCTTGTTGGAGGTTTTCTAAGCAGCTACTGCACGGAATGACTATAGGTTTGCAACTAAACTAAAAATGTTCACGGAGACACACTAGAATCTATGGGAAAATTATTATATCATGAGATCTTTTGACACATAATGTTACAAGCACATCGCCGGACGAAGCATGTTCGAACCCTTTCTACAGAATTCGAGCCAGTGTGCCGAGATAAAAAAAAGCTGGAATGGGGTAATTGGTTAAAACATTCTATTGTAAGCTCGGTTATTCGAGTCTCCGTCCCAGCAATTGTTTCTTTTTATGAATTTAGGTTAATACATGCTTTTTTTACAATCATCCAATTGGTGTCACTAGAATTTCCAAATGTTTATTTTCAATGAACCATATTAATCACACCTGTGATGCAATATCAGTTTTAAATTTGTTATCACTTATTGGAAATATTTCAAGCATGAAGGATCAGAGATGGCGCCGTTAATCATTATAACGCTTCCTTTTGGCAAACGTCAGTTAGTGTTTAATACAGTAATTGAGGAATGTGAAGATTAATAGACTTATAAAATATTTAATAAATTCAATCCAGAATTTAAATGAAGGTAGGGATATAATTGTATGTGTACGTGTAGTATTTTTATTCCCGACCTTGTGTTGACTACTTAGTTGCTGTTGAATTCCTCAAATTTGGTATTTCACTATGGACTCCGTGGTCTCATAACCCCCTCGATTTCGCAAGGATTTTTTTTATGAAGATTATGTGTTGCTAAGTGTGAAGAAAGGAATTCTGGAGCGTGGAAAGTAATTTTTGGAGATCTACTTGCTACGAAACTTACATTTTTTAAATATTTAAATTCCTTACCTACGTAACGTTCATACGGTTTTCCATAGCTTCTATCATCACAGGCGCACGTCTACACATTCTCTTTTTCTTCTTATGATTGACTTGTGGAATGGAATAATTTGCTATATGTTATTGTGATGTATTGGCGGAAACAGCTGCGAGACGCGATGAGGAATATCATTCAACATATTGTTGAACGGTATCCTCAGCGTGTGTAAATACGTTATCTTCTGGAACATTGTGCTCTTTTTTTTTTTTTTTTTTGGCAACTGCAGGCCGTAAAGGGGAGGGTTGTATTTTCTGAATGACTTGTGGGATGGGATAATTTTGCGACTTCTTATATGATGGAACGTAAGGGGAGGGTAGTATTCTGTGGAAAAGGACAACAAAGACTTTGAACTTTAACTTCGACCCGCAAGTGCCTAGGCTTGGGATAAAGAGGTAAGTTACCTTATGAGGTTTAATTTTTTTAGTACCTTTCTAATGTTTCAGTGCAGAAACTAGTGTTGGGCAGGTTGCTCCGGGCAGTTTCTAACATGCCTTCCAAAGGGACTCTATAGAGAAAGGCGGGACCGCGATAGCGGTAGCAGGCGGTAGGTTAATTACCCCAGGGACGGAGCTCGGAATAGGCGGGAAATTTTGACAGCAATTTTCATGACATTTCTTCGGGTACAACCCTGAAAAACCGACTTACATCCATCGGTACGGGTGCTACGAAACTAACATGGGCGCAAGTAGACTTCCACCTCGCAACTTCAAACGGCTAAATCTCAACTATAAACGGCTGTACAGTAATAAATACTTCTTTCCGCGCTCCAGAATTTATTTCTTCACACTTAGCAACATCACAATCTTCATTAAAAAAAATCTTTGCGAAATCGAGGGTGGGTTATGTCACCACGGACCCTCACTAAGAACATCACCTGCTTTATGCGTATTGTGGAACCACACGCAAAATAACCTTCTCAGACCTGCGACTTCCGTGCATCGTACTCCCGCGTGGAGGGGAGGGACATGCCTCTTTACGGCCAGAGTTGAACCGATGGAAGGAAAGATGCGCGAAAGCATTTGGCCGAAGGTTCTTTTGTTTGTGGTCGCACTATAGTGGTCTAAGGATACCTTGGGAAATATAAGAGGATTTGCTTTCTATGACATGAACCTCTTATCAGAATTGGCGGTAGGTTCTCCTACAGGCAAAAAGTTGGGTTGCAAGAAGAGTCGATACATAGCAATTCGTAATAGTTGATTTAGTAGGAATTGTAATTTATAATAATTATTTGCAATGTGACTATAAATTAAATACTTTTCCAACATATCTAAATCTGTTTCATTTATTTGAAAAACCTTTTCTCTGTGTATGTGTAATATTTCCCTAGTCATTTCTGAGCTTCATAAACTATATAGTTTCCGGTAGAATTACTTTAAAAAAGAAACTGATGGTGGACTAACGGGATTTTGATTATCTGATAAGGGAACTCGTCAAGTTTTAGTAGTCCAAACGTGTGCCTTTAAATTTGGGGCCCGACAAATATCAAGACTGTACTTTATCTCCTGCCAAGTGCTTTGCTGCATTTGTGGTGTAACGGTTTATCAAGAGTCGATTATTCTCTATTGATGGGCATGTAAACCTATTTTTTTCGGTTTCTTTTTATATAAGTTGTATGCCCTCACAAATTTGAAATACAGGGACATCAATCGGATATTGAAATTCAGCAAACGAAAAACAGCATTGAACTTTCTGTCGCACTGTGAAAGCTGACATTTTAGTCCAAGCTTCTTTATATATAGTGGTAGTATAGCGTGGTGCTATGCACAGGGGAGCACTTTACTTTTTTATTTTTTATATATAGTAGTAAAACTTGAAGATTTCTGTCTCAAAACAAACAACAATTATTCTAGCGTTATTGGTAGTATTTCTACCGGATACGCTGTATATATTAATACACACACACACACACACACACACACACACACACACTATATTACATGTGTGTGGGGGGGAGGGAGGGAGGGAATAATTACACCCAATGAAATCAGTTCACGCATAGTGTCACTTGGTTTGATTTGTTTTCTGTTATTTACCGTAGCCTTTTTGTTTCTTTTGGCTAATCGCAATGATGAGAATGAGTGATGATATGAAATTGATCCAGGATCACTCGCAAAGAACATCCATGCCCATGTCGTGATTCGAAACCGAGACCCCTGGTGTCTTGCGCGCTGTGATAACCACTCCCCTACGGAGGCCGGCATAGTGTCACTTGGAAAGGAACCTTGCGTACCGAAGTGACACGACAAGCTGTACGTGTCGCTTTGGTCTGAAAGCTCCCTCAAGAAATCCAGAATACAAAAATATGAACGGATGAACAGCTAAATGGAATTAACGGAAGCAATTCTCGCTTCATATAGTGAACGCGAGTGAAATTCTCGTCGAATTGGGCTGCCTGCAAAGTGAAAAGAAATTCCTATATATGCTCTCTTGCGTGCCACAAAAACTCCATCCACCCTCCCTAGCCCCAAAGCGTGACTCACCACGCTGAGCAACTGGTTGCCTCGCGATCCGAAACCATTTTTCCCCCCCGTTTTTTGATGAGAGACTAGCTCGGCTCGCGGTAAAACATGCATTTGCGTACCTGAACAGGGAAGGTCTGGGGGCGGATGTGGGGGAATACGGAATCTCAACCGCACAAAAACTCCAGTCATCATTTGCATTCGTGCGGTTTTCTGATGCTCTTTGAGGTTCGTAAAACATGGATTATTAACAGCGGCTTACGGTGACAAACCGTGACTGCTACAGGTCAATGATGTTTGGGTAGCACATGGATACGACGCACCAAAGCTACCAAAAATGCCACTGGTGTTTGGAATGGGTAATACCGTGTCAAATTTACGAATACAAATCAGTTTCGAAGCTTGATTTTTCTCGTTTTCTTCATTTTGATAAATAGCCATTTAATATATGAAAAATTCATACAATTAAGCTTTTTGAAGTGATGGCTTTTGTAGTTAGGATTTCCTCTCGAAATCTGGAATTTCCAATCCTGTTCTTGTCCCGGTGTCCAAGGAAAAGTTTTGACATCTCTATTCTCGAAATAATGGATACAATTAATTTAAATACTTGTTATAACAAAGTATTGCACATAACTCGTAGAACTGTTATCGCCTCGTAATCAAGGGGTCCCGGGTTCTATACCCGGTGGAGGCACAGTGGTTCGGATCCCACTTTAAACTGTAGGTCCAGTCCCGATTAGCCTTACTGTGCATAAAGTGGACTTAAAACACCAAATCAGAAATCAGAATAACTCGTAGAACCTATCTTTAATAAGATGGTAATCCTTTTGGTATGTCTGAAAAGTCACATAGTAAAATATATTTGATTTAGGTGAATTATCTTACATTCTAGTCTACTATGTCTAAAACAGTATAAATTTCAGTCTCGTCGCTACAAGTAGGAATTTGACTAAGTCGATTTCATGCTCAAGTAGGTTAATCGAAGAATGTGCTTTGACTGAGAATCGAACGCTGGATCCCTTGATTATAAGACAACAGTATTAGCCACTACGCTATCCTGGTCGCGACAAATATCGAAAGGTAGATTTTTAAAAGATTATTTAGTTACAAAATAGTGTGTCATTACAATTTAAAAAAAAAACTAGTTATGCGCTATGCTCAATGGTATTAACCATAATTGGCATATCTATATTCTGAAGAGAGTATTATAATTTTAATTATGCCAGATTCCCAGATGTGTCAATTTGCGATGAAATATTATCGTAAAGCCTCAATTGAAAATATATATATATATATATATATATATATATATAGAAATGTCATTCTCTAAGTTTGAGATGACATCCGCCAACATCATAGAAAAAATCCCGAAACCATCCCCAAAACTAGCAATCTCTATACGAGTTGAAATAGTCAATCAGAGATCTCCATCAGGTTGGTGATGTACCATTATTTCAGCACCTTGAGAATGATTTACGATTAACAATTATCAAAACAAAACAAAAATCAAATTTGATGATTTGATTTGCTCCTCAGATTTGTAAACATCCGACATTTATCATCCTCATAATTCAACAAATACAGTAAGCTTATGGAAGAAATATCAATGTTCAATTTAGTTTCGTAAAGGCTCACCATGTAAATACAGGAAATGTACGAGTGGACATATATGTCAAAGTTGCCCGATTATCCGAATCTATCTCACTTACGAGGCTTCCATATACGGACCTACTCCCAAGAGTTATAAACTTCAAAATAAACGGAGACAGTGGTGCATAGTAAAATTTCAATCCACGGCTAACACATATAAGTGGCTTGCAGACCATTCAGAAAATAAACCTAAGTTCTATTCATATAATTTACCAAGATCAGTTATAATCTTTATTATACGATTACGAACGGGCCATGTTCGCACTAATGATCACCTAGCACACATAACATCAAAACAAGCCTGCATATGTGGGGAAATAAATCAAGATGCTACACATCTCTTTCTACAATGTCCATATTTTGATAGAGAACGAGATTGCGCCGTGATTAGCTAACAGGGGCGCCGCGAAATGTTCCAATATTTTCACTGAAATTCCATCAATGATATGATTGTTCCAAATATGCGCTTATTTAGTACTTTTTACATATAAAATGTTTCTGAATTCGAAATATGTGTTTATTTTTTAGCCTAGGCAAGTAACCTAACCACACTAACAGAGCGTTGTAAGTGTTAAATAGGCCTACATTCCGTCTTGTGTGCCGCAGAAAAATCTTGAAACGCGAAGAGTGCCGTAAAACGAAAAAGTTTGGGAACCCCTGAATAATGGTGTGCGCCGTCATGGTGTTCCATTCCCTGCATCCCTAATTACCCCTCCTCCCATCATATGGCTCATCCACGATATGCCAGAATATGTAACTTGACCATTTAGTATACATAATTTTATTTCTTTCTTATATTTCCCATGAATAACAAGTGCATAATGAACTCATATTGGAACTACACTGCAGACAAGATGACCACAATCGACTCGCAATCGATAGGGTCAGTAAGAAGAAGATTTACGATTGGCAATCAACATAAAATCTTCTTTTGGGATATAAGAAGGCAAACCTTGATAAGAAGTTATTTAAAGCTGATAAACAGAGTGTGTAAATTGAACGGAATATAGATGAACGGAAAATCTTTGCTACATTTAATAGAAAGGGAAATGTAGTCATAGCATAAATGTGGAATATACGTCGGAAAATGTTCGAAAATATTAAAATTGTATGTAAAAAATAACTAAAAATGTAAAATGTCCCACTGGCGGACGGACGAACACCATGGAAGCCTTACGGTTGCTTTTTTCAGCTTTCAGAACCCTGATTGAATCGTATCCCTAGCCCAAGTCTACTACATGCCACCAGTATTAATAACCTTGACATTCATTCAGACTTTGATTTCGATCTACGTACATCTCTAAACATAATCAAAGGTTTGCTC
The DNA here is from genome assembly GCF_977018435.1 of Lepisma saccharinum. Taxonomy (NCBI): domain Eukaryota; kingdom Metazoa; phylum Arthropoda; class Insecta; order Zygentoma; family Lepismatidae; genus Lepisma; species Lepisma saccharinum. The sequence goes on from NC_139229.1 coordinate 121,831,421, forward strand.
TTCAAGTTCATACGCACTTTATTACATAGTGGGTATCTCTCATCCATACGAAACCCAGATAAGGAGTTTGAATGCATTTGTTATGTTCGCTTAATGCGCATATCGATTACTTCCCTTCGCTTCAAGTGGGTACCTGTCGCTTTACCATCCTTATCTGCCGATGGAAGCGAGCTTTCAATGGCTTTAGCTAGACTGCCATATGTTGAACAATCAATTCTCCGAAGCTGACCTCGTGACTTACAGGATTCGCATAGTTTACAGTGTTTGAGTTTCGATAAAGTCTCGTTCATAAATCGCAGTGTGGCTTTCATGCAAATGTAGAATGCAAACAATACTCACAGAGTTGCACGAAGTCCCGAGTATATTATCGTACAGTCAAAGAAAATCCTACAACTTACACCTTATCTGAAAAAAACAACCCTGCACCGTGTACTACTTCTGGACTTTCACCACTACCTACTGCCAAAAACAAACATAAATCTAAAGGATTTTAGGAGGCGTTTTTTTTTATTCCATAACAAAGGCAATTTTCTGCTGACTACATTTATATGTTACGTTTTGTCGACTTAAAAACTACCAGAAAATGCAAGTCATGACAACTACTTACTCGTGCGTGAATCAGAACTACAGGTTGCCAGCCACCGTGGCAGAGTGGTTAGCACAGCGCGCTACAACGCCAGATTGATTGATTGATTTAGTTTATTTTACTTCGCGTTTTATGCCTCTTGGCTAATTTGCGAAGATAGGGATGAGTGATGAAAGCTACAACGCCAGAGATCCCTGGTTCGAATCCAGGCCTAGGCATGGGTGTTCATGAGAGTGTCCCTTCATCAATTTCATCCTACATCCTCATCTTCGCGATTAGCCAAAAGTGTTAGAAAAGCGAATTAAAATAAACCAAAGAAAAGTACAGGCTGTTGCCAAAGAGAATCTTTCAAGCAAGAAACCATACTGTTCACTAATGAATTACTGGCTGAGGCCTGTTCAAGTGTTGAGTGAAGCTCTTTTCACAAGTATTTGCGATACACAACCATGCTTATGCTTTCCCTCTCTCTCTTCCCATGTCTCTGCCTCCTTAGCTGTGTCCTTCTCACCTTCTCTAAAGTGGTAGAAAAGTTATGTGAAAATAATAGTATTAAATTCAAATTCAGTCTTTCTCTTCTATGCCTATAATCCCCCCGCGCACCTCTCTCTCTCTCTCACACACACACACACATACACGCTTTCTGTGAATAGGCATTGCGTTATTGAAAAATAAGATTTAGATCCGAGAAAATAAGACCCTCCTGCAATCGTCACCGGGTCGGTGACCTGACGTATATTTTTCCTTTCTAGAAGTGACAAATCTTTTTGTATGCTTCGAACTGGCCGTGTGACCTCAACCTGCCAAACTCTCTCGAGCATGAACTGTTCCCACTGCGTATCCACTCTTAACAAGTTAACGGACAGGAAAAAGAATGCTAGTGGTAACCGTGAGTCTGTGCTGCGTTGTTGCATAGAGAGATTAATGAATTTCTGTTTTCGAGGGCTCGTGGCGTCAAAACGAGGGCTCAGCGAGCAAAGCTAAAGAGAAAAGTTGTTTGGGGTGGGTATCTATTCTCTACGCAATGCGAAAGTTTGTCGGTGTTCTACAACTGCACTCTGTACGTATCCATCTCCTCACACACACATGGGGTGTATGTGTATATATATGTTCAAGTGGCTCTCCTCAGACCTCATTTCTTCCTTCCACTACTACTTAATGATCTTTATATCGCACTTTAACTTTGAATTCCAAGAGCAATTTCAGACATCACAACGAATATTGACACTCCAATTACATCATGAGTATGTAAACCGGAAGTTAGGCGCTACACAGCTAAAGTCAACAACATGTCTGTGTAGTCGCCAGAGCAGCTCAACATTAACACTAATTATATATACTCTGAGACAATTTAACGTGACAGTAACGTAGCAGCAGAATTGCCAACTAGCACCTTTAAATGTATTCGTTGTTTGCATTGTAAAACATTTACCGAGTGGCCGAACTTAAGTGTTTGAATGAGGCTACAAGGTAACCTTTTTATGTTTGTATTAACAGTGAAGAATTATGGGGTACGACGAAGCTTTGTGTAATTATAGTGAAATATTTCGTAGTAAAATGCGATACGGAAATGTATTTTAAGATTGCAACGTGTATTTGAAGGGTGCAGCTAATTACATAGCATCACATATACATTTCTATCACAAGTTACATACGCACATCGCGCTGCGACGCCAAGGGTCCCGGGTTCGAATCCCGGCCGGGCTTGGTTGTTTGTGAATGTCCATTCATCAATTTCATCATTTCATCACTCATCCCCATCTTCGCAAATTAGCAAAGAGGCACAAAACGCGAAGTAAAATAAACTAAATCAAAATCAAAATCAAAAATCACAAGTTACATACAACCCCAGTTATTAATAAGGATCGTTATTTCAATCATTACAAACACAACTCATAAATAAGTGTGACGATCTCTACGCGAGAGGCTAGTATTGGGGGAAAACATGCTGGTCAGAAACTCCACGTTCCAAGAGGAGTTTAGGTATTTATTTAAATTAGGGAAATACTTACATAACCAAGTTAATTGAATCATTGTATGTGGATTTGTACTTGCGACAAAAACACACATGTTCAATGTACGCCATCCGTTATCCGAACAGAGGTTCATAAGTTGTCACTATAGACAAACTTTGGGCGTAAGGAAAGGGAAGGGGGGCATCACCATCATCGGATAATAATGCCAGCCTTAAATTTTATATTTTTCAAACAGATAATTTTATTGCAATAACCTTATTTGCGTTAATTATCATGAGGAACAGAAAATCACAAACAAGACAGGTACGTGGTTGTTTCTCGAGGGGCAGCACTATTTTGTGAAAAAAAAACAACAACCTTTTTACTCCCGCTAGCCAGAAGAAAATATCCTGTTTCCACCCCCTCCTCCCATACGCACATGAATAATGCTGCGGGCGTCCATAGATCCATACTAACCCAACTGCAACTATGGCAGTGGCGGATTGACGATGTTTCCTTGGGTGCGGGTGAGCACTGTTTCTAGCACTTGTCCACTAGGTACATTAATAGTTTATTGTTAGTTTAGACGTCTGCAAGAAAAAAAAAGTGACATCTTAATTTTATTTTATTTCTAGCTTTTAAAGAACTAACAGTGAGGAGGATGAGTCACTATTTACTCTTTAAACTGACCAATTATTGGCAGCTCAAAGGTTACTAAGATGCACCGTACTGCGCCTAGCCCTCAAGAGGAAAATTTAGCTGATAACTGCATCAAAAACTTGATAAAGCGAAAAGAACGTTGTGTTTAAATCTTAAAACATTGTACATATCGATACTTTATTATATCAACAAATTAGAGGTTCAAACATGATGTAGGGCTTAAGGTTGGGCTCTCTGAAAATAGCTCGTTGGGGTGACGTATTCACTGCACATTCGCGAACAACAAACACGATGCACGGTATTGAGAAAGCGGCACAGTCCGAGAGGAACGTAAGCGACAAGCGACACGTGCAGCTTGCCGTGTTCTTCGGTACCAAAGGTTCAATTGATTACTTAGTGTTCGATTGCAGTCATTGTCGTATTCGATTGTCGCATTTCGGGACTGGACCTACAGTTTAAAGTGGGATCCGAACCACATAGTGGTTCGATACCTCTACCGGGTATCTACCTCTACCTCTACCGGGTATCGAACCCGGGACCCCTTGATTACAAGGCGACGACGCTACCACTGCGCCATCGGGGTGGCCTCGGAATCTCAGAGTTGCGAGAGGCAATCAAACGGAAAGATTTCAGGAATGGCTGGCGGGCGTTGTTGGGGTTTATTAGAGTGGGGGCGTGACCTTGAGCGGTAATTCGGTGACGGTAAACGCTGGACGTTATGCTGACATATTGGTAACCTTTTTTTCTGCCTGCCCTCGATGACTATGACCCAGATGAAGAAACACTCTTCCAGCAAGATGGTGCAACTAGATATACTGCCAGAGTGTCTATGGATGGGCTTAGACTCACATTTCGGATTCGGCAAGAGATCCACAATATTCCGTTGGAGATGCTACGAAGCGTCATGGGCGGATTCACTCTGAGACCCCAAACAATGTGTGCAACACCAAGGACGCTATCTTACTGACACCATATTTTTAAAAAATGAACATTTTTCAGTTACACTAGTAATTTTAACTCGTGTACAGTACATTCATGTTCAAAAAGTATATAATATTTGCTCTCTATTTTTTGTGAATTTCTTAAATCTTCCCGTTTGAGTGCCTCACCCTATATTTGTACGAAATAAAGAAACACATGGATAAAAGACAGCTATGAGTAGCTTGCAATAATTTTCGATGTGTATCGAAGTGGGTATTCGTATAATTGATAAAAGAACGATAAACTTTTACACATTTTATGCATTACAGACTATTTATGGGGTGAATTATGACACATTCGTTTAAAAATGTGTTTCTTTCGACATTACGAGATGTACTGGCCACAATGGTCTTGTCAAGTGTTGGGCGATATATCGTCCAACACTAGTCATGTCAGAGGTGTGCCCGACATCTGGCTATATTATTGAATTAATGTCCAGACGAAAGAAAGAGAGTTTAAAGTTATAGTACAAAAAGGATAATTCTCTTACAACTATCGTATGAACTAGAAACTTAATTTAATGTACAGTCACCCGCAATAAAAATGTGACATCTAAATCCTGATATACTCACCTCATTGTAAAGTGTTATGTTATTTGCCTAACTCTACGGCGGTGGTAGGAAAGAAGTTGCCATTGAAAATTTGCTATTAAAATCCACTAATCACCGTAGAGTTAGGCATTAGAATTATGTATGAACTCTTCGCAACATCTTAATTGACCGCCCTAAAAAAATTGTTCAAAGTCCTGAATTCGTAAATTTGGCAACATAGCGCTTCAGATTCCACAAATGGTATCCAACTCGCAACAGTTTTTTTTTCAAAACGAAAACACTATTGTGAATTTCTTTCATTCTTTCACATTCCATGAAGTTAGAAACCCTAAATCAGTAATACAATACGCAATTTTAAAAAAATCGTAAATTGGAAATACGAATGTTGATATTTTTTTAAGAGTATTCGTTCTGAAATAGAAAATAGAGGAATTTATGTGAAGTTGGAAACACTGAACTGGTTCTCCACCACATGGAGAGAATTGACATCACATTTGAATGCAATGAAGCAAATTTCTCTCGATTTTAGGCAAAATTACAGTAAAGATAAATTGTACAATACCGGACTATTCTACAAACTGCGTCTTTTCCCTGAACTATGGCGAAAAATGGTTCGGAACTCCGGGAATATGTTCTTTCAACTGAGATCGACTTGTTTTACAGAGTTTCACGTTAGTAATCTCCTGGAGCAGTTGGTTAGACGGTCGTCTTGTTATACTTTTTCATCAAGAACGAAACATCGTAGGTTCAAATCTCACCCACTTCGGTTTCTTTTTCTTATTGTTATTTACCGAGTACGAAGTGTTGTAATAATGTAATATAAGATTATACTAAATCACTGTAAATAGTTATGCGATGCATACCTCGGCAATGTTTCTACTCAACTTCTTCATTCTTCAATGATTGGCAGTATTTTTGGCAAGACCTTTCTATTCATTCATCTGCCAAAAGGTATGTTAACACACATTAAATATTTATATGTCTTAAATATATGTTCTTAAACAGGATGTTGTAATCAATGTGTCCCGGGTTTTATATCAGGTAGAGAATCTTTGCACAGTGGTTCGGATTCCTGTTTAAACTGTAGGTCCAGTCCCGATTAGCCTATCTGTGCGTAAAGTAGACTTAAAAGAACAGCAACACACATATCATCATACACACAAATACGATGTTCTTTGTTTGTGCTCTTCACTGCGGACCTAAAATATACGTTGGAAATCAACGGAAATATCCAAGAAACGTAGATAGCATTCTCGTTCAAAGCCGTTTACTTTCAGATATTTTGATGCGTTCGGTTCGAGGGATGAAGCCATACACATTTCTCTTGTGGTGTAGTGAAGTGCGAAGTGGAAAGTTTTAGGTATTTGCTCGAGTCTTTAGGATAGCTGAGGAATGCTCGTAGGATTGAGCATCATGACTAGGGCTCGGAAGTTGATGACCTAAAGAGAATTCAAAAGATGACCTATAGAATGACCTAAAAATGGTAAAAAAAAATATTACAAAATAATTTTCGCTGTAAAAATCAAATCTTGATTTCTTTCATAAATTACAGGAGTAAGTATTCTAATAAGTCGATGAAGTCCGTTGTTTGGTGATTGAAACCACTGAAGCAAAGGGGAAAATAGCAACTAAGTGATAATGTAGTTTTCTTTGTTTACTTCAAGGTTACATAAGATATACCTCAAGGTTTTTCTTTATAAATCATTCATCTCCTTTCCCGTGGAGGCACATAGTGGTTCGGATCCCACTTTAAACATTAGGTCCAGTGCCGATTAGCCTTACTGTGCATAAACTGGACTTCAAACAACAAATAAACCAATTCATCTCCTTTCAGAGTGGGCCTTCTACGATACTGTAGTCGGCCAGCATCCGAAAATACAGTTCTGCTTCGGGTACACCAGAGTATAATTTCATTTAATATTGTGACTAATTTTACTTTAAAACCACATATTAAAGCGATAATAGTGTCCAGAAAAAGATCCTCAAAGCAGTCTTCACACAAAGTATTTTTATCCATTGCCAAACATTTTTGTTAATAATATTGTGCTTTTCCATTGACCATATTTTCGATTCATGGTGAATTTGCTAAAAGGACCATGTCAGGGAATTTAAATATTTAAGTTTTACTAGTAAATGCACTTAAAATGCACGAAACAACAGGGAAGGAGAAAAATAAACCTCAAAATTAAATAAAAAGCAACAAACAAAAACTGTTAAAAATACTGACAAATAAACTAAAAGCCAAGAAAGGCCGAAAAATGAAAAGAAAGTAAAATAAAAAGTGTTTTCAGCCTCTAACTTAAGGGAAACTGACATGATATCAGGTTTAGCATTGTTTTTAAGGGTCAGAAAAAAAGTTGATCTTTCATCAACTTTCGGACCCTAATTACTAATTATGACCATTGAAAAAGTTGGAGGGAAGGAGGCGGCTTACTTAAATTTTTCTTGCTGAGAGATCGTATCGTCCCATATCGCCACTTTATAAGTTGAATATGCCTTTCCTCTCTCTTTTCCTACAGTCTTTGGAAAAAAGCTGAAGTTTCTTGGCAACCGGGGTCTGATTCAAATTACTCCTTTTCGCTCTCCTGTTCCTACTTTAAACAAACAACAAAATACTTCGTAACTAAACAATTGCTTGTTCAAAACACGGAATTTACACATAATTTACAAAATATGAGAAAACACCAATAGAAATGTTCATCATTTTTCCCTTTCAGCTTGTCTCGATTTTTTCTGAATTCGTTTCCTCATAAAAATTGCCATGAGGAAATTATAGACATGACATTATATGTAAATTGGCTTCTTCAAACTGGTAGCAAATTTTAACATGAGCTACCTGGAGAAGAGGTAGCGTGCTTGATTCTCACGAGTGAAGTCGTAGGTTCGATTCTCCACCTAGGCAGGATTCTTTTCAGGAGTATATCGTTGGGTGTAAATTTATCCACCGTGCTAAGAAGTTAACATTGATCTCTGTATTTCATGAGGTGAAAGGAAATAGTAAGAGGAAGTTAATTCGATGATAGGAGGAAGTCACATGTCACGTGAAATGCACAATCAAGTTAGGTAGAGCTAAGTCTGTGATGGTGGTTCCGAATATTGCAAAGTTAGTGGGGAAAGTTTGTTACACCTGATACTCGTACTTTCTGTTGAAATAGACAAACATTTTAGATACAAACCAGTGACGAATTAACGATCATTCTGAGGTTTTGATTTTTTTGTTTGTCACTCACTATATAAATACTTATTAGTAGTTTCTTATCGCATCGGCCTCCGTCGCAATAACCATTTACTTATGTTAATTGGCGATTTACTATTAGTTTTAGGCGCATGGTAAGATGGTGGTGAGGGGATTGAGAACAGTCGTTACGAAAGAACGGACATAAAATTACTAATCTTAGCAATTTGAACCGATTAAACTCTCTCCTTCGTTACAGTAATGCACTACATCACTACTTAACATAACTGTGTTTTTTTTTAGTATATCGAAATAATCAATATTTTAGTTCTCAGTGAACAACATAAGCAATACATAACTTAAACAACATTACATTTTGCATCCTGAATACATATATGTGATTTGTGAATTAATCATGATGTGTGTGTTAACACAACTTATGAAGAATAACTAAAAAAAGGTTTAACCTTAAATCCTGTAAATCTGCAACTTCTAAGGGGAAAAATAAGCAGAAGGGACGTCCCTCAACTGTGCATCGGATTCATTTTTTAAATATTCTAATATCAACGATCTCTGTTCAGCAAACAAACAAAAAAAAAAGAGGAGAGGGTGGGATTTGAACCCGCGACCTTTCACGCTTTATGAAAAATAAAGATAGCACAGTCTATCCAACTACTCTATGATAACTTAATGATGTTATGGCCTTAAAAACATATTGACGGTTATGAAGACTCCCACCTTCCTGTGTTCCAAGCACATTTTCTCGACAAGTTGTGAAAATTATAATTATTTTAGAACTGTTCGATATTATGCAAGGTATTGTTAATAAAAAGTCGCATAAACTCCTCACAAATTTGCTTCCTTCTGCACAAACAAACTTGATGGCGATTTCCTCTAGGTAGAGAAAAACTGTATTCAGTGTTTCAAACCCCTCAAATTTCAAGTCGAGCAAGCAGAATCGTAAAAATTCCTCAAGGTTCTTTTTCCAATTTATTATTTCTGTTTGATTTCTGTTTCTAAGCTCATGGAAAGTGCGAAATCGAAAACCTCTCACCGCACCGTTTTTCGTCTAGTGGAAGGACCAACTCAAAGTTGGCTACTCTCACCTGGAGCCGAAGTGCAATGTTGCTAAGTTTAAGAATTCGGAACTTGGAATTCTTTCGGGGCGGTCAAATGAGATGTTGCGAAGAGTACATAACGCCTTGCAGGGAAGTGAGTATATCAGGATCTAGGAGTTCCATTATTATTGGCGGTAACTATACAGTTGCATACGTCGCCTGCGAGGTTAGGTAGTTGGCGAGTACTGAAACTTACTTTCTGACCACACCCTGTTGACGGTTGGCGCGTACGCTTTCACCATCCAAAGCACATCAGTCGTCGTCCGACAGGTGATGGCCTTGTGACAAGATTAGAGCGATCGGGAGAGCCTATGGATGGGAGAGATGTCACTCGTATTTCGCGTCCTGTTTGCGATGTGCCATTTTCATCTGTCACCGTTATCAGAGGCGGCCGGGTCAAGCTCGTCAACACAATTAAGGCGCCATTTTTACTTTTTCGGCAGAAGGCAATGCTAATCAGTCACACAAACGGGCAAACACTATTGTCGTGTGTGTTTGCAAGCGACACGCGAAGAACTAAAGCCTGTACCATCACTGCGTTCCTCTCGAACCAGGTGGAAAGGGATCTGAATTTCTGTGGATGAGACTATTGAGATATTACAATATGAACAATGGTTCAGTTTGACTTCTCTTTTACGCAACCCAAATAATGCTTTTAAATGCGCAAATATGTGTATAATTTTTTAATAAATTAAACGTAATTGGGTATTGTAAATATCGTGCAAGCAGCGTAGTTTACAGGGAGATATTATGACTTCCTTTTTTAAAATTATTGATTGATTGATTGATTTAGTTTATTTTACTTCGCGTTTTGTGCCTCTTGGCTAATTTGCAAAGATGGGGATGAGTGATGAAATGATGAAATTGATGAATGGACATTCACAAACAACCAAGCCCGACCGGGATTCGAACCCGGGACCCTTGGCGTTGCAGCGCGATGTGCTAAGCACTTTTTTTTTTTTTTTTTTTTTTTAAAAGGAAAGCCCCCTAAGCGGAAGCTTCCCCCATCACATTCACTCATATCATTTCATTCACATTTCTATTTCAGGACTTTTTCAGGACAGACAATCACAAATACCCATGCCTTACCCGGGACTCGAACCCGGAACCCCTGGCGTTGTAGCGCGCTCTGATAACCACTTCGCCACGGAGGTCAGTAGACATTTGACACGTAGCACTCAAAGAAAGGCGATAAAAAAGAGAGAGAACGATAAAAGAGGGGAATATAGAGAGACAGAGAGGATAAAGACAGTGAGAGATCATAGATGATGAACAGGAGAAAAAGAGAAGTGGATATAGAGAGATTAGAGAGGATAAAGACAGTGCGAGATCATAGATGATGAACAGGAGAAAGAGATGAAGGGAATGAGAAAGAGAGAGACAGATAGAGAGAGAGAGAGAGTATGTGTGTGTGTGTGTGTGTGTGTGTATGTGTGTGAGAGAGAGAGAGAGAGAGAGAGAGAGAGAGAGACAGAGAGAGAGAGAAAGAGGATATGAGAAAGAGAGATATGAAGAGAGAGAGAGAGAGAGAGAGAAAGGGAGAGAGAGAAATAGACGGAGATAGACAGAGATAGGAAGAGAGAGAGAGAGAGAGGGAGAAATAGCACTCAAAGAATTGTCATTTAACACTCAAAGCGTTAACACTCCAAGAATTGTCCTTTAACACTCAAAGCACAGAGAAGAAGTGATAAAGATGGAAGAGAGAGAGAGAGAGAGAGAAAGGGAGACACGAGAGAGAGAGAGAGAAACCGAGATACAGAAAGAGCACACACACACACACACACACACAGAGAGAGAGAGAGAGAGAGAGAGAGAAACCGAGATACAGAAAGATCACACACACACACACCCCCACACACACACACACACACATGGGGAGAGAGAGAGAGAGAGAGAGAGGAAATGAGAAAGAGAGAAAGACAGAGAGAGAGAGAGAGAGATAAACCGAGATACAGAGAGAGATGGAGAGAGAAAGGGTTGAAAAAAGGGTAGAAAAGTGTTTTTAGGCATTTGTTTTGAGATTTAACCCTCAACGAATAAGAAACGATAGAAAGTGGTTAAAGAGAGAAAGAGGTAATATAGAGGCGAAAGATTATAGGTGGCGAACCTGAGAAAGGGAGAGAGTTGAAAAAAGGGGATAGAAAGGTGTTCTTTGGTATTTATTCTGATTGCCTGTTACCACTCAAAGAATAAGAACATAAGAAAAAAGGGATAAAGATGAGAGAGAGAGAGAGAGTTATAGAGAGAGAGAGAGAGAGAGAAACCAAAATACACAGAGAGAAATGGAAAGAGACAAGGTTGAAAAAAGGGGTAGAAATGTGCTTTTAAGTGTTTATTTTGAGATTTAACACTCAAAGAATAAAAGAGACGATAGAAAGTGGATAAAAAGAGAAAGAGTTAATAAAAAGGCAAGAGATTATAGGTGGCGAACACGAGAAAAGGGAGAGATTTGAAAAAAGGTGGTAGAAATGTGTTTTTGGGAATTTATTGTGATATGTTTGACAAGTAACCTTCAAAAATTAAAAAGAGACGATTTTGCACCAAAAAAGACAATAAAAGAGGGGATAAAGAGGATGAGGATAAAGAGGGTGAGAGATCATAGGTGTTGAACAGAAGAAAGAGAGACAGGCGGAGAACGATGTTTTTGGATATGTTTTTGTTATCTACCACTCAAAGCCCAAAAAGAGACTATAAAAGAGGGGATATAGAGATATAGAGAGGATAGAGAGAGTGAGAGATCATAGTTGATGAACACAAGAAAGAAAGAGAGCTAAAATAGAGGAGAACGATGTATTTTGGACATCTTTTTCACACCTATTTCTCAAAGAAAGAGGATAATGAGAGAGAAAATGAGAGAGAGAAGGAAATGAGAAAGAGGGTGAGAGAGAGAGAGAGAGAGATAGAAAGAGGAAATGAGAAAGAGGTTGAAGAGGGCGAGTTGAATAAGTGGTAATTAATGGAAGAATATTCACACAAAACAGAGAGAAAGAGGAGAGAAAAAGAAAATAAAAGGGAGAGAGAAAAAATGAAAATGAGGGAGAGAAAGAGAAAAGGAGAATTGAATAAAATAGTAATTGATGGAAGAATACTCATACAAACCAGCCATACTTTGTTTGGGAGTCGAACACGGTGGTCAGTTTGAAGGCGAGAACGAAATCTGAGCTCATTGAGAATATAGGAAGAATGGCATTGCTGATCATCTGTGGAACTGTTGTGTTGTGCTGGATATTTGAAAGTAAGGAGGACATTTCCGATGTTGTTTTGAAAATACTACAAGAATGGAACTGTGACATCTTTTCTCCAGCACATTAACTGTTTTCCAACGGGAAAGTGTTTGAAATGTAGTTTAATGGCACATTTTTTTGGATCTATGACCGTTCATCGACAGGAAGTGTATTTCATATTTTGATGGCGATTGTCTGTTAATACCCTGAAGTGTCAACGGGAGACGCACTATTTCGGAAGATTGACTTCCCGCAAATTGGTGTCGTCGGTTTAAAATTGGAGACAAACATACACAATGTGTTTGCGGAAAATTTTGTGCACCGATGACGTTGAAGTAGTTACTGTATCGACAACAGTATAAAATTAGATGATTGTCACCAGTTGTCACATTTCCGAAAGAAGCTCAAGAAGACGCAAGCTGTATTTGCCGACTTGTATCTGTAAATTAATAACAGGTAAGACTGCAGTAAGTTGTTATAATTTTACTGATTAATATTGCATTGTGTATTTGAGATAAAAGCTTAATGCGAATTTTGTGCATTTTGTTAATGTTTTATTGGATTGGTTGATTTGTTGTTTTAAGTCCACTTTATGCACAGTAAGGCTAATTGGGACTGGACCTACAGTTTAAAGTGGGATCCGAACCACTTGTGCCTCCACCGAGTATCGAACCCGGGACACCTTTATTACAAGGCGACGACGCTACCACTGCGCCATCGGGGAGGCCAGAAATGTTTTATTAGACTAATCGCGATGATGATGATGACAAAATGATAAAATGGCTTCTAGAGTGTATTTTATGCTCGGATAGGTTAATCAGGACTGGGTGTATATTTTAAATTAACATCCGAACCAGTGCTTGGTGTTTCTAGACCGATATTTTAATACATCAGTCGCAGTGAGGGTTCACGAGTAGGAAACACCACAAAGATGCGAACTTAGATTTTTTTTCTTTGGCACTGTATGATGTTAACCAACCGCTACTATTCTTAACTTTTTGCTTTGTAGCTACTGTCTCGGAGAATGGTAGCAAGACATCTGGATGTCCAAAATAAAATTTGTTGTGATTTTAGTTTAGAGCAAAGATGAATTGAAAAAATTACCGAAAACACTAATATTATTATTATTATTATTATTATTATTATTATCATCATTTTCAGATTAACACTGCAGAATCGCCCTTCTACTTTGTGTGAAGCATATTTGAAAATAAAAAATCGGTAAGTAAATTTTAAAAGAACATTATTTTTTAAAACAACGATTCAGTTATCATTGTAGTGAATATATTTATATTATTTCTAACTTGAAAAAACGAGTCATTGTGCAATATTTTTCTAGACCGAGATTTTCTTGAATACATCGCGACGATGAGGCTGAATGTTGACAAGATGAAAACTGCTTTATTAAGGTTATTTTATGCTCGCATAGGTTAATTGTGATTTGATCTATATATATTAAATGTAGATTGTAACTAGTATGCAATGTTTCTATGCCAAGATACATCACGACTATCACTGTATCATCGAATATCAAGAGTCAAACATAAAATAGGATTCGAGCTTAGATTATTTTTTTTTGGCATTATAGCATGCAAACTATTTTTAACGATTTTGATTTTCATTAATTGATTGATTTACTTTATTTCACTTTGTGCTTTTTGGATAATTTGCGATGATGTGGACGAGTGATGATGGGATGAAAATTGATGAATGGACACTCACAAACATTTATGCCCAAGCGGGACTTCTAGCGTCGGAGAGCGATGTGCTAACCACTCGGCCACGGGGTCCGATATTTTAACGATCTTGAATGCTATGCTTTGTAGCTAACTTCCTCGCCTGGAATATATTCCTTACAGTGAATATATTTATATTATTTCTATGCATTGGTGGTTATTGCTAACTTGAAAAAACGAGTCAGTGTGCAATATCTTTCTAGACCGAGATTTTCTTGAATACATCGCGACGATGAGGCTGAATGTTGACAAGATGAAAACTGCTTTATTAAGGTTATTTTATGCTCGCATAGGTTAATTGTGATTTGATCTATATATATTAAATGTAGATTGTAACTAGTGTGCAATGTTTCTATGCCAGGATACTTCACAAACTATCACTGTATCATCGAGTATAAAGAGTCAATCATAAAATAGGATTCGAACTTAGATTTTTTTTGGCATTATAGCATGCAAACTATTTTTAACGATTTTGATTTTCATTAATTGATTGATTTACTTTATTTCACTTTGTGCTTTTTGGATAATTTGCGATGATGTGGACGAGTGATGATGGGATGAAAATTGATGAATGGACACTCACAAACATTTATGCCCAAGCAAGACTCCTAGCGTCGGAGCGCGATGTGCTAACCACTCGGCCACGGGGTCCGATATTTTAACGATCTTGAATGTTATGCTTTGTAGCTAACTTCCCCGCCTGGAAGAATGGTAACAATGCATGCAAATAATTTTCAAATAAAATTTGTTGCATACAATAATCTGTTTAAATTTATTAGAGTTTTAATTAATTGAACAATGTACCGAAAACACTAATATCATTTATTTATTTTCAGATTATTTGTGCGGTTCAACTTTTCTATTTTGTTTGAAGTGTATTTGATAATACGAAGAGGTAAGTAATTTTTAAACAAGAACTATATATTTTTGTTTTATTTTTTTAATAGATTCAGTTACAGAGTAGTGCATATAATTATTTTTATTACTATGAAAACGAGTGATGTTGCTTCGGAGTTTACTACTGAGCGTATTGAGGGGGCGGTGGAAGATGAAATGTGTTAATTACAGTCACAGTCACAATCGAACAGTTTGTATTACAGTGAGGATTTTTCTTAACTACCCAAGAAGCTAGCGTTAATTGAAAAAGATAGATATTTGTATTTAGCAAAACAGAGAAATTTGAAGTAAATGGCACATTTACGATTCGAACCTAAGATTATTTTTATTTTGATGTGCACCAAGATTTTTTTTTTTTTAATTTTATGTTATTTTTTCTGTTATTTTTGGCTAAACGCGACGATGAGTGATGATGTGATTACATATAATACATATAATAATTTTGTCTAAGTAGAGATTCGAACAAGGAACCCTTTTGGCGCGCCAGAATTCTTAAAAATATAATTTTTGTAATTTAATGTCGCTTTTTCTACCGTTGGGTAACCGCGACGGTGAGGATAAATGATGATATGATACAATTGATGAAAGAATACCAATGCAGAAAGCAGGAATCGAACCAAGGATCTTTGGCGCTGTCCTAACCACTTCACCAAGCGGTAGGATATTTGGGAATCTGGTTTTTTGGCATAAAGTTATGTGCATTGGAATATTATATTGTGTCAACAATGTAAATGTATGTACCTTCACGGAAATTTCGAAGAGGGGCCCCTCTGCGGAAATTTTCGTGAGTCTTTTAAGCGTGTGTGGCGCTGTGGTTTCAATTTGCATGCAAATTGAAACCAAATCGCCACACACGCATTATATTTGTGTGTGTCTGTCCACAAGTGTTAGAAGTTTGATTAGTGATTGTTACTTTGTATCGTTAAACAGGAACTTATTATTCTATGTTTGTAGGAGTTGAAGAAGAAGAAGAAGAAGAAGAAGAAATTTACAACATCCACTGCGTTCTATTGGGATATACTTTATATTCTAACTGCAGAAACGGTCATAATAGAGAAAAGAATGGATCTGCCTATAGACATTTATGTAAAAATTTTCTCGCAGGTTATTGAAACTGAACCCCTGGAGTCAATTTTTACTCTAAAAACACTTAGTCCAGCATCAGAGATAGCTGTAGAGATGGTATTCTCCGACTACTGCTTTACCAATTTGGGATATCGTATACAAAATATCCAAGACTTTTACAAAGTGGGGAAAGCCCTGGATGATGAACTAGACGTTATAGAGAGGGATCACCTCCCTTTTTTGACCCGATGGACTGAATCATGGTTTATGCGCAATGCTCAAATAGCTGGTTTAGTGACAAAAATCCTGCGTTTGTGTGAGTTGAGAAAATTATGTCAGAAATGGCGAGTGTTTGTGAAGTAGAGAAGTAGTGTGTTTTGATTTCTTAATTATGTCAGAAATTGTGAGTGTTGTAAAAATATGAAGTAATTTCTGATTTCCTGCAATTTGGTTTTCTGACTATTTTGTTTATGCATGTGGTATATAATTTGGTGATTCATCTATATTAACCTCACCCAATATTCAATAAAATATTAAAATATCGGTCTAGAAACACCAAGCACCAGTTCGAATCTTAATTTAAAATGTAGACCCAGTCCTGATTAATCTATCCGAACATAATATAAACTAAAAAACAAAACATTTTCTAATTTTGTCATCATCACCACCACGATTATTCTAATAAATAAATTAACAAAATACACCAAATTCACAATAAATTTCTTATCTCAAATACACAATGCAATATTAATCAGTAAAAAATTGTAACAACTTACTGCAGTTTTATCTGGTATTAATTTACAGATACAAGTCGGCAAATACAGCTTGCGTCTTCTTGAGCTTCTTTCGGAAATGTGACAGTTGGTGACAATCATCTAATTTTATACTGTTGTCGATACAGTGGTTACTTCAACGGCATTGGTGAACAAAATTTTCCGCAATCACATTGTGCATGTTTGTCTCTATTTTTAATCCGACAACAGCAAATTGGGGGAACCTTTATGGAAGAATTCCAGCGTCGGCTAAAATGTAACGCCTATGTGACGTACAAACTTTGGTAGAGTATTTTTTATATATATATGTATATATACATAATTCTGTTATATTCTATATTTGTATAATAAATAAAAATAAACTTTTTTAAAAATACACCAACTCTTTCATTTGCTGTGTTGACCTATTCTCTGTAAGGTTTGTATTATTCTGTGATTAATCAATAAAAAGCCTAAGCAACGCGCGCGCTCTTGTGTGTGTTTGTGTGTGTGTGTGTGTGTGTGTGTGTGTGTGTGTTCACAAGTGTTTAGAAGTTTGATTAGTGATTATTACTTTGTATTGTTAAACAGGAATTTATTATTCTCTGTTTGTAGGAGTTGAAGAAGAAGAAATTTACAACATCCACTGTGTTCTATTGGTATATATTTTATATTATAGCTGCAGAAACGGAGATAATAGAGAAGTTATTTGAACCAAATAGATACTTGTATTTAGCAAAACAGAAATTTAAAGAAAATGACACATTTACGATTCGAACCTTAAATGTTTTTTTTTATTTTTATTTTGATGTGCACCAAGATTTTTTATTTTATGTTATGTTTTTCTGCCATTTTTGGCTAAACGCGACGATGAGTGATGATGTGATTAAAGGATACTTACATATAACATTTTTGTCTAAGTCCAACACCAATCATTTGTCGAGCAGATAACTGAACAGTAAACTGACTCTCGAAGACAAATTTGAAAAGGTCAAATTGTCCCTGGTTCGAGACTCGATGGAGCATTCGCCTACGAACATCTCAATTTCACCTCATATACCTATTTCATATTTTGATAAAAAAAACCCGTTGGAACAATTTGTGGGTGTTTTTTTAAGTATGGTAGGGGAAAAATGTTGAGAATGGAAGAGAGTAAAGAAGTGGGTGATGGTTGGAATTGTACATTGAACAAACGTTTCACAAGGTTGAGAATTAAATAGTATCCAAGAATGTTCCAGGGTGTATTAGAATTTTGGAAATCTCTTAGATTATACCCTTCACTGCACTGTTGCTTTTTTTTCCCCCCCAATAGATTCACACAGATCTGCTATAAAGCAATTAAACACAACACAACCCAAAACCTTTGACTAGCAGAAAACTGAACAGTAAACTGACTTTTGACGACAAGTTTGAAAAGATTAAAGGGGTTCCTGGTTCGATACTCGATGACATTCGCCTACGGACATTTTATATTCCTCTTATATGCTTTTTCTTGTACCTTGATAACAAAAACCGTTGGAACAATCTGAAGGATTTAATGGTGATAAGGGAAAACAGTAGGGAGTGAAGGGAAGTAAAAAATGGGCGTGCGTTGGATTTGATCAGAGAACAAACTTTTTTACAACACTGAGCTTGAATTATTATCCGAAAATGTTCCAGGAGGTATTAATTTTTTTGGAAATTGAACAGTTTCTACACCTTATGTGATATATTACTACAAATGGGATGATTTGTAATTGAAAAATGTGTCAAGACGGATTTGTTATCACCTGAGTAATATTTGGTGCAAAATGGAGTATTGGCATGCCAAACTGGGAAAGAAATTGCAAAAGGACGCATATCAAGTTTTAGATAAGGTATATTTTGTGATGTCATGTGATCTATGTTTTACCACTTTTGGATAATGGTGAAGGTAAAGGAATAGTGGTAAAGATTGATTGAGTTGGTGTTTTAAGTCCACTTTATGCACAGTAAGGTTAATCGAGACTGGACCTACAGTTTTAAGTGGGATCCGAACCACTATGTGCTTCCACCGGGTATCGAACCCTGGAGACAGAGAAGAATGAAATGAGAAAGAGAGAACACAAACACAGAGAGTTAGAGAGAGAGAGAGAGAGAAATAGAGAAAGAGGAAATAAAAAAGGGAGAACAACACTCACACAGAGAGAGGGGGGGAGAGAGAGGCATAAAATACAAAATATAAGCTCCACCTCTCTCTCTCCCCCCCCCTCTCTCTGTGTGAGTGTTGTTCTCCCTTTTTTATTTCCTCTTTCTCTATTTCTCTCTCTCTCTCTCTCTAACTCTCTGTGTTTGTGTTCTCTCTTTCTCTCTCTTTCTCTCTTTTCCTACAGTCTTTGGAAAAAAGCTGAAGTTTCTTGGCAACCGGGGTCTGATTCAAATTACTCCTTTTCGCTCTCCTGTTCCTACTTTAAACAAACAACAAAATACTTCGTAACTAAACAATTGCTTGTTCAAAACACGGAATTTACACATAATTTACAAAATATGAGAAAACACCAATAGAAATGTTCATCATTTTTCCCTTTCAGCTTGTCTCGATTTTTTCTGAATTCGTTTCCTCATAAAAATTGCCATGAGGAAATTATAGACATGACATTATATGTAAATTGGCTTCTTCAAACTGGTAGCAAATTTTAACATGAGCTACCTGGAGAAGAGGTAGCGTGCTTGATTCTCACGAGTGAAGTCGTAGGTTCGATTCTCCACCTAGGCAGGATTCTTTTCAGGAGTATATCGTTGGGTGTAAATTTATCCACCGTGCTAAGAAGTTAACATTGATCTCTGTATTTCATGAGGTGAAAGGAAATAGTAAGAGGAAGTTAATTCGATGATAGGAGGAAGTCACATGTCACGTGAAATGCACAATCAAGTTAGGTAGAGCTAAGTCTGTGATGGTGGTTCCGAATATTGCAAAGTTAGTGGGGAAAGTTTGTTACACCTGATACTCGTACTTTCTGTTGAAATAGACAAACATTTTAGATACAAACCAGTGACGAATTAACGATCATTCTGAGGTTTTGATTTTTTTGTTTGTCACTCACTATATAAATACTTATTAGTAGTTTCTTATCGCATCGGCCTCCGTCGCAATAACCATTTACTTATGTTAATTGGCGATTTACTATTAGTTTTAGGCGCATGGTAAGATGGTGGTGAGGGGATTGAGAACAGTCGTTACGAAGGAACGGACATAAAATTACTAATCTTAGCAATTTGAACCGATTAAACTCTCTCCTTCGTTACAGTAATGCACTACATCACTACTTAACATAACTGTGTTTTTTTTTAGTATATCGAAATAATCAATATTTTAGTTCTCAGTGAACAACATAAGCAATACATAACTTAAACAACATTACATTTTGCATCCTGAATACATATATGTGATTTGTGAATTAATCATGATGTGTGTGTTAACACAACTTATGAAGAATAACTAAAAAAAGGTTTAACCTTAAATCCTGTAAATCTGCAACTTCTAAGGGGAAAAATAAGCAGAAGGGACGTCCCTCAACTGTGCATCGGATTCATTTTTTAAATATTCTAATATCAACGATCTCTGTTCAGCAAACAAACAAAAAAAAAAAGAGGAGAGGGTGGGATTTGAACCCGCGACCTTTCACGCTTTATGAAAAATAAAGATAGCACAGTCTATCCAACTACTCTATGATAACTTAATGATGTTATGGCCTTAAAAACATATTGACGGTTATGAAGACTCCCACCTTCCTGTGTTCCAAGCACATTTTCTCGACAAGTTGTGAAAATTATAATTATTTTAGAACTGTTCGATATTATGCAAGGTATTGTTAATAAAAAGTCGCATAAACTCCTCACAAATTTGCTTCCTTCTGCACAAACAAACTTGATGGCGATTTCCTCTAGGTAGAGAAAAACTGTATTCAGTGTTTCAAACCCCTCAAATTTCAAGTCGAGCAAGCAGAATCGTAAAAATTCCTCAAGGTTCTTTTTCCAATTTATTATTTCTGTTTGATTTCTGTTTCTAAGCTCATGGAAAGTGCGAAATCGAAAACCTCTCACCGCACCGTTTTTCGTCTAGTGGAAGGACCAACTCAAAGTTGGCTACTCTCACCTGGAGCCGAAGTGCAATGTTGCTAAGTTTAAGAATTCGGAACTTGGAATTCTTTCGGGGCGGTCAAATGAGATGTTGCGAAGAGTACATAACGCCTTGCAGGGAAGTGAGTATATCAGGATCTAGGAGTTCCATTATTATTGGCGGTAACTATACAGTTGCATACGTCGCCTGCGAGGTTAGGTAGTTGGCGAGTACTGAAACTTACTTTCTGACCACACCCTGTTGACGGTTGGCGCGTACGCTTTCACCATCCAAAGCACATCAGTCGTCGTCCGACAGGTGATGGCCTTGTGACAAGATTAGAGCGATCGGGAGAGCCTATGGATGGGAGAGATGTCACTCGTATTTCGCGTCCTGTTTGCGATGTGCCATTTTCATCTGTCACCGTTATCAGAGGCGGCCGGGTCAAGCTCGTCAACACAATTAAGGCGCCATTTTTACTTTTTCGGCAGAAGGCAATGCTAATCAGTCACACAAACGGGCAAACACTATTGTCGTGTGTGTTTGCAAGCGACACGCGAAGAACTAAAGCCTGTACCATCACTGCGTTCCTCTCGAACCAGGTGGAAAGGGATCTGAATTTCTGTGGATGAGACTATTGAGATATTACAATATGAACAATGGTTCAGTTTGACTTCTCTTTTACGCAACCCAAATAATGCTTTTAAATGCGCAAATATGTGTATAATTTTTTAATAAATTAAACGTAATTGGGTATTGTAAATATCGTGCAAGCAGCGTAGTTTACAGGGAGATATTATGACTTCCTTTTTTTAAAATTATTGATTGATTGATTGATTTAGTTTATTTTACTTCGCGTTTTGTGCCTCTTGGCTAATTTGCAAAGATGGGGATGAGTGATGAAATGATGAAATTGATGAATGGACATTCACAAACAACCAAGCCCGACCGGGATTCGAACCCGGGACCCTTGGCGTTGCAGCGCGATGTGCTAAGCACTCGGCCACAGGGACGGGCATTTTTTTTTAAAATTAATACACGTGAAAGATCAAGTCGCAATTCCCCCACCCCTTTATGAAAATCCTGAATACGCCATTCCTCGCAAGTTAATAATTTATAATTATACTCTAAGTCAGGATTTTCATAAAGGGGTGGGGAAATTGCGACTTGTTCTTTTCACGTGTATTAATTTTTTTATAAAAGGAAGTCATATAATATCTCCCTGTAAATTACGCTGCTTGCACGATATTTACAATACCCAATTTCATATAGCCGACCTCCGAGGCGGAGTGGTTAGCGCAACACGATATAACGTCAGGAATCCCGGGTGGATGTGGGTGTTTATTTGTGAGTATCCCATCATCAACTCATTCTCATCGTCGAAATTAGCCAAAAGATGCAGAAAAAGGTCGCTAATTAACAAAAATCAAACAAACTCTTCATATAATTCATACGTGGAATATAACCAGAATAAAATGAGTCTCGCTCATAGGGTTAGTGGTAACGATATCGCCTGGTAATCAAAGGACCGCAGGTCTATCCCCCATGGTATATTGCACAGGGATTCCGATCCCCCTACAAACTGTAAGTCCAGTCCAGATGAGGCTATCTGAGTATAAAGTGGAATTAAAACTTTGTAACTTGTAAAAAAAAGGTAAAGTGCTCCCTTGTGCATAGCACCACGCCATGAAGGCGTATAGGGGGTGTGTGGGTAACGTCCCACACTTTCTTGATCCGCTCGTGAGTGGGGGTGATGTGATCAGCATCACGCCCCTGACCGCTTTTACCCTCCAAGGTTTCCCCCAGGTACCCATTTTATTCGACGCTGGGTGGGCGCCGTGGCCGCTTCCATCGTTAGAAAAGTTCCCGGATTTGAACCGGCCGGGGATCGAACCCGGGACCTTTAGCATGGTAGTCCGACGCGTTACCGACTTTTTTTTTATTTTTTTTTTTAAAGGAAAGCCCCCTAAGCGGAAGCTTCCCCCATCACATTCACTCATATAATTTAATTCACATTTCTATTTCAGGACTTTTTCAGGACAGACCATCACAAATACCCATGCCTTACCCGGGACTCGAACCCGGAACCCCTGGCGTTGTAGCGCGCTCTGATAACCACTTCGCCACGGAGGTCAGTAGACATTTGACACGTAGCACTCAAAGAAAGGCGATAAAAAAGAGAGAGAACGATAAAAGAGGGGAATATAGAGAGACAGAGAGGATAAAGACAGTGAGAGATCATAGATGATGAACAGGAGAAAAAGAGAAGTGGATATAGAGAGATTAGAGAGGATAAAGACAGTGCGAGATCATAGATGATGAACAGGAGAAAGAGATGAAGGGAATGAGAAAGAGAGAGACAGATAGAGAGAGAGAGAGAGTGTGTGTGTGTGTGTGTGTGTGTGTGTGTGTGTGAGAGAGAGAGAGAGAGAGAGAGAGAGAGAGACAGAGAGAGAGAGAAAGAGGATATGAGAAAGAGAGATATGAAGAGAGAGAGAGAGAGAAAGGGAGAGAGAGAAATAGACGGAGATAGACAGAGATAGGAAGAGAGAGAGAGAGAGAGGGAGAAATAGCACTCAAAGAATTGTCATTTAACACTCAAAGCGTTAGAGTCCAGCGCAGTTAATTCTGCCGTGCGATGCGCGAAACAACTAAAGAAGCAGTGTTGCTAATGGAGCAGATAGAAAAATCGCTGCAGTGCGCCGATGCACAGCTGTTACGTACAACAATAAAATTAGAGAATTCAGGTCTATCTAACGTTGAGTTTTAAACGTCATGCATTATACCAGGACTAGGATTAATATGTATTAACAAGTGGCTTTGTATGTAGCTACATACATATGGACTAAAAATTCGCAAAATATGAACTAACACATAAGTAAAATTACCAAAAATGCTGCAAAGAAGACTTCTTCATACGATTCCTTATTTGAGTGATTTCAAACAAAATAAAAAATATATATATATTATTTTTCATTGCATTAATGCACTGGTGGCGTTCTAACTTTTCACTCCCAAAACCCGTATACACTGGTATGGAACTGCAACGGCAGATAATAACATGCCAACGTGTTAAACCGCTACAATTGCACCATAACACTCCTCCTCAAACAGTATTATTATTTCCTCTCTGAGATCTGCGACAGTCGGTTGCCTTTGTTGTACATTTACAAAGGATGCCGGCTTCGACAACAATAACAAGTATATATACTGCCACTAGACGATAAGCTGCGCGGTTTTTTCTTTTGTTATGAACCAGGGCCGGCGCTAGTCATTTTGCCTCCCTGGGAGGTGGCGGCAGATGCCGCTCTATATCGACCCCCCCCCCCCCGGTCATTACGCAGCAACGGATATATATATAATATATTCCTAACTAAAACATCAAAATATAAAATAAATAATGTGACTTCTTATGCTATTTCAATACTATTCAGCGCAAAAGAATATCTCGCTCGATCACAGTTTTCAATAGGCTTATTTTTTTCTTCTCTTCAAATTTTGCCGCTCGGTTCGCCCTCCCCTTCCGCCGGCCCTGCTATGAACTTGGTCACCCATCAAAGCATGGCAATTTTAACACAGAAAACAATATGTATCGCATTAAGCAGCAAAAATGACAGCCTCCTCTATGCAATTTCTACAAGAACACCTGCCGGAGCCAGAGTTGAATTGCTTAGAATTTCCCGAGCTTGGCTATGCAAGGTTTTTGATTTCAACTTCGACAGAACTGGAGGCATTATGGAATTTAACGTTCATTAGCAAACACACACTTTTACATACAAACACGCAATACACGCACACAACGTCAAACCGGTCAAATACTTAGTATAAAATAAAAATATGGTGCTTCCAATCCAACAAAACTCACCGCCACTTTACCTGCTTTCCCCTTCCGTGACAGAAATAGTGCTTCATTATTACAGTTGGCAACACTAGTTACTAGCTAGCCAATGAACATGCACTGCATAAAAGAAGCAACGACTACGCCGTGCTATATTGCCACATTGCCGTCCCTGCCGACCGGTGGGAACCGCGAGCTGGAGCGCTGTTCAATTGTTTTCAATGAAGTTTGCGCGAGTGTGTCCAGGAATGGAATGACAATATGGCAACAATAGCAAAGGTTTTCGAGCAGGGTAGAACACGTGATGCTAAGAGAGAGGGAGACGAAACGAAAATTCGTTTCTACGCAACGGCAAATTTACGTGTGTGGCACTCTAACACTCCAAGAATTGTCCTTTAACACTCAAAGCACAGAGAAGAAGTGATAAAGATGGAAGAGAGAGAGAGAGAGAGAGAAAGGGAGACACGAGAGAGAGAGAGAGAAACCGAGATACAGAAAGAGCACACACACACACACACACACAGAGAGAGAGAGAGAGAGAGAGAGAGAGAGAGAGAAACCGAGATACAGAAAGATCACACACACACACACCCCCACACACACACACACACACATGGGGAGAGAGAGAGAGAGAGAGAGAGGAAATGAGAAAGAGAGAAAGACAGAGAGAGAGAGAGAGAGATAAACCGAGATACAGAGAGAGATGGAGAGAGAAAGGGTTGAAAAAAGGGTAGAAAAGTGTTTTTAGGCATTTGTTTTGAGATTTAACCCTCAACGAATAAGAAACGATAGAAAGTGGTTAAAGAGAGAAAGAGGTAATATAGAGGCGAAAGATTATAGGTGGCGAACCTGAGAAAGGGAGAGAGTTGAAAAAAGGGGATAGAAAGGTGTTCTTTGGTATTTATTCTGATTGCCTGTTACCACTCAAAGAATAAGAACATAAGAAAAAAGGGATAAAGATGAGAGAGAGAGAGAGAGTTATAGAGAGAGAGAGAGAGAGAGAAACCAAAATACACAGAGAGAAATGGAAAGAGACAAGGTTGAAAAAAGGGGTAGAAATGTGCTTTTAAGTGTTTATTTTGAGATTTAACACTCAAAGAATAAAAGAGACGATAGAAAGTGGATAAAAAGAGAAAGAGTTAATAAAAAGGCAAGAGATTATAGGTGGCGAACACGAGAAAAGGGAGAGATTTGAAAAAAGGTGGTAGAAATGTGTTTTTGGGAATTTATTGTGATATGTTTGACAAGTAACCTTCAAAAATTAAAAAGAGACGATTTTGCACCAAAAAAGACAATAAAAGAGGGGATAAAGAGGATGAGGATAAAGAGGGTGAGAGATCATAGGTGATGAACAGAAGAAAGAGAGACAGGCGGAGAACGATGTTTTTGGATATGTTTTTGTTATCTACCACTCAAAGCCCAAAAAGAGACTATAAAAGAGGGGATATAGAGATATAGAGAGGATAGAGAGAGTGAGAGATCATAGTTGATGAACACAAGAAAGAAAGAGAGCTAAAATAGAGGAGAACGATGTATTTTGGACATTATTTGGACAGTATAAAATTATATGATTGTCACCAGTTGTCACATTTCCGAAAGAAGCTCAAGAAGACGCAATTTTACTGATTAATATTGCATTGTGTATTTGAGATAAAAGCTTAATGCAATTTTGTGCATTTTGTTAATGTTTTATTGGATTGGTTGATTTGTTGTTTTAAGTCCACTTTATGCACAGTAAGGCTAATTGGGACTGGACCTACAGTTTAAAGTGGGATCCGAACCACTTGTGCCTCCACCGAGTATCGAACCCGGGACACCTTTATTACAAGGCGACGACGCTACCACTGCGCCATCGGGGAGGCCAGAAATGTTTTATTAGACTAATCGCGATGATGATGATGACAAAATGATAAAATGGCTTCTAGAGTGTATTTTATGCTCGGATAGGTTAATCAGGACTGGGTGTATATTTTAAATTAACATCCGAACCAGTGCTTGGTGTTTCTAGACCGATATTTTAATACATCAGTCGCAGTGAGGGTTCACGAGTAGGAAACACCACAAAGATGCGAACTTAGATTTTTTTTCTTTGGCACTGTATGATGTTAACCAACCGCTACTATTCTTAACTTTTTGCTTTGTAGCTACTGTC
This sequence comes from Lepisma saccharinum, assembly GCF_977018435.1. Lineage (NCBI taxonomy): Eukaryota > Metazoa > Arthropoda > Insecta > Zygentoma > Lepismatidae > Lepisma > Lepisma saccharinum. The sequence continues at coordinate 121,858,186 of NC_139229.1, forward strand.
TCGGAGAATGGTAGCAAGACATCTGGATGTCCAAAATAAAATTTGTTGTGATTTTAGTTTAGAGCAAAGATGAATTGAAAAAATTACCGAAAACACTAATATTATTATTATTATTATTATTATTATTATTATCATCATTTTCAGATTAACACTGCAGAATCGCCCTTCTACTTTGTGTGAAGCATATTTGAAAATAAAAAATCGGTAAGTAAATTTTAAAAGAACATTATTTTTTAAAACAACGATTCAGTTATCATTGTAGTGAATATATTTATATTATTTCTAACTTGAAAAAACGAGTCATTGTGCAATATTTTTCTAGACCGAGATTTTCTTGAATACATCGCGACGATGAGGCTGAATGTTGACAAGATGAAAACTGCTTTATTAAGGTTATTTTATGCTCGCATAGGTTAATTGTGATTTGATCTATATATATTAAATGTAGATTGTAACTAGTATGCAATGTTTCTATGCCAAGATACATCACGACTATCACTGTATCATCGAATATCAAGAGTCAAACATAAAATAGGATTCGAGCTTAGATTATTTTTTTTTGGCATTATAGCATGCAAACTATTTTTAACGATTTTGATTTTCATTAATTGATTGATTTACTTTATTTCACTTTGTGCTTTTTGGATAATTTGCGATGATGTGGACGAGTGATGATGGGATGAAAATTGATGAATGGACACTCACAAACATTTATGCCCAAGCGGGACTTCTAGCGTCGGAGAGCGATGTGCTAACCACTCGGCCACGGGGTCCGATATTTTAACGATCTTGAATGCTATGCTTTGTAGCTAACTTCCTCGCCTGGAATATATTCCTTACAGTGAATATATTTATATTATTTCTATGCATTGGTGGTTATTGCTAACTTGAAAAAACGAGTCAGTGTGCAATATCTTTCTAGACCGAGATTTTCTTGAATACATCGCGACGATGAGGCTGAATGTTGACAAGATGAAAACTGCTTTATTAAGGTTATTTTATGCTCGCATAGGTTAATTGTGATTTGATCTATATATATTAAATGTAGATTGTAACTAGTGTGCAATGTTTCTATGCCAGGATACTTCACAAACTATCACTGTATCATCGAGTATAAAGAGTCAAACATAAAATAGGATTCGAACTTAGATTTTTTTTGGCATTATAGCATGCAAACTATTTTTAACGATTTTGATTTTCATTAATTGATTGATTTACTTTATTTCACTTTGTGCTTTTTGGATAATTTGCGATGATGTGGACGAGTGATGATGGGATGAAAATTGATGAATGGACACTCACAAACATTTATGCCCAAGCAAGACTCCTAGCGTCGGAGCGCGATGTGCTAACCACTCGGCCACGGGGTCCGATATTTTAACGATCTTGAATGTTATGCTTTGTAGCTAACTTCCCCGCCTGGAAGAATGGTAACAATGCATGCAAATAATTTTCAAATAAAATTTGTTGCATACAATAATCTGTTTAAATTTATTAGAGTTTTAATTAATTGAACAATGTACCGAAAACACTAATATCATTTATTTATTTTCAGATTATTTGTGCGGTTCAACTTTTCTATTTTGTTTGAAGTGTATTTGATAATACGAAGAGGTAAGTAATTTTTAAACAAGAACTATATATACATAACTATATAGGCATAAAATACAAAATATAAGCTCCACCTCTCTCTCTCTCCCCCCCTCTCTCTGTGTGAGTGTTGTTCTCCCTTTTTTATTTCCTCTTTCTCTATTTCTCTCTCTCTCTCTCTCTAACTCTCTGTGTTTGTGTTCTCTCTTTCTCATTTCATTCTTCTCTGTCTCCAGGGTTCGATACCCGGTGGAAGCACATAGTGGTTCGGATCCCACTTAAAACTGTAGGTCCAGTCTCGATTAACCTTACTGTGCATAAAGTGGACTTAAAACACCAACTCAATCAATCTTTACCACTATTCCTTTACCTTCACCATTATCCAAAAGTGGTAAAACATAGATCACATGACATCACAAAATATACCTTATCTAAAACTTGATATGCGTCCTTTTGCAATTTCTTTCCCAGTTTGGCATGCCAATACTCCATTTTGCACCAAATATTACTCAGGTGATAACAAATCCGTCTTGACACATTTTTCAATTACAAATCATCCCATTTGTAGTAATATATCACATAAGGTGTAGAAACTGTTCAATTTCCAAAAAAATTAATACCTCCTGGAACATTTTCGGATAATAATTCAAGCTCAGTGTTGTAAAAAAGTTTGTTCTCTGATCAAATCCAACGCACGCCCATTTTTTACTTCCCTTCACTCCCTACTGTTTTCCCTTATCACCATTAAATCCTTCAGATTGTTCCATCGGTTTTTGTTATCAAGGTACAAGAAAAAGCATATAAGAGGAATATAAAATGTCCGTAGGCGAATGTCATCGAGTATCGAACCAGGAACTCCTTTAATCTTTTCAAACTTGTCGTCAAAAGTCAGTTTACTGTTCAGTTTTCTGCTAGTCAAAGGTTTTGGGTTGTGTTGTGTTTAATTGCTTTATAGCAGATCTGTGTGAATCTATTGGGGGGGAAAAAAAAGCAACAGTGCAGTGAAGGGTATAATCTAAGAGATTTCCAAAATTCTAATACACCCTGGAACATTCTTGGATACTATTTAATTCTCAACCTTGTGAAACGTTTGTTCAATGTACAATTCCAACCATCACCCACTTCTTTACTCTCTTCCATTCTCAACATTTTTCCCCTACCATACTTAAAAAAACACCCACAAATTGTTCCAACGGGTTTTTTTTATCAAAATATGAAATAGGTATATGAGGTGAAATTGAGATGTTCGTAGGCGAATGCTCCATCGAGTCTCGAACCAGGGACAATTTGACCTTTTCAAATTTGTCTTCGAGAGTCAGTTTACTGTTCAGTTATCTGCTCGACAAATGATTGGTGTTGGACTTAGACAAAAATGTTATATGTAAGTATCCTTTAATCACATCATCACTCATCGTCGCGTTTAGCCAAAAATGGCAGAAAAACATAACATAAAATAAAAAATCTTGGTGCACATCAAAATAAAAATAAAAAAAAACATTTAAGGTTCGAATCGTAAATGTGTCATTTTCTTTAAATTTCTGTTTTGCTAAATACAAGTATCTATTTGGTTCAAATAACTTCTCTATTATCTCCGTTTCTGCAGCTATAATATAAAATATATACCAATAGAACACAGTGGATGTTGTAAATTTCTTCTTCTTCAACTCCTACAAACAGAGAATAATAAATTCCTGTTTAACAATACAAAGTAATAATCACTAATCAAACTTCTAAACACTTGTGAACACACACACACACCCACACACACACAAACACACACACGCGCGCGCGCGTTGCTTAGGCTTTTTATTGATTAATCACAGAATAATACAAACCTTACAGAGAATAGGTCAACACAGCAAATGAAAGAGTTGGTGTATTTTTAAAAAAGTTTATTTTTATTTATTATACAAATATAGAATATAACAGAATTATGTATATATACATATATATATAAAAAATACTCTACCAAAGTTTGTACGTCACATAGGCGTTACATTTTAGCCGACGCTGGAATTCTTCCATAAAGGTTCCCCCAATTTGCTGTTGTCGGATTAAAAATAGAGACAAACATGCACAATGTGATTGCGGAAAATTTTGTTCACCAATGCCGTTGAAGTAACCACTGTATCGACAACAGTATAAAATTAGATGATTGTCACCAACTGTCACATTTCCGAAAGAAGCTCAAGAAGACGCAAGCTGTATTTGCCGACTTGTATCTGTAAATTAATACCAGATAAAACTGCAGTAAGTTGTTACAATTTTTTACTGATTAATATTGCATTGTGTATTTGAGATAAGAAATTTATTGTGAATTTGGTGTATTTTGTTAATTTATTTATTAGAATAATCGTGGTGGTGATGATGACAAAATTAGAAAATGTTTTGTTTTTTAGTTTATATTATGTTCGGATAGATTAATCAGGACTGGGTCTACATTTTAAATTAAGATTCGAACTGGTGCTTGGTGTTTCTAGACCGATATTTTAATATTTTATTGAATATTGGGTGAGGTTAATATAGATGAATCACCAAATTATATACCACATGCATAAACAAAATAGTCAGAAAACCAAATTGCAGGAAATCAGAAATTACTTCATATTTTTACAACACTCACAATTTCTGACATAATTAAGAAATCAAAACACACTACTTCTCTACTTCACAAACACTCGCCATTTCTGACATAATTTTCTCAACTCACACAAACGCAGGATTTTTGTCACTAAACCAGCTATTTGAGCATTGCGCATAAACCATGATTCAGTCCATCGGGTCAAAAAAGGGAGGTGATCCCTCTCTATAACGTCTAGTTCATCATCCAGGGCTTTCCCCACTTTGTAAAAGTCTTGGATATTTTGTATACGATATCCCAAATTGGTAAAGCAGTAGTCGGAGAATACCATCTCTACAGCTATCTCTGATGCTGGACTAAGTGTTTTTAGAGTAAAAATTGACTCCAGGGGTTCAGTTTCAATAACCTGCGAGAAAATTTTTACATAAATGTCTATAGGCAGATCCATTCTTTTCTCTATTATGACCGTTTCTGCAGTTAGAATATAAAGTATATCCCAATAGAACGCAGTGGATGTTGTAAATTTCTTCTTCTTCTTCTTCTTCTTCTTCAACTCCTACAAACATAGAATAATAAGTTCCTGTTTAACGATACAAAGTAACAATCACTAATCAAACTTCTAACACTTGTGGACAGACACACACAAATATAATGCGTGTGTGGCGATTTGGTTTCAATTTGCATGCAAATTGAAACCACAGCGCCACACACGCTTAAAAGACTCACGAAAATTTCCGCAGAGGGGCCCCTCTTCGAAATTTCCGTGAAGGTACATACATTTACATTGTTGACACAATATAATATTCCAAAGCACATAACTTTATGCCAAAAAACCAGATTCCCAAATATCCTACCGCTTGGTGAAGTGGTTAGGACAGCGCCAAAGATCCTTGGTTCGATTCCTGCTTTCTGCATTGGTATTCTTTCATCAATTGTATCATATCATCATTTATCCTCACCGTCGCGGTTACCCAACGGTAGAAAAAGCGACATTAAATTACAAAAATTATATTTTTAAGAATTCTGGCGCGCCAAAAGGGTTCCTTGTTCGAATCTCTACTTAGACAAAATTATTATATGTATTATATGTAATCACATCATCACTCATCGTCGCGTTTAGCCAAAAATAACAGAAAAAATAACATAAAATTAAAAAAAAAAAAATCTTGGTGCACATCAAAATAAAAATAATCTTAGGTTCGAATCGTAAATGTGCCATTTACTTCAAATTTCTCTGTTTTGCTAAATACAAATATCTATCTTTTTCAATTAACGCTAGCTTCTTGGGTAGTTAAGAAAAATCCTCACTGTAATACAAACTGTTCGATTGTGACTGTGACTGTAATTAACACATTTCATCTTCCACCGCCCCCTCAATACGCTCAGTAGTAAACTCCGAAGCAACATCACTCGTTTTCATAGTAATAAAAATAATTATATGCACTACTCTGTAACTGAATCTATTAAAAAAATAAAACAAAAATATATAGTTCTTGTTTAAAAATTACTTACCTCTTCGTATTATCAAATACACTTCAAACAAAATAGAAAAGTTGAACCGCACAAATAATCTGAAAATAAATAAATGATATTAGTGTTTTCGGTACATTGTTCAATTAATTAAAACTCTAATAAATTTAAACAGATTATTGTATGCAACAAATTTTATTTGAAAATTATTTGCATGCATTGTTACCATTCTTCCAGGCGGGGAAGTTAGCTACAAAGCATAACATTCAAGATCGTTAAAATATCGGACCCCGTGGCCGAGTGGTTAGCACATCGCGCTCCGACGCTAGGAGTCTTGCTTGGGCATAAATGTTTGTGAGTGTCCATTCATCAATTTTCATCCCATCATCACTCGTCCACATCATCGCAAATTATCCAAAAAGCACAAAGTGAAATAAAGTAAATCAATCAATTAATGAAAATCAAAATCGTTAAAAATAGTTTGCATGCTATAATGCCAAAAAAAATCTAAGTTCGAATCCTATTTTATGATTGACTCTTTATACTCGATGATACAGTGATAGTTTGTGAAGTATCCTGGCATAGAAACATTGCACACTAGTTACAATCTACATTTAATATATATAGATCAAATCACAATTAACCTATGCGAGCATAAAATAACCTTAATAAAGCAGTTTTCATCTTGTCAACATTCAGCCTCATCGTCGCGATGTATTCAAGAAAATCTCGGTCTAGAAAGATATTGCACACTGACTCGTTTTTTCAAGTTAGCAATAACCACCAATGCATAGAAATAATATAAATATATTCACTGTAAGGAATATATTCCAGGCGAGGAAGTTAGCTACAAAGCATAGCATTCAAGATCGTTAAAATATCGGACCCCGTGGCCGAGTGGTTAGCACATCGCTCTCCGACGCTAGAAGTCCCGCTTGGGCATAAATGTTTGTGAGTGTCCATTCATCAATTTTCATCCCATCATCACTCGTCCACATCATCGCAAATTATCCAAAAAGCACAAAGTGAAATAAAGTAAATCAATCAATTAATGAAAATCAAAATCGTTAAAAATAGTTTGCATGCTATAATGCCAAAAAAAAATAATCTAAGCTCGAATCCTATTTTATGTTTGACTCTTGATATTCGATGATACAGTGATAGTCGTGATGTATCTTGGCATAGAAACATTGCATACTAGTTACAATCTACATTTAATATATATAGATCAAATCACAATTAACCTATGCGAGCATAAAATAACCTTAATAAAGCAGTTTTCATCTTGTCAACATTCAGCCTCATCGTCGCGATGTATTCAAGAAAATCTCGGTCTAGAAAAATATTGCACAATGACTCGTTTTTTCAAGTTAGAAATAATATAAATATATTCACTACAATGATAACTGAATCGTTGTTTTAAAAAATAATGTTCTTTTAAAATTTACTTACCGATTTTTTATTTTCAAATATGCTTCACACAAAGTAGAAGGGCGATTCTGCAGTGTTAATCTGAAAATGATGATAATAATAATAATAATAATAATAATATTAGTGTTTTCGGTAATTTTTTCAATTCATCTTTGCTCTAAACTAAAATCACAACAAATTTTATTTTGGACATCCAGATGTCTTGCTACCATTCTCCGAGACAGTAGCTACAAAGCAAAAAGTTAAGAATAGTAGCGGTTGGTTAACATCATACAGTGCCAAAGAAAAAAAATCTAAGTTCGCATCTTTGTGGTGTTTCCTACTCGTGAACCCTCACTGCGACTGATGTATTAAAATATCGGTCTAGAAACACCAAGCACTGGTTCGGATGTTAATTTAAAATATACACCCAGTCCTGATTAACCTATCCGAGCATAAAATACACTCTAGAAGCCATTTTATCATTTTGTCATCATCATCATCGCGATTAGTCTAATAAAACATTTCTGGCCTCCCCGATGGCGCAGTGGTAGCGTCGTCGCCTTGTAATAAAGGTGTCCCGGGTTCGATACTCGGTGGAGACACAAGTGGTTCGGATCCCACTTTAAACTGTAGGTCCAGTCCCAATTAGCCTTACTGTGCATAAAGTGGACTTAAAACAACAAATCAACCAATCCAATAAAACATTAACAAAATGCACAAAATTCGCATTAAGCTTTTATCTCAAATACACAATGCAATATTAATCAGTAAAATTATAACAACTTACTGCAGTCTTACCTGTTATTAATTTACAGATACAAGTCGGCAAATACAGCTTGCGTCTTCTTGAGCTTCTTTCGGAAATGTGACAACTGGTGACAATCATCTAATTTTATACTGTTGTCGATACAGTAACTACTTCAACGTCATCGGTGCACAAAATTTTCCGCAAACACATTGTGTATGTTTGTCTCCAATTTTAAACCGACGACACCAATTTGCGGGAAGTCAATCTTCCGAAATAGTGCGTCTCCCGTTAACACTTCAGGGTATTAACAGACAATCGCCATCAAAATATGAAATACACTTCCTGTCGATGAACGGTCATAGATCCAAAAAAATGTGCCATTAAACTACATTTCAAACACTTTCCCGTTGGAAAACAGTTAATGTGCTGGAGAAAAGATGTCACAGTTCCATTCTTGTAGTATTTTCAAAACAACATCGGAAATGTCCTCCTTACTTTCAAATATCCAGCACAACACAACAGTTCCACAGATGATCAGCAATGCCATTCTTCCTATATTCTCAATGAGCTCAGATTTCGTTCTCGCCTTCAAACTGACCACCGTGTTCGACTCCCAAACAAAGTATGGCTGGTTTGTATGAGTATTCTTCCATCAATTACTATTTTATTCAATTCTCCTTTTCTCTTTCTCTCCCTCATTTTCATTTTTTCTCTCTCCCTTTTATTTTCTTTTTCTCTCCTCTTTCTCTCTGTTTTGTGTGAATATTCTTCCATTAATTACCACTTATTCAACTCGCCCTCTTCAACCTCTTTCTCATTTCCTCTTTCTATCTCTCTCTCTCTCTCTCTCTCACCCTCTTTCTCATTTCCTTCTCTCTCTCATTTTCTCTCTCATTATCCTCTTTCTTTGAGAAATAGGTGTGAAAAAGATGTCCAAAATACATCGTTCTCCTCTATTTTAGCTCTCTTTCTTTCTTGTGTTCATCAACTATGATCTCTCACTCTCTCTATCCTCTCTATATCTCTATATCCCCTCTTTTATAGTCTCTTTTTGGGCTTTGAGTGGTAGATAACAAAAACATATCCAAAAACATCGTTCTCCGCCTGTCTCTCTTTCTTCTGTTCAACACCTATGATCTCTCACCCTCTTTATCCTCATCCTCTTTATCCCCTCTTTTATTGTCTTTTTTGGTGCAAAATCGTCTCTTTTTAATTTTTGAAGGTTACTTGTCAAACATATCACAATAAATTCCCAAAAAACACATTTCTACCACCTTTTTTCAAATCTCTCCCTTTTCTCGTGTTCGCCACCTATAATCTCTTGCCTTTTTATTAACTCTTTCTCTTTTTATCCACTTTCTATCGTCTCTTTTATTCTTTGAGTGTTAAATCTCAAAATAAACACTTAAAAGCACATTTCTACCCCTTTTTTCAACCTTGTCTCTTTCCATTTCTCTCTGTGTATTTTGGTTTCTCTCTCTCTCTCTCTCTCTATAACTCTCTCTCTCTCTCTCATCTTTATCCCTTTTTTCTTATGTTCTTATTCTTTGAGTGGTAACAGGCAATCAGAATAAATACCAAAGAACACCTTTCTATCCCCTTTTTTCAACTCTCTCCCTTTCTCAGGTTCGCCACCTATAATCTTTCGCCTCTATATTACCTCTTTCTCTCTTTAACCACTTTCTATCGTTTCTTATTCGTTGAGGGTTAAATCTCAAAACAAATGCCTAAAAACACTTTTCTACCCTTTTTTCAACCCTTTCTCTCTCCATCTCTCTCTGTATCTCGGTTTATCTCTCTCTCTCTCTCTCTGTCTTTGTCTCTTTCTCATTTCCTCTCTCTCTCTCTCTCTCTCTCTCCCCATGTGTGTGTGTGTGTGTGTTAGAGGTCTGCACGGGCTCGGGCCATAAATAACCAGAACTTCTCGGGCTCGGGTCGGGCCCGGGCCTCGTGGCTATTTTGTTAGCGAATATTGTCATCGAAAAATAATTTTTAATTATTGAAATTATGGTTTACTTCGAGAATGAGAATACATTTTTTTATAACAGCTAGTTAACGAAGTACAACAGTGCCCATTTTTTTTTCAAATGCTGAATTGGAAAGTAATTTTAATTATGTGTTCGGGCTCGGGCCGGGCTCATGTTTACTTATTATCGGACTCGGGTCGGGTTCGGGTTTCTTTTCCTCGGGCCGGGCCGGACTCGGGCCTTACAATTTAGGCCCGTGCAGACCTCTAGTGTGTGTGGGGGTGTGTGTGTGTGTGATCTTTCTGTATCTCGGTTTCTCTCTCTCTCTCTCTCTCTCTCTCTCTCTCTCTCTCTCTGTGTGTGTGTGTGTGTGTGTGTGCTCTTTCTGTATCTCGGTTTCTCTCTCTCTCTCTCGTGTCTCCCTTTCTCTCTCTCTCTCTCTCTCTTCCATCTTTATCACTTCTTCTCTGTGCTTTGAGTGTTAAAGGACAATTCTTGGAGTGTTAACGCTTTGAGTGTTAAATGACAATTCTTTGAGTGCTATTTCTCCCTCTCTCTCTCTCTCTCTTCCTATCTCTGTCTATCTCCGTCTATTTCTCTCTCTCCCTTTCTCTCTCTCTCTCTCTCTCTCTTCATATCTCTCTTTCTCATATCCTCTTTCTCTCTCTCTCTGTCTCTCTCTCTCTCTCTCTCTCTCTCTCTCTCACACACACACACACACACACACACACACACATACACTCTCTCTCTCTCTATCTGTCTCTCTCTTTCTCATTCCCTTCATCTCTTTCTCCTGTTCATCATCTATGATCTCGCACTGTCTTTATCCTCTCTAATCTCTCTATATCCACTTCTCTTTTTCTCCTGTTCATCATCTATGATCTCTCACTGTCTTTATGCTCTCTGTCTCTCTATATTCCCCTCTTTTATCGTTCTCTCTCTTTTTTATCGCCTTTCTTTGAGTGCTACGTGTCAAATGTCTACTGAGGTCGACGACTGAGCCACCTATTTATAATACTTCAGTGTTTATTTATGTCGCTTTTCTTCAGTTTTTGGCTATTCGTGTTGGTGACCGATAGTGATTGTATGAAGTGGACTAGAGATAGAGCTGGGTTAGGGAAAACAGCACAATACATGATCGCTGTGGGTCCAGCGGCAGAGCCTCGTTAACCTGAAATAATGCAGGTCGCATGCGGCACTATGCAACGTCCTCCAGTTAGATACTAGTCGTTACAAAGTTAGTCCGCTGTCCCTTTTGTCGGGAACATGAGACTCTCTTAAATTCACTAGGGTTTGCTGGGTAACAAGAAATACAACACGGTTTATAAGTTAGGTGCAGTTTTATAATTACTTATCGTATGCGGACTCACAAGCAATGTACAGATTTACACACGTTTCTTTACCTTTGTTTTGTCATTTGATACCTGAGGATGCGAGAAGAAACAATTCTTACAGCATTTCACATCACAATCACTAACACACAACGTTAGACAAAACAAGAAAAAATACACGAAGGTTTCTGCACGTAATCATTATTTCAGCGTATCGCCTTAAAGAAACACAATTAATGCAAACCAATAACACTATTCTTGCATTCCCTTTTCCAGTTAATACATGCTTATTGATTCCTCTACCTTCGCCTGTTTTTCTAAATCAGTCCGTCGTTAGGAGAAAACATTCAGGCGGGTTCATACACTTCCTCAGCCGAGATGAGAAAGAGACGTCAACACAAACAGATTATGACGTATTTCTAAACATATACACAATTTCCAACCACAACTGTATCAATCTAACTATAGTTGTCTGTGACAGCTTGCACATTTTTTGAAGTAACAAACATTTAAAAAATCTTAACTTCTTACAAATATAAAACCTTAAACTCTCAGGTTCGTTATAACTATGTGGATTCTTCCACATAGTTATAACGATCCTGAGAGTTTAAGGTTTTATATTTGTTGGGTGTGAGTGCCTTTCGTAAAGTTCACCCCTTCCACCCTTCAGCAACATAATAAACACAACATAGGCTTACTATATAACACGAATTATCACACCTTCATAATCCCTGTAAGCATTGCTATTAATATCAATCACCCACTGATTCTTATATGTCAAGTAAATTAAATGGGCCAACAAGTACACTGATAATGAAACGCATTAAGATGTAATTCGCTTCTCTTGCATTGTCATTGAGAACCTCTTGGTAGACATTTCCACAAGTCCTTCAGAATCGCTTCTAAACCTCTTGAAAACGGAATATCTGGGAAACAAGAACATGCCAACGAACCTCTTCATTACAACTTCCCTATAACCGACGCAGAGGCTGAATAAAGAAAAGTCTGGTTCTATTGAAGATCCTCGATTTATCCTCCCAGAAGTGAATAGAACGGAAGAGAGAGGTGGGGTGGGGGAAGAGACTGGAACAAACCAGTTCTATCTATATGACTCCTTCCCGGGTTAATTTCCTTTCCTCTGCTGCCGGTAGAAAGAGCATGGCCATGTCCTTAAAATAACTCGTTCCAATAGACCCCAGGAAACCGAACCTGAGCTCTCTTTCCCCTGCACGAATTAAGCCAGTATTTTAGTATTCATCGTCGAATATATCATATCGTTTATTTCCTTCTCGGGTTTTGCACTCTCGAGTTTACTGGTCCCTTCTGAAATTGCATTTCGAATCCTAAGAGGAGTGAGCGTAGATATCGTGTGGATGCCAAGTGCTCCTTCAGTTCTTGCACTTCCGCAAGCAAACGGCTCGTCCCAAATTATATAACCCAGGAAATGAGTACCGGCCAGGGCTGGATTTAAGCGGGGGTTGAAGGGCTTGATTCCCGGACCTTATCTGCAAAGGAGCTTGAAGTAATGGCTTTGCAATGGCCACAAATTCAAGATAATTAGGTACTTTTATTACTGTTTACAGTGGAGACACACACTAAAGCTTACAATTTACTTCCTACTGGCTTTCAACTATATAAACAGGAAAACACTTGACCACCTGTGGAAAACTCGAACTAGAGTTGATGAGCTGGATCTTTGCAGGTAACCTTGGTTATTCCGCTTAGAGACTAATATATACATAATTTATATATAAGGATAATGGCCTTCGGTGGCTAAGGTAGTCCTGTAGCTCATCCCTTTTATCTGCGTAGCTGGACTTGATCAGGGTTCACTCACCAAGATACAGCTTATCAACTCTAGTTGGCATTTTATCTTCTTATTGTTTTACGTTTTTCTCGTTACTCTAACTGAATTGGTTTATTTTTCTTCGCTTTTCTTCAACTTTTGGCTAATAGCGAAGATGAGGATGAGTGGTAATATAATGAAATTGATGAAAGGATGCTCACAAAATCAATTAATAATGGATTTGTGTTGTGGTTTCAATAACAATTGGTATAAACGGACCAAATATTTTATTAGAGTTGATGTAATATATTATTCTTTAGTTTTGTTTGAATTTGAATTTTTTTTTAATGATGGTTGCTAGAGACGGCGTTATATCTAGTTATTTTCATTCTGGGAAACCCAGGCTCAGGTCGGGATTCGAAACCGGGATCTCTGGTCACTTAGCGCGATGTGCTAACCACTCCGCCCATAAAGAAAAGATGGTAGCAAATATCTCATTACAATTCTCTCTTTCATTCGACTATCAGTCCTAGAGAATATTTTAAATATCCTTCTGAAGTGTTATCCGTTATTTCAGGTGCCTCATTTATTTATTTAATTGAAACACAACAGGTGCATGCCCAATTACAGTGTTCAATATACATAAACAAGGACATATAACTAAGAAAATTAACAAGAATTATGAATGACGTAATATACATTTTACATTTAAGAACAATTGCGAGAAGTGTTTCATTATTAGATTATGGAGACAAAGGAAACACAGAGATAATACAATAATAAATGATGCTAAACTGTTGGATATAACCCCACAAGCTGAATGAAAACCAAAATTCAATGAATAAAACAAAACACTCATAAATTCAACGAATAGATCTAATGTTACAATTACATTTAAATAGGTCAATGTTTGAGTTATTCTTAGAAAATGAATAATATAACTTGCACATTCTCCTCATAGGTTCAGCTTCGGTCATTTTGGTTCTTCCGAGGGGGATATGAAAGAGGTCAGTTCTGGGCCTTAACATACAGTTTGGTACGTAAGAATTTAAATTTGACAACAGATTAAAATAATCTATTTTACCATTAGTAAGCTTGGAGAGAAAAGTTATTCGACTTGTTTGCCTCCTTTCGTCGAGTGACGGAATATTAAAGATTTCGCGTAATATGTTGCTAGGAGTGAGTTCTGGATATTTACCATAAAGTTTAAATAGTAGATATCCCAGAAATTTATTTTGAAGCTTCTCTAATTTTTCGATATCTTTCTTCAATTACGGGTTCCAAACAAGAGAAGCATATTCGAGTTTAGATCTGACGAGCGTATAATACAGCAAGAGAAATGTTTCTTTTTTTTCTAAATTGATTACCCATTCTCATTTTAAATCCCAAATTTCTGTGAGCTTCGCTTAGAATACGGGAAATGTGTGGTTGAAATGTTTAGGTCAAAAGTGACCCCTAGGTCGGTAACGATATTCTCACTTTGTACTAACACATTAGAAATAGTGTATGAATGTTGAATAGGGTGTCTGTTGTGGGTGAATGATACAAGTTTACATTTCTTTAAGTTCATGCTGGCTTTATTAATTTCACACCACTGAAGCAAGTTATCCACCTCATTTTGAAATATCATACGGTCATCAGCGTTTACGATATTTTTATATATTTTAACATCGTCAGCAAAGATTAATTTTTCAGATTTTGTGAGTAGTTCTGGCAAATCGTTTATAACAATTAAATATAACATCGAAATTAAACACATTCATTCATTCATCTAATAAATAAAATAATTAATAGTAAGTAGTACTACTACCATAAGTTATAGTTTAAGAAAAACAGTGGTTTTGTAAATCACCATCGAATTAATAATTCTAAAAACATCAAGGGAGATATACCAACATCACCAATAACGTCGTCGCATTGTAAACGAGGATTCGAGGTTCGATATCCTGTGGAGGCATATTGTGGTTCGGATCCCACTTTAAACTGTAGGAACAGCCCCGATTAGCCTTTCTGTGTATGAAGCGGGCTTAAAGACAAACTGAATGAACCAATCAACCGTTATTTCAGCTTATTAGTACCTTGAAAACAGTAAAATATGTAGCGATACCTTTCTATCACCTCCTTTGTCCGAACGGGCGTTTAATTTACTGAACTTGTGTCGCAAAGGAAAGAACAATTCGCTACCAATGTGCATCTATTACAAGTTCTGGTAAAGATTAGTCTTCGTGTTGGCTGCAGGCTCGATAAAATAACCGACCGAGCGGTTTAATCATCAGGTTACGTTCAAGGTATCGAAATGCATGAAGCATTCGTGCATAATCTTCAGCAATTCCTGTTGAGCAGGTCGTAACACCTTATTGCAAGTATCCACCTTTCAGAGCAGGAAATGTCTTGCTCTCTCTCTCTGCGAGAACGCCATTCTGTTTGTTGATTTACGGCAGAAGAGAGTCCACTCGTGCAGCGTGTCCTTACGGGATACGTGTCCCTTCAAAGTCACTAATGCGGTTTACCGCACATGATTAAGGCGGATTGAGTACCGTGCTCAAACAAGCCATTAGTAATTAATTGCCTTGCTCAGTGCCACACGAGGCGTCCATTCCATGACAGTTCAGTTAAACAAGATTCGCTTAACGCTGCTACTTCGACGACGCCACACGTCGAAAAATCGCCGCGGTTCACTCTTAACGTATAATTTACGACTTCGTCAAAGCTTGGTTGATTAGAGGTTGGTCAGTTGAGTTGGTGTCCATTGAACAGTCGTTTTAATGTGATGGAAGCTTGCTGGGATCTCTGAAACGATAAAGTTTTGAATGGTGATGAATGTATCGTTGCGGTATCTTAATCTACACAATCTTTAAGGATTGGCAAGTTACGTTTCGACACATTTATGGTCCAAGTTTACGATATGATATCGTATTCCGGTAGGGAATAACCTATCTTTCGCGATTAGGAACTTTGTTTTACTAGCAATAGAGGGCGCTTTCAAGCTTATAGCTATATTTACAGTATAAACTACATACAATCATAAGAGTCTTGAAGTTCTTGTTACAGCATTAAAGTAGAAACTATGGAAGCAAAGTCAAGTGTGTCAAACAATTGAGGATCTCGTTTTTCAGTGGTTCCTTTGCCGATTTAAGAAGAAACAACATTTACATTATTCAGTCTTTCATTTAATAAATAGACATTACAATATATCTTGTAAACGTTAGCTTACATTTTTTTTTATTGTAGTACTGAATTCGGTTTGAGTATATACGAAGTAATAGTTGAAGTGTACATTTCGTACAGAGAAAAATTAAAAAAACAGTGAACATGTTAGTTAAAGAAAATAGCAGGTATAAAGTGTTCTGAAGAACGAAAAGTGTAAACACGCACACAAAATCGTAATACACCTCAAAAAGGCTGAAACGACTCCAGAAATCTAAACCTGCCTTAAGAGTGTAATGACAGATTCATATCTTGATACTTACTTATATCTGGCAATAATTTGTTTAATATGTCATCACGAGCTGGAGGATCAAAGGGTTCATTTGATCTCCCCCTCTCAGGAGTAACATTTTCTACTTACGTTTCCCTTCTCTTATTTTTCTCTCGTTTCATTCTATCCTCTTTACTCCTATCACTTTGTACGTTCTTAATTTCTATCCCCATCTGTGTGTATTGATCTTCCTCTTTTCCTTATTCTCTCCTTTTCTCTCTTTCTCCTTCCCCCTCTCTCTCTCGGTCCGTCTGTCAATCGTTCTTCTCACTTCTCTTTTTCACTTGCATATTTCTCTCCTTTTCTATTTCTCTCTCTCTATCTCTGCCGGTCTTCTGTTTTTCTCTTTCTCCTTCTCTCTTCCCGCCCTCTCTCTCTCACACACACTTCTATATCTCTCTGTCTCGCTTCTTTCTGTCTCTTCTTTACGCTCTCTCTTCTTCTCTGCCTGTCTTTTGCTTCGTTATTCTCTCCTTTTACCTTTCTTAATATGTCTTTCGCTTACTTTATTTCTCTTTTCTCTCGTATCTTCCCTACTTCTTCTTTTCTCTCTCTTAAAATTGACAATCTCAATATATCCCACCTAAGGAGACAACATTTTAATATTTCTACTCCCTTCCTTTCTTTTCATGGAATATATTGTACGCGGTGGGACATGTACAGTCAGCGACAATAAAAA
Source organism: Lepisma saccharinum (assembly GCF_977018435.1). NCBI lineage: Eukaryota > Metazoa > Arthropoda > Insecta > Zygentoma > Lepismatidae > Lepisma > Lepisma saccharinum. The sequence continues at coordinate 121,875,229 of NC_139229.1, forward strand.
AGGGACACCTAGATCCTGAAATACTCGCATCCCTGCAATGCGTTACGTGTGTTGCCAAACTCTACGGCGATGATGGAAGCTGCCATTGAAAATTTGCCATTAAAATTTACTTATCGCTGTAGAGTTACAGCACAAGCACAGATTCGCAGTACCAGCCCACAATTTGCACAGTTCAATGGACATCGCTCTGTGCTGTGTTGCCACGTTCTGCGTAAAGCTTTACTCCGTTGTATAAAAATCTGTATAAAATCGGTTTTGCAATGTGAATTGATAATGATAATGGATTTTATAAACAGATTCAAAGAGTTTCAAAACAATACCAATATTGTATTTAAGGACTACCAAATAATAAGAAAAAGTTGTTTCGCAAAATTGAGAATTTTGACAAATTTTAAAAATCTGAAAATTAAGAATAATTATGTTTAGAACCTTTCTGCCTGCAATATACTAAAATTTCATCACGATCGGACAAGCCTTTTTGATTTATAGAATTTCAAAGAGAGCCATCGTTTTTAAAACTACAAATCTCACGGTGATAAAAAATTAAGTCACACTCGAAAAAAATTGGTTGGCATAGACTAATGCAGAATTGGAAAAGCTTAATTTTGTTGTAACTAGTTTCTTTCTAGACCTACTGGTTAATTTTTATTTGCAGTCTAAACTCGAGTTTCTATAATTTTTAATCTGATAGTATTAGCATTACATATTTATACAATGCGTAACCAACGTTAAAAAATACGTTTGTGTGTATGTGTGAAAATATAAAACTCCCATAACGGATCATGCGAAAAAGTACAGTATAGCTATATACAGAATATGATAATCAAAAGTTACATAGCTATAAAAAGTATTATGTTACATAATTATATAATCAGAATATAATATTTTTGTCCAGCTCATCAAGTTCCATGTACCTTGATATGTATATTTTTGTTGATTTGATTTGATTTTAGTTTATTTTACTTCGCGTTTTGTGCCTCTTTGCTAATTTGCGAAGATGGGGATGAGTGATGAAATGATGAAATTGATGAATGGACATTCACAAACAACCAAGCCCGACCGGGATTCGAACCCGGGACCCTTGGCGTCGCAGCGCGATGTGCTAACCACTTTTTTTTTTTATTTGAAACTATTACATATTATTGTACATGTTATACATTTTTGTCATTATAAAGTTAACATTACATTTAGGAAATTTGCATATAACATATCTCTTTTACAACGAGGAATCATTTGGTATTCCTGGTGCAGGTGATTGATAAATTGGATGTGAAAATCTTGTTGCCTATATATGGATACAAAAAGGGCATATTGGCCTAAGAGCCATTGTACACTGTGGCGTTTTGTTCTTGGATAATATGCAAAGGAAGGATACAAAAGAATATCTACTGAAATGTTACGTTCTGAAGTACGACAAATTGTACTCACAAGTTTTTTGATATATAACCATGATTTTTGGATTATTTGACATTCACTAAGCTTATGCACTAAATTATCTTGTACATTACATGTAGCACATATTGGAGTATTTACTAATTTTATATCATAAAGTTTAACTCCAGTAATGAATATTTGGTGTACAATTATATACCACGCTGATCTGACTCTTAACGTAAGGTGGCGGGCCTGTATATTATTCCATACTTCCCGCCAATTGACTCTTTGATTCCGATCTACAATTTTACACTGTTTTTGTGATAGTGAACACAGTCTTCTATATATTTTTGACGTCTCTTGCGTTGGAAGGATTGGAGATAGTATTAAAGCGTAACTGATATCCACTATTGTATTCTTAAAATACCATAATCTGTCTGGAAGTCTTGTAACATCAATGGGGGCCTCCAATTGAATGTTGTCCAAGGCGTGTCTCAGAACTTTACTAGTGAGGCTGTTTGGGTGTTGAATCAGTGTCGTTACATCAGCTTGAATACGTAGAGCCTGGCTTTTATATTCCACGTTTACAAGGTTCATTCCCCCTTCTGCATAAGGTAAACAAAGCGTTGCGTGATTTACACGCAAGATTTGACCGTTCCAGACAAACCAGTTCACAGCACTCTTGAGCTTAAAAATATCCAGTTGCCGCAACGGGAGGATTTTTGCTACATACCACACCTTGGAGAGAGCGTACACCTGTACAAACGTCACTCTTGACTGTATACTAAGTATTCGAAATTTATTCATTTGTAGAACTGCTTTAACACCATTTATCACTCTGTCATAGTTTAACTGGATCATTCGTTGAAGGGAGCGCGCGAAAATTATTCCAAGTATTTTTATCGATGGAACAACATGAAATTCTCCGCTCTGAGGGTAAGTTATATCCGGGTTTAAATGCATAAGAGTTGATTTTTTCTGATTTACTGTGAGCCCTGAAAGGGGACCAAATTCCTGTAATACTTTAGACGTCGCAGCAATATCAGACTGCGTATTTATTAATATATTGATATCATCAGCATAGGCCAACACCTTTGTGTTTATAGATTGTATGGTGATGCCTTGTACTTGCTTTTCTAAAGCAGAAAGGAGGGGTCTCAATGAGATACAGAAAGCTATCATCGATAATGGGTCACCTTGTCTTACTCCCTTGTGAATAGGAAGTTCTCTTGTCATAAATCCATTTATTTGTATTTTGGATGTTGCGTTACTATAAAGGCTTTTAAATGCTGACAAAAAATGTCCACGTATACCGTACTTTTGAAGCACATTAAATATGTAATCATGGTGTACCGAGTCAAATGCTCGTTGAAAATCTATTGCTAATATAGCATTATCATGGTTATTGCTATTGACTCTATAACAAGTAAGCACTTCACGAAGCGTTTGTAAGACATTTGTAATTTTCTTGTTCATACCAAAAACATATTGTGTATCTCCAACTAGTTTTTCTACATAAGGCATAAGTCTGCCTAGCATACAGCGAGAGAATATTTTATAATCAGTACATAGGAGGGTAATGGGTCTATATTGACCAACTTCAGTGGGTTTCACACATTTTGGTATTAAAACTATAATCCCAGTATTTGAGGATTTTCCCATTTTATACCTTCGGAACACTGCATTTATCCATTCAGTTAGTGCTTTTCCCATCAACGTCCAAAATGTTTGGTAGAGTTTGTTTGGTATCCCATCCAGACCAGGTGCAGAAAACGGCTTCCCTGACTTAACCGCACGGAATACTTCTTCGCTTGTGTAGTCGTTATTTAATTGCTCACGTTCCTCATCGTCAAGGACCTCGGACAAGGATTCCAATTTATTCGTCAAATCTACATTATGTGTTATTGGTTGGGAAAATTGATTCTCAAAATAGTTGTAAAATCTGTTACGAATTTCCGGGGCTGTTGTTATTTTAATTTCAGAATTGTCGTTTATTTCGCTAATAAATTGTCTTTTCGCATTGTGTCTTTCTTGCAGCACATGGCTTATAGATGCAACCTCTTCTTTATCAAAGTGGGGGAGTCTGCTGCGAATTTTTACACTAACCACTCGGCCACAGGGTCGGGCGTATATTTTTGTTGCCAGAGCTAGTAATTGTAATTACAATTTTTCAATGGTTAACTCAAGCGTGTATATTCTTGGGTCTCTACGTATATTCCTTTTCCGGAATGTCTGGAGTAGCGACGCGCAGAGGCGAAAGCTTGTGGGCCAGACTAGGTGGGGAAGGGTGCAGAATGCAGAATTCCCCTAGTAGGCTTGCGAGCTGTCATGTTTACTACAGAACTACTGGACCAGTCGAGTCTTTCCCTCCCGCGCGTTCATTGGACGAAGCGCACAGCCGCAACGTGCGCCCAGGACGCGTTCGCGTTCTCTTACTCCAGACATTCCGGAAAAGGAATATACTATTGATTTTTTTTAAAAAAAATGTTCGCCCCCGTACAAACTAAATAAATCGGTCTTCATGCTTTGCTTAGCTTTTACCCCCAAATATCTGAAGAAATCGGCACCTATGGTGAATAGTCATTTGTTTTATCCTCCCGTTCCTTTTCGCTTGTGCCATAGTTTCCCGTGTTGACACATTTTTAACTTCCCTAAACTACTAAACTAAAACAACGTTAAATATTGCGTATCTGCTTCCACTGTGTACGATTTTCCTCCTCGTGATAATACAAACAACACTTGGCACTGAATAAATGTGACGACGAGGTGTTGAAAAAATTGCTGCACAATTCGGCAACGCAGGGGTGTTGCATCGCCCACGCGACTGAAAATTCTAGGACAACGCGTGAGGGGTTCTCTCACCTTTTTAGAGCTGTACGTATAGAGAAATATAGGAAATATAGAAATATAGGTGTGAGAGAGGAGAGAAAATAAATAAATGCCATGATAGGGAGGAAGGGATAAATATATAGACATAAAAAGCTAACACAATTAATCCTTGTTTCCAATGATATAGGAACATAGGGATGATGTACGACTTAAGAGAGAGAAAAATGCGATATTTAAACACACGAGAGAAACAGGACATGACATAGAGTGGGATGAGGCTAAGCAGATAGGAAGCGAGAAGAGATTACTAGTGATAAAATGGAAGGAGGCCAAGGAAATAAAGCAAGGGGAAGAAGACACAATTAACTGGAATGGGGGACTGAAGATAAACAAAGAATGGAAGAAGATGTTAGAAAGAGTGGAAAGAACAAGATCGAAGGAGGAGAGAAGAAGGAAGAGGAATGAAGAAAGGAAGGATAAGGAAAAAGAGCAACCACGTTCCAGATGATAGGAAATGTTTATCTAATTCGCCTGTCAGGTGAAACAACAGTTGACCTGCTGGAACACCTGGAAAGGAATGTTCCAGATAAACAACTTTCTAATAATCTTGTGTCTGGAGGGGAGTGATTTTTGTGTGTGTATATATATATATATGTATATATAGAGTCTTCCTGTTTTGTACTTTATTTAATTTGTGTTGGTACAGAGTCTGAAGAAGACCTTGCTAGAAGGTCGAAACGTAACGTTTAGTTTATGTTTTAAAATAAAATCAATTCTTCCTTGGTCAGCATATTGAAGTTTTGATAAAAAGAGAAAATAAAATAAGATGGAAAGATTAAAAGAAAACGAGATAAAAAAGTAGTAAAAGATAATAAATAACCCACAAGGAAAGTCTTCTTTCTTTATTGTCTACGTGTAGACTCTACACAGAGATAGGATAGATTGTAAGACAGGAAAATAGGCGATCATCTAGAAAGAAGGAAAACAGAAAAGAGTCAAAGGGATACAAATAAGAGAATGGAAGCGTAAGTGAGAAAAATTTTCTTATTCCAGAGGGGCAAGTGCCCCTCACCGATCCTTCACTGTGGGCGCCCATGCATATCTTGTATCCACTAACTCTTGACAAAATCGATGCTTCCCCCTTCGAGACGGGAGCGAGAGGGGCTTTGCCATTCACGAGAAGAAACGAGAGACCGTGCCAGCCACCTCTGTGGCCTAGAGCTTCGAGTGCTCGACTTATGCCGTTCCTACTGAAAGTTTCACCTTCCAATTCCTGATCTGGCCGTCTTTAAATGGCTTTCCGTTCATCAATTTGATCCCCTTCGTTGCGATTAGCGAAAAGCAGCAGAAAATAACGAGGGCTGAGCCGATCCCGATGCTGATGTATCGGTATCGGTTGGAATTCATCTACCGATACTAGCCGATACCTCTTCGGTATATTGTTCTTGCACTGGTTGCGAAGAAATGCCGCGCTACACTTTCCCAGAGTAATTATCCTGGAAATTATGCAAAATTCATTTCTCTTTATTTTGCAGCACTTTTCGTGCGAAAAACTGTATTTTATGACCATGTAAAATCTATTTTGATATTCTGATGTGATTCTTGATTATTATAAAGCAAATTTCTTGGTAAATTGATGCATATAAGTGGAGATAATATCTTTACACGCCAATATTGATCAATGTTTTCGAACATTTTTTTTTTACTATTGCGATTTTCAAATATCGGTATCGGTCCCAAGTGGTACCGGCCCAGCCCTAGACATAACATAATAAGGGTCTCCCCGATGGCGCAGTGGTAGCGTCTTCTCCTTGTAATCAAGGAGTCCCTGATTCGATACCCGGTGGAGGCTCAAGTGGTTCGGATCACACTTTAAACTGTAGGTCCAGTCCCAATTAGCCTTACTGTGCATAAAGTAGACTTAAAACAACAAATCAACCAACATAACACAATAAAAAAAGGAACTCGTCTCTAGCCTGTGTCGCTCGCTCAAACTCGATCGAATCTCCCACGCTCGAGAGCGATTCGCTCGAACATAATATACAGGGTGACTGGTAATTAGATGTATTCCCTGAAAGGGGTTAAAGTAGAGACAATTTGCAATAAATTTGACCATATGATACCCTGTCCGAAAATTAGTAGTTATCGAGATAATCGAATTTCTATTGTTTTTTTTTAAAAAAATGACAATTTTCCACATAAAAAGGTGAATTGAGAAAAAAACTGCTCATTGTATGGAACTTATTTCAGCGTTTTCTGATAGCTAACAAATAAGTGGTTCGTTGAAAAAAAAGTTTTTCCCAAATAACACTCACATGTAAGTAACGGGTGGATCTAAACTTACAAGTGATGATAAAAAAAATGCTCTCTTAGTTCACTTGGCAACGTATTAATAACAAATATGGTATGACACGAAGCGTACAAATTACTTAAAATACTTCCTTGTGTCATCTGCTATCCAACAAGGTACAAATGTTGCTAACATTCACAACTGTGTACAAGAAATAATACTTCATTCATCGTCATGTGAATAAAATCAATGAACAATACAATTAAAGAACATTACACGTCTTGCTCAAAGTGGGCAATGCAGGCACGCATTGCAGGCAAGCAGGTTTTTACGGACATTTGGTCTCTCAACTCGTGATGTGATGATGTCCTTGATGTGTTGACCAGCTGTTAAGATCCTCTCCCTGAGCTCTTCTTGCGAGTTTACCGGTGTCTTGTCATGTGGCTCCAAATATAAAAGTCGCAAGGCGCCAAATCGATCGGGGGATCGAGCTGTGCAGTCATCATGTTGATAAATCATGTCACGTCTTGTAGCTAGAGGCACATCCTCCAACAACATTGCCATCCCGTTCCTCAAAAAATGTTCATAAGTGATGCTATTTAAGATTTGGGGCATGAAAAATGGCTCGATCAAATGATTGTTGATGTCGCCCATCCATACTTCTGCCTGGGCGTGCGACAGTGGCTGGATGAAAATTACCCAAAGAAATGGATTGGCCAAGGCGGCCCGATTCCCTGGCCGGCTCGATCCACCGATTTGCCGCCTTGCGACTTTTACATTTGGAGCCACATTAAAGAATTAGTTTACAAGAAGAGTTCGCAAGAAGAGCTCAGGGAGAGGATCTTAACAGCTGGTCAACATATCAAGGACATCATCACATCACGAATTAAGAGACCAAATGTCCGTAAAAACCTGCGTGCCTGCATTCGTAACGGAGGTGCCCACTTTGAGCAAGACGTGTAATGTTCTTTAATTGTATTGTTCATTGATTCCATTCACATGAAGATGAATGAAGTATTATTTCTTGTACTCAGATGTGATTGTTAGCAACATTTGTACCTTGTTGGATAGCAGATGACACAAGGAAGTAATTTAAGTAATTTGTACGCTTCGTGTCATACCATTTTTGTTATTAATACGTTGCCAAGTAAACTAAGAGTGCATTTTTTTATCACCACTTGTAAGTTTAGACCCACCCGGTACTTACATGTGAGTGTTATTTGGGAAAAACTTTTTTTTTTCAACGATCCACTTATTTGTTAGCTATCAGAAAACGCTGAAATATGTTCCAAACAATGAGCAGTTTCTTCTCAATTCATCTTTTTATGTGGAAAATTGTCATTTTCTAAAAAAAAAACAATAGAAATTCGATTATCTCGAAAACTACTAATTTTCGGACGGGGTATCATATGGTCAAATTTATTGCAAATTGTCTCTACTTTAACCCCTTTCGGGGAATACATCTAATTACCAGTCACCCTGTATAACATCAAATATCATTTCAATGAGGGGCCTCCCCGATGGCGCAGTGATAGCGTCGTCGCCTTGTAATCAAGGGTTCGTGGGTTCAATACCCGGTGGAGGCACATGGCACAGTGGTTCGGATCCCACATTAAACCGTAGGTCCAGTCCTGATTAGCTTTACTGTGCATAAAGCAGGGTTGTTAAAGGTCCAGGAACCCATAAATTTTAATGGGTTCTATTGGGTTCTGCTGCAGGACCGGAACCTTTTTTCTCGCACAATTTAAATTCGGTCCAAGTTGCGTATTGTTACATTGAAAAAAGATTTCTGGACCGTATTTAAATTGTTCCTGAAAAAAGATTCCTGGACCGAATTTAAATTGATCCGGAAAAAAGGTTCCTGGACCATATTGAAATGATTTAAATATGAAAAAGGTTATACACTGTCTAGAACTTATTTACGTTTGCTGATTTTCTCTCCCAGTCCGGGATTGAATTTATTTACAATTACAGACCAGGCCTGACCGATTAAAAGTTGCCTTCTAAAAATGTCCACGAGTACGTTTTACATTTGAATGTCACACTGCGTTTGTAGAAAACGTAGCGCAGGGAATAAATCAAAACGCTGTTGTTCTCTCGTGGGCCAGATTCAAAAACTCCCTTGTCGAAGAGTTACTATACATAACACAATAACTATATGGCGTCACATTGAGTTCAAACAAACCCGTCACGTGTTACTCCGGCATCCGATAGAGGAACCGCAGTTAATAGGAGCCGTCGATGAGGTAATGTGAGGCTGCTGTGTTCTCAGCAGATATTACAACAGGGAACGGCAGTGCTGCTGCAACCAAGTGAAGGAACGCGCGCGAGAGAGTGGGGCTACATGGAGAGTGGTAACGTGACTGCAGCGTTTGCGTTTCGCCCATTTCTACCTTGCACCTTAGATTCTCGAGGCAGCCAGCACCTGGATTAGTCTTTCATGCTCTCAAGTGGATAATTGTTTATCGTCAGGTCCGTACTCGATCCAAGTTGCTTATTGTTTCATTTCAATACGGAACTTGGACCCTATTTAAACTGATGCTGAAAAAGGTTCCTGGACCGTATTTAAATTGATCCTGGAATAAAAGTTCCTGAACCGAATTTAAATTGGTTCGGAACAAAAGTTCCTGGACAGTATTTAAATTCATCCGGAAAAAGTTCCTGGACAGTATTTAAATTGATCGGGAAAAAAAAGGTTCCTGGACCGAATTGAAATACATTACATTTAGGCTTGCTGATTTTCTCTCCTGGACAGGAATTGAATTTATTTAAAATTCCTGGGCCCTTAGGAACCCTGGCATAAAGTGGACTTAAAACACCAACTCAAACAATCATTTCAATGTGACAATAATCCTACAAATACATGTGTAAAATTCGTGCTGGTAGTTTCAGCCCATAATCGTCTATTCATTTTTCATATATTGCTACGTATTGGTAGGATAGTCTAAATTACATTTTAACATTGATATGATGATTATGTTCACTTTAGTTTCAATTTCACTGCGTCTTTCACTTCACGAAGTATATTTAAGGTCCACTACCACAGACAAATTACGGTTGTACGTGAACTACTGGGCTTCGAGCGTATACCGATCATTTGAATGTTCGAACCAGGCGCGTCCATGTAAGCCGTGTAAGCCGAGCTTACACTTTATTAGTTCTAGTAAAACGTATGCAATTATATGGCAAAATTCTTAAACTCGGGTCAACACCAGTGTTCGAGATCCTGTTTGTTAGATTGCAACACTTCAGCACCAGGCGGCCTTCTGCTTGTGAAAAGTTGTAAGCCTTCTGAATTTTGCCTTACAAATTGCTGACCGCCAGAGGCTTACAGCAGCGTTGCAAAGCACATGTTTAGAAAAAGTGTTCTTCATGGACGTCCGCAGTATTTCTTCCATTAGGGAGGATTAAGCAAAGTATTTTTTCCAGGGGTTGGGGTAAACTAGGTATATTTCCTCCATAATAGAGTTGCCTCCTCAAAAAATACTAATTCAATTTGAAGTTAACATTTTTCTGCGTCGCTCTTACAGTAAAAAAAAGTAAAGTGCTCCCCTGTGCTTAGCACCACGCCATGAACGCGTATAGGGGGTGTGGGGGTAACACCCCACACTAATTAACATATTTTGATGTGACAAATTAAATTATATGTGTGAAATATATTTTTTTATGGTTGACATTCATTTTCCAGGAAGGCTGCCTTGCCCCATCTGGGCATCCATGGTGTCGTTTTGTGAGGCAACCACCAGTTTAGTATTTCTTTTTCAACAGTTTAGTATTTCTTTTTCAATAATAATATACATATTATTTTTTTGTATGTGTTTCGTGTGTAGTTTGCGCTCTTCTCTGGAGTGTAAGTGATCCAGTCAAGGAGGACTCTGGCGAGAAGGTGCGGGTAGAAATTTTGTATTTTAATTATATATTTTTTCTTGGGTTTATATTAAATATTAATCTATTCCTATTCTCCTGGGATATTTGGGTTATAGTTAGGGATTAGTTGAGGTCCAGTACTACCAGTGTACCCTCATATACGGTCCATAACAGATTACGGGCAACTAGATGTGGAATTTTAACATGTAGTGTATTTCAACCCCCCAACAGAGCTTGTGCAATCCATGCATAGGTTGCCTAAGCTGCAAGCGCATGATCCAGTATTAGGTTATATTATAAATGAATATGGCGATAAAGGGTGTCAAGATGTAGTGAAGAAGGGGTTTCGATACACCATCAAGGATGGCATATTGTGTAGAAAGGAAGGATGCTTGCTAAAAATGTGTGTGCCCGGAAGTATTACACGAGAAGTGATAGACTTTTACCACAAAAGAGGTCATTTTGGGAAGTGGAAGACATTCATGGCCATTTCAGAGCACTTCACATGACGAAAAATGAGAAAACAAATCAGGCAATTTGTTTCGGAATGTGATTTGTGCCAACGAACAAAACATCCTAACAAGGAGCTGAAAGGACCCATGCAAGCAGTTTTGGCAGAGGAACCAGAAGTTCTAATTGCTGCTGACGTCTACGGGGCCCTGCCTAAGGCAAAATACGGCTTGCAATATTGCTTGGTTCTTTGTGATGTTTTCAGTAAATATGTTGCAATCTACGCAATGCGGAAAGTTACCACCAGTGCCATACTTAACAAAGTGTTGAATGAGTTTTTACTGCTGTGCCCAAATGTACAAACAATCATAACAGACCAGGGAACTCAATTCACGGCGCATAAATGGAAGAGGTCGCTAGCCGAGAGAGGTATAGAATCTCAGTTTGTTAGCGTCAGAAACCAGAAAGCAAACCCGGTGGAAAGGGTAATGAAGGAGTTAGGGCGCCTCTTTAGAGCTTACACGAGCCACAATCACAAGCAATGGCCTCCGCACGTTCCAGATATTGCCAGATACATCAACATGGCTACACATTCGAGCACAAAAGCATCTCCGTATGAAATATTTTTCAACCGGAAACCTGATCAGGAACTCATGAAGCTGTTTCGCTTCCCTCAGCTGAACACTTCCTCTCCATATGAGTATAAACTTCTGAAAGTTAAAGAGAACATACAACTAGAAGCAGAGAGAAGAAATAGAATATATGACAAACATCATACAATATCCTACAAACCTGGTGATCTAGTTCTCCGCAAGACCAACGTGTCCTCGGAGGTTGCAAAAGGGGTCTTTAAGAAGTTCGCCCAGCTGTACGAAGGGCCATTTTCGGTCAGAAATGTTGTAAGAGTTAATTCCTATCAGCTGTGGGACATAAGAAACAACAAAGACGCAGGGGTTTATAACAGCAGCCATTTAAAGCCCTACGTCACGGCTCAGGAAACAGCCGGAGAAAGCCAAGGAGGGTCGAGGTGAGAAGAGCTGGTCATACAAGAGACCGTATTGTGCCGCTGGCATTGGAAAAAGAAAGAAAAAAAAGGAAACAAAATAAAGTTCACAATTTTAAAGAATATTAGTGTTATAATCTTGTTCATGTGTGTAATATAATGTTGTAATATCAATTTGCATATATATTTCTAATTAGTTATTATGGCGTAGTCTTATAGGTAGCAGGGGCTATGCCCCCCAAAAAATATATATAATAATAACACTAATCATGTATTAAATTACAAGGTGTACGAAATCATACTGTAGAGGGCTTGCCCTACTGTATGATTACGTAGGGGGGATGTGAGGCAACCACCATTTTAGTATTTCTTTTTCAACAGTTTCGTATTTCTTTTTCAATAATAATATACATATTATTTTTTTGTATGTGTTTCGTGTGTAGTTTGCGCTCTTCTCTGGAGTGTAAGTGATCCAGTCAAGGAGGACTCTGGCGAGAAGGTGCGGGTAGAAATTTTGTATTTTAATTATATATTTTTTCTTGGGTTTATATTCAATATTAATCTATTCCTATTCTCCTGGGATATTTGGGTTATAGTTAGGGATTAGTTGAGGTCCAGTACTACCAGTGTACCCTCATATACGGTCCATAACAGATTACGGGCAACTAGATGTGGAATTTTAACATGTAGTGTACCAAAATACGCAAGAGGGCAGCACCTCGTGTGACTGACCAAAAAGGACTCTTGTTGGACACCCCCTCTGCCGGTCAGTCCAAGAACCACCCCAGGAGGGAGAAGGGGGAAGGTTTTTTTTATGTTTTTTCTCTCTCTTCGAGAAGAGAGTCTACAAAAGGACAACAAAGATATATATGGCGGAATAGAAGGACATAGGAAAACAGCCTGTAGAGAATGTGCGAGTGTGCATTGTGCAAATAGTGCGGATAAGGATTTTTTGACATGTGTAATATCGAAGCAAGGATCTTAGGAAAGGATTGGACATAGTGAAAGAAAGAAGCCGCCGAAGGAAAGTGCGTAAAAGAAGAGGACTGGACTAGCTTAGAAGGAATATGCAGGTGAGAGTGCAGTGAATAAGGGCCCCAACGGAAGGCGCCGGGACTTAGTTAGTGTGTGTGCACGGGATAAGTAAAACAAATAGTAGAGGCCTCTAATAACTAAGACGGAACTGTAAATACAACAAGAAGCAAAAGTATATACTTATAATGTTCACAATCATTTAATCATATTTTTTTTAACAACGCAGAAATAATAAATTCAATATTTGTATAAATATTATTGTACTAATTGTTTTTCTTATGAACAAATTATAGTGCTCACGGCGGCGAGGTGGGGAAAGGGTTAACACCTACGTAAACTTTCATAAGAGTCTCATGCCATCCCTTTCGCCTCTCCCCGTTGTGCGTCACATGGCGCCCAATAGCGTGGCGCGAATCCACGTAAGCTGTAGAAAAAGTCAAAAGAAGGAAACAATAGATCAGTAACACAGTTTTAAATCTGAAAGGATGAAAATCAAAATGCCAGTTCCGTTGTATTTGCCATGGATCGTATGTGAGGATGCATGCTGTAGTGTTGAATAGAAAGTAAATTTTATAGGTAATTTTAAATCTTTATTTCAGGACTTAAGCAAAGTTATATTTTTGTGGGGTATTTCTAAATTTGTGTTGTTGTTAGTGTTTTATTTAAAGTGAGAAAAGGAATAGATTCATGACTAGCATTATGGGGAGGCGTACGCGTGATAATGTAACGTCTAGTTTTATTCCTTCTCCAAAGGGTCCTCCTAAAGATGCCACTATGGAGGGAACGCTAAGTCCGGAGAGGAGTGCTAACTGCACAGGGGCGGTTCATAAATCTGTCGGTGTTAATTGCTTGGGGGGAGGCCTGATAACTAATGAAGAAATTTTTGCCTTACTCCAAAATGTCCAAGGTACCCTGGAAGAAATGAAAAAGGACCAGCAGGAAACACGGAAGAGGTTAGAAAAAATCATGAAGAGCTTCAGAAAAATCATAATTTAAAAGACGATGTAAAACGCTTGGAAAAAGGTCACAAAGAACTAAAAGGGGAAGTGAAGAAAAATTTTAAAGATTTGTCCCAATCCAATAGGGGTATTGAGGAAAGGATGGGTCAGCTTGAGAGCGAATTGATTGAGATTAATCAGATCACTGGCTCCAGAATAGATTGCGTAAGCGATAGGGCAAATAAATTAGAGGAAAGGGTCACCACTCTCCACAATAATAGAACGGAGGATATACGCATCCACACAGGAGGTGACTGCGAGAAAACTGCAGAAAATGTAATACAAGCAGCGATGGCAGAATTCAACAACGCACTGCAGCAACAGTATGACGCATTCCATCAAGAGGTTGCTTTGTTGAGAGAGGAAGTGTCGGGCCTTAAAAGGGACATCGTATCTGTAAGAAAGGATACAGAATCGGCTATCTCCGCGGTCACTCGACGATTAGATACTTTCATAGATAGAGGTGAGAGGCAAAGTTCACGGCCAAGCTCAGTTACGCCCTCTAACAATGGCAATAACGCATACTTACATAGAGATTCGAAATTGCCCACCTATCACGGAACAGAGGATGAATTAAAAACGCACAATTACATGCAAGAAATGAGGACATATTTAGCGTTGTCTCAGGTACCATACGAGCAACAAGCCCAGGTCGCGGGGCTGTCGTTGAGAAACGCGGCTGCTAATTGGTTTACTATCCACAAAGGCAATATTACGGATTACAACGGGTTTGAAAGTTGTTTTTCTCAAGAGTACCTGAGTGAAGAGAGACTCCTGAGACTGCGTGCTGAGCTCTTTACTTCTCGATACAATCCAGCCGACGGGAAATCTTTATGTGAATATGTTATGACCCTTGTCCAGAAGAACGCAATATTACCTTCGCCGCTCGATGACAGGATGTTAGCTAAAATGGCTATAAAGCAATTGCCTGCGTACGTTCAGAGGTGCCTCATAGGGTCACCGGTCGACACCTCTAAGCAGCTAATTACCCTTCTTAAGGAAATCCAAGAAACGTCGCATGCTGCAACTTTTCAACCGAACAATAGAGTGAGGATGAGACAGGTAAATTCTGTGCGTGGCGGAGAAACTGATAGAGACAGACGGAACAATTACGTCAGCCCAAGTGCCAGTTATTCTCGCGACAATGAGAGGAATGTCAACAGGTTCGAGAGGCAACCGCCTCAGGGCCCCAGACCCTTCGCGCAGCAAGGCCGAGGAGGGGGGAGCTACGGCAGACGTAATGGTGGCAACCACGGGTCTAGGGGGGAGGAAGAGGCGCGTCGCGGACAACAGAGCTCGCGGTTCTTTTCTGCCAACAGTGTATCAGTGGCAAGGCAAAATGAGGAAGACTGTCCCTCCAATAATGAAGCATGACAAAAGGGAAATATCCGAAATGCGGAAAGACACTTAGGAAACCGGACTGCGATAAATGGATCTTTTGATTTATCTGGGGAAGAAAATACAAATTGTGAGGATGAAATGGATGAATATGAAACTAAAGTAATGCAAGTTTATACAAGAGATGCAGTAAATATTAACCACAATAACAATGGAAATGGAGACGTTGTTTGTTCGATATTTGACCAGCTCATTCAGAATGAAAATGAAGTTTCGAAAAGCGAGGTGCTAAGAATGCCTATTATTTCAGTTGGTATAGGTGGAAGCCATTATCAAGCATTGGCCGACTCAGGGGCTATGGTCACTTGTTTATCAGAAGAAGTGTGGTTAGAAATAGTAAAATGGAAGCCTGATATCCCTCAGTTAAGCGTAGGGAGCATCAAAGTAATATCAGCCTTCGGCAACAAAGCATCAAAGGTGGTGACGCAAGCATACGTTCCGCTGTGATTTGGGGAAGTGACCACTGATGTCGTGTGTCTTGTAATTCGAAATCTAGTGAAACCAATTCTACTAGGATCAGATTTCTTGAAGGCATGTCGAGCTATCATTGATTATGATCGAAACATTGTGGCGATGACAATAGAGCAGCAAGGTGTTGAAATTAAATTCTTGTCGCAGGAAGAGGTGCAAATAGCCGACGGGGTGCCGACCCTTTTTCTGTCTTATGAATGCAAGGAGCCTATATGTTGTTGTGACGAGGCAGAGATCAAATCGTTAAGGAGTTATGTAAATGATAGTTTGGAAAAAAACATGAGCTCTAAGGAAGCAAAACCTCAAGTGGCCGTGGGTACCGTGTATGTGTGCACAATGGAAGATAATATCACGAAAGCTACAAGACGACAGATTCAGGATCACGTTATGGCCACAGATGGTTTAACCGGAGATCAACAAGCGGCGCTTCAAGATCTATTAATATAATTTAGGGATATTTTCGATGAGAAGCCGGGGTTGGTCAAGAATTATGAACACGAGCTTGAAATTACTGATGATAGGCCTTGGGGACAGAAGCTTTATCCTATTCCCATGCAACATAGAGAGAAAGCTGACAAGCAAATTCAAGAAATGCTTCGTTGGGGAATAATAGAGCAGAGACCAACATGCTACCTGAACCCTCTAGTATGCGTGAAGAAACCCGGAACGAATGATGTTAGAATTTGTCTTGACGCAAGGAGAGCAAATGAAGTGCTGAAAGCACAGCATGACGCCCCGCCCACTCCAATGGAGATTTTACAGAAGTTTGAAGGTAAACGCTACATTACTTGCATTGACTTGACCTCGTTTTTCCTTCAAATACCTGTCAAGGAAGAACATCAGAAGTATCTTGGATTCATATATAATAACATTACATATTGTTACAAGAGGATGTGTTTTGGCCTGAAAACTAGCATGGCGAGTGCAGTTCGATGCTTGAAAGCTGTACTGGGTGAAGATGTTAGAGAATACTGCGACGCATATTGTGACGATATTACTGTTGCTGATGATGACTATGAAGAGCACTTGCGTCATTTGCGGATTGTTTTCAATAAGTTGAGGGATAGTGGACTGACGTTGAAGCTAAGAAAATGTAATTTCGCTCAAGAGGAAGTATCGTTGTTGGGAATGAAAGTATCTTCCCAGGGCATAAGAAAAGACCCAGAAAAAATGCAAACGTTGGAAGATTTCCGAAGGCCAAGAAATGTGCGGGAGCTAAAGAGTCTCCTTGGCTTCCTGAACTTCTACAGAGAATTCCAGCACGATCATGCAGAGCTGACTGTACCTTTGGTAGAACTACTGAAGAAAAATAAGAGATTTATTTGGGGATCTCGTCAGGAAGAGGCATTCGTGAGAATAAAGGAGGCATTTTTACGTGATGCGATATTGCACCAGCCGTGGCAAGATAGAGAGTACTATCTAGAATGCGATGCATGTGACAGGTCTATTTCGGCGATTTTATACCAAAGAGACGATAATGGTGAACCTCGTATAATAAGTTGCTGTAGCAGGGTTCTAAATGATTGTGAGGGCAATTACACAATTACACAGAAATAGTTACTGAGCATTGTGTATGGCATACAAAAGAATGCATTGTACTTAACAGATACGCATTTCATAATAAGAACTGATCACAAAGCTCTGAAATTCTTGTTAAGCTGCAAACTCGCAAATGCAAAGATAACGCGCTGGATTCTTCTTTTGCAAGCCTTGGATTTCGAAATACAATATATCAGAGGGTCTGAAAATATGGCTGATTACTTGTCAAGATCCCCTAGTGCTGTAAGAAAGGGTCCCTGTAGTGATCTGAAGGCCCCTGGAATAGTCGTGGCGGCCGTGCATTTCAACCCCCCAACAGAGCTTGTGCAATCCATGCATAGGTTGCCTAAGCTGCAGGCGGATGATCCAGTATTAGTTCATATTATAAATGAATATGGCGATAAAGGGTGTCAAGATGTAGTGAAGAAGAGGTTTCGATACACCATCAAGGATGGCATATTGTGTAGAAAGGAAGTATGCTTGTTAAAATGTGTGTGCCCGGAAGTATTACACGAGAAGTGATAGACTTTTACCACAAAAGAGGTCATTTTGGGGAGTGGAAGACATTCATGGCCATTTCAGAGCACTTCACATGGCGAAAAATGAGAAAACAAATCAGGCAATTTGTTTCGGAATGTGATTTGTGCCAACGAACAAAACATCCTAACAAGGAGCTGAAAGTGTAACGATAAAACGTGATTTTATCGTTATTATTCTCTCAGCTATGCTTTTTAACTACAGTTCGGTTGGGATAATCTGATTTCAAGTATTGTTATAGATTTCAATGTTTGAAGGAAAGAATAACCAATTACCTTTACTTTCTTTTATTACAGAAGAAAACTAAGTAAAAACTTCACAAAAAAAATAATTAAAGGTTTACACTGATTCGCTGGTGGTTCTTGGTTTACATGAGTAAAGCCAATACAAGAGTTGACACCAGTACTTTAGATTATATTGGTAAAAGAAATATAAGAAAATATCACTCTCACATATATTTATAAAAAGGAACAAATTTAACCTTTTTTACTCACGATTACATGGCCGGCCTTTAGAAAGAATTAGCGCTTTTCAAAATTTAGTGGGATTTTTTCATCAGAAGATCAAGCTTGTTGGGGTTAAAACACGAGAGCTCTCGACACTGGGGATCACTTCGCTAAAATCCTCGTTGTTCCGTCTTCTTTGTCCGACGATCCTTGGTGTCTTGTCTCTGCAACCTCGGCGTCACTAACTGAAAATCTGCTAAACTGCTGCAGAGTGAGTTCACTTCCGCACCATCTCTTTTAAGAATAGCCTTAATGCCGATTTAACGTTTCTTGTGCCTCTGCAAACAACGGCGGACTAGCGTGGTCTTCCGACTGAAGGGACTACTTTACCACTTCGCCAAGAAAATGTCACCGGAGGTATGCAAAACTCAACATAAAGAGCACTGAATTGCGCGACCACCTTCCAGTCAAAATCTCCGCGCCAACTGCTTCAACGTCTCCGCGCGCAAATCCACGAGCGCTTACTTCCCTTTGTGTACCGGACTCAGTCTATTATTTAAAAAAGGGGTGTTTCGATTCCTTTTGCTTCTTTCTTCCCGGAACGTTCTGTAAACAATCTGTTACAGATGCCCCCTCCCCGAAGAGACATTAGATGGACTGATCAAGGAGAGCTAATGTCTTATCAAGTCTTTTTATCTCCTTAAATATTTGATCAGACCTCGTACATACATTTTTTTAAGAAAAAAAAATAATTCAGGTTACAATTTCAAAATATCTTATAACATAGTAAACACATATAGATTTTCCTTCAATTTCACATATTAATTCTGCTCAATCGTTTCTTATAATCACATAGTATGAATAATCTCAAGAAAATATACACAATTACAATTTGTAAACATTGAAGCATAATAAACATATTACTCAATTTCTTTTCATTACATATATACCTTCATACATTACATAAAATCAACTTCGAATCTTTACTACGTAATTTATCAATATAGTACAAGTAACTTCAATCATTTACATATTGTCTTGCAGGTTTTCAAATTGTTTCAACTGACTTACATAAATTTCTCTCTTACAATTACTACAATTCCATAATTTTAAATTTTCCACATGTTGTGATTCAAATACCTCTCCGGAGCAACAATCAAGTAAATCAAAACTTCCAGCATTAATTTGCTTTTTACACAAATAAGGACCCTTATAAAGTAAACAATATTTAGCTATAACTTTATTAAATAAAGAACTCTGATTTCTAGCCTTCAGGAACACTAGGTCCCCTTCTTGAATTTCCCTTCTACCTTTCTCTTCATTTGCTTTCTTCTTCATATCCTTTTCCCTAATTGTTCTGGTCCTTGCTTCCACCATTATCAGCCGTTTCTCCCATTCTTCTGGAATTTCTTCTAATTTTAACGCAACTTTCAGTGGGTTATCTATTTGCTCATTAAGATGAATTGTGACTGGCGCTTCCCCTAAAGTGTCATTGATAGAATAATTTAGTAAATTTACAACTTTCGCCACCTGTTTAGGCCAATCTTCGTGAGCTTCATTGCAAAGAAGTCGCATCAATCTATTAATTTCTTGATGGATTCTCTCCACGAGATTAGTCTGTGGATGGTAGCTATTACAGTAATAAACCTCTACTCCAAAACTGTTCATTTTCTCCTTAAATTTTTTACTAATAAAACAAGGTCCTCGATCACAGATGATTCTCTTAGGTATCCCTAGGTGCACAAAATAGTTATTTACAAGTTTTTCCAGCACTTTCTCAGTTGTTGCAGCTGTTATAGCATATGCTACTAAATATCTTGAAAAACCATTCAACACCGTTAGAAGAAAATTTTCTCTCCGGGAACCTCTAGGTAAAGGTCCTTGCAAATCCACGAACACTTGTTCTCTCATTCTCTCTATGCGATGTTGCCTCAAATTAGACTTCGGAGGGTGCTTGTCAGCTTTACTCCTGGCACAAATCTCACAGTCATTAATCCAGTCTTTGATGTCTTGCCTCATTCTCCTCCAACTAAACGTCTTCAAAATTCGATCAAACGTTTTCTTCAATCCAAAATGTCCTGATTGATCGTGATAAACGAATAACACATTGCCAATCAAATTTCGAGGCAAACATATTTTCCATACTTGTTCAAAATGAAAGTCTGTAATCATCAACACTCCAGACTCAAGTTGATAATATTTTAGTAGCGGTCCTTTTCTCTTAACATTTTCTACATTTTCATCAGTTTCTAAAGCATCAATTATTTTCCTCATTTCTTCATCTTTTCTTTGTGCTATTACTAAATCTTCTATTTTCAGATTTAAATCTGATAAAGAAATATTTCCCACTACATTAACAAACAATTTCTCCTTTTCAACTTCAGGCTGAAAACGAGACAACAGGTCAGCTAGATGATTTTCTGAGCCCTTTATGTATTCAATTCGAAAATTAAATTTACTCAATTCCAGCGACCATCTACATAGCCGAGGGTTCCAATGTTTGGCCGCGGTCAGTCACTGAAGTGCTTTGTGATCGCTCAAAACAACAAATTCCATGCCCGCGACATATACTTCAAACTTTTTAATGCAGAATAGTATAGCTAGACACTCTAATTCTGTAATCGTATACTTTCTCTCAGCCTGATTTAGTTTCCTACTAGCATAGTGTATAATTCTCCGTTCACCATTTTCAAGCTGGAACAAATATCCGCCTATGGCCATAGTAGAAGCGTCACAGCTGATGTAAAACGTCTGTGAAAAATCTGGATGGTACAAAAGCGTTTCCTGCGCTATAAGAGTTTTCATTTCATCGAAGCTAGACTGCTCCTTTTCTCCCCAAGTCCATTTTTTATTTTTCTGTAAAAGTTCCGAAAGTGGAGCTATTACTTCCGAATAATTAGGTACGAACCTTTTGACCCACACGAAGCTTCCTAATATCCTCTGTACTTCCTTTCTGCTACGGGGGATCGGTAACTCCACTATACTCCTGACTTTATCGGGGTTAACTTTTATTCCTTCTGCAGAGATAATATGTCCCAAAAACATAACTTCAGATTTTCCAAACTCTGTTTTCTTCAATTTCACTGTCATTCCAGCGTCCCTTATGCGTTTTAAAATCAAACACACGTGATTTACATGATCATCAAAGTCTGAATCAAAAATTAAAATATCATCAACATACACAATACAAAAATCAGATACATTGCCCAAAACATGATTCATTGCACTAGTAAACGCCGATACTCCAGTCGAAATTCCAAAAGGCAGCTTCTTAAATTTATACATTTTACCATCAAAAATGAAGGCTGTACAGTCTCTACTTTCTTCTGTTAACGGTATTTGAAAATACCCTGCACATAAATCAAGCGATGTAAAATACCTCTTGCCATGAAAGCTCGCCAATATTTCTTCTAAACTTTTCACTCTATTATGCTCCAGTCTAATTTTAGCGTTAGTAGTACGAAAATCCACAACTATCCTTTTCTCGTCAGAACGCGGCTTGGGTACCACTAGCAAAGGGTTGAGGTAAGCAGAATGTCCCAACTCAACAATATCATCTTCTTGCCACTGACCTATTTGTTTTCTAACTTCCTCTCTCAAAGCAAACGGAACAGGGTAATACTTTCCCACAGCTGGTTCATTATCAATCAGTTTAATATTATAAGTGAATTTATTGCAAGTCCCAGGCCGATCCGAAAATACATCTAACAAAAGAGAAGTTCTATTCAACATTTCTTCTTTTTGCGCCACCGTCAGAGCAGTAGACATTTCCATGCGAGCTCTTAGGTCTTCGATACTCGCGTCTCTAACGTCGCCAGTTTCTAAACCTGCTACGGTCACCAAATCGGACATAGTTCTCCCCTTCTCTTCATAATCACATCTTGGCAAAAATCCGACAACTACTTTTCCACCATTAGTTTGAAATAAAATTTCTTTCTCTTGAAAATTAAGAGTAGCTTCAACGGTAAATAAAAAATCGCTACCCAGAATGGCAGACACATTCAAATCTCTAACAACAATAAATTCCATGAGCAAACTAGCATTTGCCAGAACAGTCGGTATTACTGTTTTCCCCATCACTCTTGTTTTGTTTTTTCCACTATAATCTATTAACATAATATTATCTACCTTTTCTAGAGAAGGCCTAGTCACGTCAGAAGTAATATTTTTCCATGTATTAGCAGAAATTAGCGATACCTGAGAGCCGGAATCCAGTAAACAGTTTACAGCTTTACCATTCACTTCCACTTCTACGCAAATAGAATGTTTAATTAATTTTCTCTTTTCCACACTGTTCAAAATTTCATTATTACATTTCAAGTTTTCAACTTCCAGATTTTCATACTCCCTTACATCTACTTCACAAATATGTACAGGTTGCAATTCTAAAAGAGTCAAAAATTCCTTCATAGCCATTTCATTCCAGTGAACTAAGTCTTCACGTCTGCCTTCTCTCTTTAGTAGGTAACGTTCATATTTGCTTAAATCTATCTCTCTATTCTCCATATAAAACATCTTTTCTAGATCCACAACCTTCACATGATCACACTCTTGATTTTTTATTACTCTGTTAAAATACAACAATTTTTTCCAATGACCATATTCCGAAATATGAGCCACAGCCGGAATAGGTGGAACAGTACACAAAATAATCTCATTACTTCTTTCTTTCAAATACGACACTAAGTAGGAATACATTTCCTCAAAATGCTCCTTTTCAGTGAATCTCATGACATCATTGGTCCCTACAAGAACTAGAACGTTTTCCCATTTACAACTTGCACCTTCCTTTCTTTCTTTTTCTTCCAAAGCATGAAAAAGCTCAGAGACTCTACTTCCACTAACACACAATTCTTCCCAGCCGCTTTCTATACAGTTTAATTCAGGAAATTGCCTTCTACAATATGACGCTAATCTTTTTAACAAACTATCTCCTAACAGCACATAACTCTTGAGACTAGCCACAGAATTCTGTAAGTCTGCATTTATTTCAACATCAGTATGCTTTTTATCAGCATCAAAAACATTTTTACGGTCCACCTTCGACCCTACTTTTGATTCTCGTGCCTCACTCGCACTTTCATTTTTCTTCTCTGCATACTGACTTCTGTTGCTTATTCGTTCAAGAGTACTAATTATTTCATCCTTTTGTGTCTTCAGATAAATATCGCTGTTTATTTCACATTTTGAAAAATTTCCCAAATCTTTTTCCTCCGAGTTTAACTGTTCAAGTACGTCTTCTATTCGTTCTTCATCCTTTCTTGCAGGTTCAATAATATCTTTGAAATTCATTTTAATATTTACATCTTGGTTTTCGGTCCGCCCACTCTTTAGTGGCGGAATGGTAACTCGTTTTTTGGATCCTCCTGGTTATGTACTTCGGCGGCGACGATCTCATCTTCGCTTCTATTCCTCCTAGGAGGCAAACTAGAACTTTCATAATTTTCACCCTGCCAGATTTTTCTCTCAAAACGAGGTGAATAGTTGCTTCTTCTTCGCTCATCCCACGGAGATACATCAGATCTTTCATTTCTCTTCAAATTTTGGTTTCCTCCTCTTCCAAACTGCAAATTCCGACGATAGAATCTTGAATCGTTCCTCCCTTCATCATGATTCTCGAAACTTTCCCTCGATGTCTGTCTATAGTTATCCTTTCTCGGTGATGTAGGAGTAACACCGACATTACCAACATTATATCGTCGCTCCTCTCTTCCTCCAACGTTTTTCTCATTTTTCTGGCCTCTAAAAAAATCTCGATTTTTCTGTTCCATCCACAATAATTCATGACTCCTTATCAGATCAGCAACTGAAGACAAGGTTTTACTTTTAACGGTTAACAACATTTCTCGAAGCCTGAAAGGGAGTAAGTTTGCTATTAGGCTGACACATTTTTCTTCCGATAAGGCAGGTTCGAGCAGCTTCAGTTGCCTCGCCTTGTCCCAATAGAACTCTTCTACACTTCTTCCCTGACCTGGCACAAATTTCTGTGTTAGAACTTGAGCTAAACGGGAAGACTTAACATTTTCTGACTCAAAAGCATCCAAAAATTCCTTCTTAAATACTTCATAGTTCGTAAACTTTTGCTTATTTTCTATATACCACATTTTAGCAGTCTTTACCAACACAAAAGGTATCACATTCAGGTACTGATGCTTGCTCAGGGCCATCAGATTCAAGCTGTCTTCCACATGCTGAAGAAATTCAGTGGGTAACATTTCGTCTGTCTCTCCTGTAAACTTGGTTAACTTCGACACTTCACTGTACTTAATGCCGACCTGTTGTCTACTACTTGTGTCTTGAAGATATTTCAAGTCTTTTTCTCTTTCACAAATTTTCCTCTCCCTACCTGCAGAACTTTCAGAATCTACATACTTTCGGTACAGCTTCTTTTTCTTACGACCCTTCAGTGAAAACTCTCTCTCGGAACTGCTTGATGAAGTTTCAGTTTCCTTGTCTTCGCCTATCAATTTTTTCTTCCTTTCCTTTCAATTTCTTATTTTGTCGTCGTCTATAGCCCATCACAATATCACTTGAACTAGAAGACTGCATTCCCGTCGCATGTCGTCTTGTGCTTTCCCTTTCGATGCTCAAACAATTATTATTAAACTGCAATTTCAAGGATAGTTCGTCCCTAACATTAAGTATTGCCTCTTGTAATTCATTTTTTATTGTAGCCTGATTATCTGCCATCTTTCTTTCTAACGCACTTATTTGTTTACAAAGATCTTGTATCTTTTCAGCATTCTTTTGATTTTCACAGCAACTCGCTTTTATTTGAATTGGTTCGTCTTTGACAACGACCACATTACGCCACGGACTGGCAGACCGTCCCAAAGCACTGACTTTCTGCTGATCATTCTCTTGTGCCCTAACTTCTAATTTCTCTACTTTTTCTCCTAATCGGTCGCTTATTTCCCGAAAAGTGCGTTTAGTCTGCTCTATACTCTGATATAGGAAATCAAATCTTTCATCCTGTTCTAACTTGTTTTGTTCCATAATTTTAAGTAGTTCCTGTTTATCTCTACTCCGCTCTAGCTTATCTTCTTCCCTAAATCTAAGCTGATCCTTTCTCATGCTTAACAAAATAAATTTCAAATCACAGCTCTCATCAAAAACTACATCTTCCTTTTCTTTAAATTTGCCCACTACTTTCGAGACACCCTGTGAAATTTCATTGTCTTTTCCCTTTCTAGACGTTTCATTCTCCAGCTGATCTCGACAACGCTTACAAGAAAAAATTTCCTCAGGCTTATCTTGAAATTTTTTAAACTCCTCTTCACTCATATCTTCGCAATTTCTGTGCGACCATTTCTTACACAATGTACATTCAACAGCGCAATCAATGTCCAGTCTTTTCCCGCAGCAATCTAACACGGTATCCCAGGGAATTTCGGGGGCCTGATCCTTCTCATAAGGTGACACTGTTATACGATTCATATTGTTTTTGCTGACCTACTTCTCCCCTTTCCGATAACACAAAACAAAGAGGTGTCAAGTTTTTTTTTTCCTTTAAGCCTAACAGCTGACGCAACTGAACTTCGCTTGACGACAGAATGTCTGGACACGGGTGTGTGTTTTCTTTTAACCAATAAGTAAAAGTCGTTCCCGTGTTTCTTACATTATACAACAATCAATGTTTACAAATAAACACACTCGACAGTTTACAAACAATGCTCGCTATTCTTATTATTTCTTTCAGCAATACAATCCAAAGCAGTTCCCGGGTTTCGGCACCATGTAACGATAAAACGTGATTTTATCGTTGTTATTATTTTCTCAGCTATGCTTTTTAACTACAGTTCGGTTGGGATAAACTGATTTCAAGTATTATTATAGATTTCAATGTTTGAAGGAAAGAATAACCAATTACCTTTACCTTCTTTTATTACAGAAGAAAACTAAGTAAAAACTTCACAAAAAAATAATTAAAGGTTTACACTGATTCGCTGGTGGTTCTTGGTTTACATGAGTAAAGCCAATACAAGAGTTGACACCAGTACTTTAGATTATATTGGTAAAAGAAATATAAGAAAATATCACTCTCACATATATTTATAAAAAGGAACAAATTTAACCTTTTTTACTCACGATTACATGCCGGCCTTTAGAAAGAATTAGCGCTTTTCAAAATTTAGTGGGATTTTTTCATCAGAAGATCAAGCTTGTTGGGGTTAAAACACGAGAGCTCTCGACACTGGGGATCACTTCGCTAAAATCCTCGTTGTTCCGTCTTCTTTGTCCGACGATCCTTGGTGTCTTGTCTCTGCAACCTCGGCGTCACTAACTGAAAATCTGCTAAACTGCTGCAGAGTGAGTTCACTTCCGCACCATCTCTTTTAAGAATAGCCTTAATGCCGATTTAACGTTTCTTGTGCCTCTGCAAACAACGGCGGACTAGCGTGGTCTTCCGACTGAAGGGACTACTTTACCACTTCGCCAAGAAAATGTCACCGGAGGTATGCAAAACTCAACATAAAGAGCACTGAATTGCGCGACCACCTTCCAGTCAAAATCTCCGCGCCAACTGCTTCAACGTCTCCGCGCGCAAATCCACGAGCGCTTACTTCCCTTTGTGTACCGGACTCAGTCTATTATTTAAAAAAGGGGTGTTTCGAATCCTTTTGCTTCTTTCTTCCCGGAACGTTCTGTAAACAATCTGTTACAAAAGGACCCATGCAAGCAGTTTTGGCAGAGGAACCAGAAGTTCTAATTGCTGCTGACGTCTACGGGGCCCTGCCTAAGGCAAAATACGGCTTGCAATATTGCTTGGTTCTTTGTGATGTTTTCAGTAAATATGTTGCAATCTACGCAATGCGGAAAGTTACCACCAGTGCCATACTTAAAGTGTTGAATGAGTTTTTACTGCTGTGCCCAAATGTACAAACAATCATAACAGACCAGGGAACTCAATTCACGGCGCATAAATGGAAGAGGTCGCTAGCCGAGAGAGGTATAGAATCTCAGTTTGTTAGCGTCAGAAACCAGAAAGCAAACCCGGTTGAAAGGGTAATGAAGGAGTTAGGGCGCCTCTTTAGAGCTTACACGAGCCACAATCACAAGCAATGGCCTTCGCACGTTCCAGATATTGCCAGATGCATCAACATGGCTACACATTCGAGCACAAAAGCATCTCCGTATGAAATATTTTTCAACCGGAAACCTGATCAGGAACTCATGAAGCTGTTTCGCTTGCCTCAGCTGAACACTTCCCCTCCATATGAGTATAAACTTCTGAAAGTTAAAGAGAACATACAACTAGAAGCAGAGAGAAGAAAGAGAATATATGACAAACATCATAGAATATCCTACAAACCTGGTGATCTAGTTCTCCGCAAGACCAATGTGTCCTCGGAGGTTGCAAAAGGGGTCTTTAAGAAGTTCGCCCAGCTGTACGAAGGGCCATTTTCGGTCAGAAATGTTGTAAGAGTTAATTCCTATCAGCTGTGGGACGTAAGAAACAACAAAGACGCAGGGGTTTATAACAGCAGCCATTTAAAACCCTACGTCACGGCCCAGGAAACAGCCGGAGAAAGCCAAGGAGGGTCGAGGTGAGAAGAGCTGGTCATACAAGAGACCGTATTGTGCCGCTGGCATTGGAAAAAGAAAGAAAAAAAAGGAAACAAAATAAAGTTCACAATTTTAAAGAATATTAGTGTTATAATCTTGTTCATGTGTGTAATATAATGTTGTAATATCAATTTGCATATATATTTCTAATTAGTTATTATGGCGTAGTCTTATAGGTAGCAGGGGCTATGCCCCCCAAAAAATATATATAATAATAACACTAATCATGTATTAAATTACAAGGTGTACGAAATCATACTGTAGAGGGCTTGCCCTACTGTATGATTACGTAGGGGGGATGTGAGGCAACCACCAGTTTAGTATTTCTTTTTCAACAGTTTAGTATTTCTTTTTCAATAATAATATACATATTATTTTTTTGTATGTGTTTCGTGTGTAGTTTGCGCTCTTCTCTGGAGTGTAAGTGATCCAGTCAAGGAGGACTCTGGCGAGAAGGTGCGGGTAGAAATTTTGTATTTTAATTATATATTTTTTCTTGGGTTTATATTCAATATTAATCTATTCCCATTCTCCTGGGATATTTGGGTTATAGTAAGGGATTAGTTGAGGTCCAATACTACCAGTGTACCCTCATATACGGTCCATAACAGATTACGGGCAGCTAGATGTGGAATTTTAACATGTAGTATACCAAAATACGCAAGAGGGCAGCACCTCGTGTGACTGACCAAAAAGGACTCTTGTTGGACACCCCCTCTGCCGGTCAGTCCAAGAACCACCCCAGGAGGGAGAAGGGGGAAGGTTTTTTTAATGTTTTTTCTCTCTCTTCGAGAAGAGAGTCTACAAAAGGACAACAAAGATATATATGGCGGAATAGAAGGACATAGGAAAACAGCCTGTAGAGAATGTGCGAGTGTGCATTGTGCAAATAGTGCGGATAAGGATTTTTTGACATGTGTAATATCAAAGCAAGGACCTTAGGAAGGGATTGGACATAGTGAAAGAAAGAAGCCGCCGAAGGAAAGTGCGTAAAAGAAGAGGACTGGACTAGCTTAGAAGGAATATGCAGGTGAGAGTGCAGTGAATAAGGGCCCCAACGGAAGGCGCCGGGACTTAGTTAGTGTGTGTGCACGGGATAAGTAAAACAAATAGTAGAGGCCTCTAATAACTAAGACGGAACTGTAAATACAACAAGAAGCAAAAGTATATACTTATAATGTTCACAATCATTTAATCATATTTTTTTTAACAACGCAGAAATAATAAATTCAATATTTGTATAAATATTATTGTACTAATTGTTTTTCTTATGAACAAATTATAGTGCTCACGGCGGCGAGGTGGGGAAAGGGTTAACACCTACGTAAACTTTCATAAGAGTCTCATGCCATCCCTTTCGCCTCTCCCCGTTGTGCGTCACACGTTTAAACTCCGAAATTATTCTACATACTATTAAATTGTTCTCGAATGGTTCAACCAACGGGATGAGTTCGACGTTAGACGTGAAAAGTTTGAGAAAATTCAACCACCTCGAACAGCGGCCCTCTTGTTTTATTTGTATCCCTAACTTTCAAACGACTTTTTGAACTTGTGCGAGATTTAGCTTTTTATGCTTGGGTTGGTTTCACTGGTGAGACACAAGTCCTGTAAGAGGAGGAGGCTCAGTGTTGTCGGGTATGAATGAATGGTTGGCTGCAAAGGAAATTTGAGGGGGTGATGTTTCAACGAGGTTTCTTTTTTTTTTCTCCAGAAACGGAATTCTGAAGCAAAGAACTAATAACAGAAAAGGGAAAAAAGAGAAACCTAAAAATGAGCGGGAAAAGGGAAAACTAGATATACATTAATATGCTAAACGCTTGTTTCTGTTTTTCGCTTGTAGGAGAGCATAAACATCAGAAATATTAAGATCTCTGTTTTTTGCTTATGTTTGAACTCAGTTGATAGTAATTGAGCTAACAAGTGCAAAAAGTTTTTAAAAGTTAAATGTTTAATGAAAGCTGAAGCTTATTAATAAATTAATTACATAGTCCGTGATTTAAACGCTCTTCGAACAACGTACGAAAAGCCTGTTTATGCTAGATTTGCTTTTACACTACCCTACGAAAGCACTTATATCTCCTTTGGTAGAAATTTCTGGATATTTCTCTACAATTAGCGAGCATTTCTTTCATATTTTATTTTGTAGTTCCTTTTTCTAGGAAATATAGGGAATTTATTTATATTCGAAAGGTATATATTGCCCTCTGAGTCCGAAACATCACTGCTTTGAGCAGTGCCCGCTTTTGAATATTTTTTTTCCTATCTATTGAAAAGCAGGCTGTCGTCCCTGTGCTGTGGTGTGGAGAACTTGTTGAATACGCAGTTTTCTAGCAAGGATTTTGCTGCCAAGAAGAAGAAACTTGTGGATGTAGATGGGCCCACTCCTTCTCTAGCAGGCATGGCAATAGAAACGAAAAAAAAGTATGTCGATTTTGTGATCCTTGGTACGAAGCTGATACTTGGTTATGCTGTTGTAAAAAGTATTCAGCACATCTTTGTCCCCTTCCGTTTTCGATCCTTTATCATTGTTCTTCATTTTATCTAAATTTGCATATGTCTTATCGTTACGTTACTCATTGCGATAGGAATAAGACTGACGTAATAATAAGCCTAGCAAAGAAAACACCAGGCTCATAGATTTATCCAGAATCTTTAATCTGGTGTAGTGTAACTTCGTTTTTAAGGAGTGCAAGGTTAAATTTAGTGCCAAAAATAGGGTTTTGTGAAAAGTTCCAGGCAATTGTTCTTAAAAAATGGGGTAAAAGGTAAAAAAAAGTTCTCCCCTGTACATAGCACCACGCCATGAAGGCGTATAGGGGGTGTGGGGGTAACGCCCCACACTTTCTTGATCCGGTCGTGAGTGGGAATGATGTGATCAGCATCACGCCCCTGACCGCCTTTACCCCCCGGTACCCATGTTATTCGACGCTGGGTGGGCGCCGGGGCCGCTTCCATCGTTAGAAAAGTTCCCGGATTTGAACCGGCTGGGGATCGAACCCGGGACCTTTAGCATGGTAGTCAGACTGAGTTACCGACTGAGCCACAGCGGCAGGAGGGGGGGTTAATGTGTGTGGATAAATCACTGACCATACCAGCCCAAAAATAAGCACAACGGGAAATAACCTTCATCCTGCTAGGCTTACACTGTTGGAAAGGTCACGTTCCGCCATTGGTTCGAACGTTATTCGCTCGAGCGAAGAAACAGTCGATTCCGTAAGCCATCTAGCGTCATTCCTGCGAACTATTAGACAATCGAGCAAAATAGCATCGATGCAGCACTCTAAACTGTACAGTGTAAAACTTTAGTACGGCCTCACTGAGACCGCACCTTTTACAAACAAAACAAACAAAAACTGATATTGAATTGGAAACACTGCATCGTCAATGCCGAAACTCTATGCAAGATAAGGAAGAGCTGCACAGGTGTCAGTCGTGAACACCACACAGAAGAGAATGTTAACCATGAGTCATCAAGGAATTAGCACAGCGTTTCTTTCTGTGGTCATTCGGGCTCAGAAGAAATATTTGTTGTCCATTTTGAGCTCTCAAGAAATCAGATTCTGAGCTGGCGATTTATTTCCTTCATTAATGAAAATAGGTTGTTATTTTTCGTTTTTCTCTCTCTCTTTTGTTATTGTGGTTATCATTAGCTCTAAAACAAATAAAAAAAGAAAACGAGCAAAGAAGGTCGTTTCTTTCGGCACGTGATAGGCATGTGGTAACTTTGCTATTTTTACGACCATATTATTTTATATCCCTTTTGTTTAATTTCAACGATAAGCACGAATGTTGGAGTGACTAGAAAAAATGAACGACCACAATAAGCTCTTAAATATTACCCAAGGTTCGAACATAAGAGGCCGGCCTCAGTGGCAGAGTGGTTATCACATCGCGCTACTACGCCAGGGGTCCCGCATTCGGTTCCTGGCCTGGGCATGGATTTGTGAGTGTCCATTCATCAATTTCATCATATCTTCACTCATCCCCATATTTGCAACTTAGCCAAAAGTGGCACAAAAAGCGAAGTAAAATAAACAAATCAATCAATCGAACATAGGGTCTCCGGTTTCATAGAGAAGTATGCAAAGCACTCGGTCGACCCTCAAATTGAAATAATTCTTGCAACAGAAAACATGATATTTGAGTATTTTAAGAGTTTAAGCAGATCAACATACAATTATTTCACCTGTATTGTGTGATATATGATTCTGCCCTAATAATTGAACGTGCTCTTGCCATAATAGTTACACATTTTCGTCTTGCAACACACAACCTCGACTCGGCACGGTATGTGCATTTCCTTGCCCCTTTTCTGTATTTTTTCTATTTAGGATATAATATGTCGCCTGTTTGCCTCTTGGTTAATCCGTGGCGATGAGGATGAATGACCAATTGATAACATGGATGTGATGATGCAAACATACATCCATGTTTTAATCATGGTTCGAACTTGAGATCTCTGTCTTCAAAGCACGTTACAATTTGTACTCAAGCAAATTGTATAAACAAAGACACAAAATATTTCTATGTCTAAGTTATAAGAAAATGAGGAAAAGTCAGTTTTACTCGTTCGTTTTAACTTTTACAGTAAGGCATTACACGGAATGGACATATAGTCTGGTATTCTACAAAAACTACGCCAATAAATAATGCGTGTGCGCATCATACGTATATACATATTTTGTGTGAACTGAGCAATGTTGTGATCTCACCACTGAAGTTCCCAATTTCGAATCCCAGCCTCACATTAAGGGGGGAGGGAGGTTCTTTATCAGCATCGGTTCATCAATTGCATCTAATCATCACTCATCCTCATCGTCGTGACTAGCCATAAATATCAGAAAAGCGACGCTAAATGACAAAAATACAAACACAATACAGTGCATTGAGTCAGGATTTGCGCATTTTGTATTTATATTTGTTTCCTTCTATATGAAGTCACTTTTCTCTCATTTGCCTAATTGCAACAATCAGGATGAAGCATGATAAGATAAATTTACGGTGGAACTGTCACAAAGTAACACGTATGCTCAAGTCGGAACTCAAATTCGGATTCCTGATGGCAAGATTGCTAATGGACCGCTCAAAGAACTCGGCCACCGAGGAGCTAATGTGACTATTTGCAATGTTCTTGGCATTTTGTTTCGCTTGGATTCATCACAAAATGATGCCGCAGGCATTGAAAGGGGTTAATCAATCAGAACGTTGACATATTCCATTCACAATAGACCAAAACTAGGTCAATAAAATGTAAACGTTTTCATCTCACAGCTAAAATTAAACCACAAGCAATGACAGCACCAGAGAAAAATGAGTGAAGAGGCAGAGATTTCGTGGATATTTTCTAAGGGCAGATACATTTAGTAGACATCTAATTAACACACACAAAATCACATTTATGCTAAAATTGCATTTATGTATCCAGCTTTCTTGTTTTTAAGGGGTTGCTTGCTCTTTACTCCTGGTGCCTTGACTCACCACAGGCTCGTGATCTACCTGTCCTATGCAAGGATTACTTGCAAGCAAGTTGTGAAATCTTGGCCCTATTCAACAGGTTATAGCGATGCTGGCAAACGAGAGGCATCACTACACAGAGATCGCTCCGTGTATTTGTGAAGTCTTCACGAACAGTGCCGGTTGTGCTGCGTAGTTACTGCGAGAAAATGCCGTATACATCTGACGTAACCCGTGGCCGTATTATTGGAATGCACGAATGTGGACGAACAGTTGCACAAATCGCCGCATCCCTTGGACAAGACAAGAAATGCGTGAGACGCTGGATTCGGCGTTTTCAAGAGGAAGGGGAAGAAGGTTTGAAGACTCGAAAAAAATCAGGACGCCCAAAAGTTATTACAGCCGAGCAAGAAGCCGCTATGCTGGAGCTTCTTAGAAACAATCCGTTTACTCCCGCTACAACGGTCGCTCGCCAACTCCATCTCTCGTGCTCCGCTATAACAGTGAGAAGACGGTTACATTCCTTGGGAATTCATCACAGAGTTCCAGCTAGGAAAGAAGAGCTGAAAGAAGTCCATCGCGACGGTCGGCTTGGATTCGCACTACAATATTTGCCCATGCCCAGTGATTTTTGGAATACCGTGATATGGACGGATGAAAAGGTATTTTCCTCCGACGCAGATGGGCAACTTTATCTGTGGCGGCCACAGAAGATGCGGCACGATCCACGTTACGTTCTCACTCGCAGGAGAAGTGGAAGGGTGTCGGTGGCATTTTGGGCGTGGGTGAGTGCAGCGGGTGCGGGAGAAATGGTGCAAATCTCATCCCACATGAATTCCGAGGAATACGTCGATGTTCTTGAAGAATGCATGCTACCAACTGTGCGTGCTGTATATTCCCGCGAGGACATGCCAGTGATAAACTTTGTGCACGACAACAGCAGCATCCACACATCAAAGTTAACACGAAGTTGGCTTTCGGATCATCCTGACATCCATCCTATTGACTGGCCAGCTAAATCACCAGACTTGAACCCGATAGAAAATATTTGGGCAATCATGGTTCGAGAGTGGCAACCTGCAGGCGAACGCACAAGAGAACAGTTAGCTGCACATGTTCATGATGTATGGCGCAGCATCCAAAATCGGCCGTCCATCTGTCAAAGACTGGTGAATTCCATGCCAAGACGACTTCATGAAGTCATCGAGAATAATGGTTGGTGGACTCATTATTAAGCATAAATCAGTATCCGAGGGTTCTTATCCTGGCATTTTATATCGCTTGGAACGTGAAGAACTTTTAATGCTTCTCGGAGGAAAGAAAATATTTATTTTGTAAATTTCCATTGTGAACTACTTTCCGTGGCAAAAGCACAGGAAAGCTTAATTTTTTTGTAAAGTTTTGTTTGTCAAGTTTTGTTAAGTTTTGTAAAGTTCGAAAACAACGTTTGATTTTGTATGTTTTGTGAATCATTTTGCTCCTTAAAAGACAGGGAAAACTGTAAAATTTGTATTAACACTTGTTTTTGGAGATGAACGTTCTATTTGGAATCTTTTTAATTTAACTACTGTTAACTAAGAGATAAAACGTTATTTGAAAACAACATTTGATTTTGCATATATTAATTATGATCTACTTCCCCTTTATACACACAAGAAAACTACGTTTTTACGTTTTCTTGTCTTTTGTTTTGGTTTTCTTTTGAGCAAGAAATTTTCTTGCACATTTTAACAATGAATCTGTTTAGGAATTTTAGCTTTGCTGGCGACGTATTTCGAACAGATATTCCCGTTTTGTTTGTTTGAGTTGGTGTTTTAAGTCCACTTCATGCACAGTAAGGCTAATTAGAACTGCACCTACAGTTTAAAGTAGGATCCGAACCACTATTTGCCTCCACGTGGTATCGAACCCGGGATCACTTGATTACAAGGCGACGACGTTAGCACTGCGCCATCGGGGAGGCCTCTCGTTTATCATCACGGTTAATTCTATGTTAGCGTCGTATCGAATTAACCTGGCTGATAATCCGAGAACACTTGTTCAAATTTATCTCTTTCTCCATTACACACAGGAAATGTTATGATTATTACGTTATGGTTTGTTTAGAAAATCTAATCTTATATTTCTAAAGAGGGGTTGCTTTCCTATTGCCAGTCGATTATCAAACACCACGATATATAATCCTTGCGATCCTTACAAGCTTTAATCCCATATTCACTACGGTTCTGCCAATGAGTGAGAAAGGATTAGACCCATCCTCTGGAAAGTGAGTATTATGCGAATATTACGTATTTCATAAATACGTAGTTTTAATTTTAATAGAACTGCAATGAATTAATTATTACAAGACATGCACATACACTCACACAGAGCACGGGTATCGCCGCCTGCCTCAACAGGAAAATCATTTCCATGACCTTAAACATTTGTTACATTTGTTGAGAGAAATCCATACCCTGTTAGGTTATAAGTAAACGTCGACCTAGTTGATGTCCCAGGGACCCTTCCTTGCACGAAAATCACACCTGTGTCCACAGGATTTACGACCGAACGCTTACTAAAGTAATAGAAATGTGCATCCCCATTTCCATTAATCGTTCACTCTTCGTATATTTTGAGGTCAGCTAATTCAAACATACTACCCTAAGACAGCTACACTCTGAAGAAATGACTGCAATATCAACAAAGTAATTACTGTATTTTATATATTTTATATTTGGTAATGGAATATTTATCACTTCAGCTTCTTATTTATGTTTGATTTGGTTTATTTTACTTCGCTTTTCTGCCACTATAAACGCGACGATGAGGATGCGCGATGAAATGATGAAATTGATGAAGGGACACTCACAATGAACACCGAATGAACACAATGCCAAGGCCGGTGTTTAAGCAAAGTGTGCTAACCACTCTGCCACAGAGGCCGGAATCCTTTTTAATTAGGAAAAATCGTTCCTTGACAGCGAACTCAGAACAGTTACTATACGTCACGTCGGAGTTATATTTTAAATTTCGGACAATCAATTGGGATTTACTCTTAACCATTATTTTGCCTACATCAAAACTTCCACACAGTTACGATCGATTACACTAAGGACAACAGCGTTATAGTCTAGAATCTATGCTTTAAGGAATGATTAAGCACACTATAATAAAATAATATAACGGAAAATAATTCACATGACTATAGTGATGCATTACATTAATTTTCGATCAGGAAGAAATATTGCAAAAAGGCACAATGACCAATTGATTTTTTTATTTTACTTCGCTTTTCTTTCACTTTTGAGTAATCATATAGATGAGGGTGAAAGGCGTGTTAAGATGAACTTTGTGAAAGAGCAATCACAAACGTGTGGATAGGACACAGCCCAAACCCCACAGACCATTACTGGCCTTGTGTCTAGACGCCAGATCCTCGTTAGTCTGCAAAATACAGTCCATGGTCACTATGACGTAAGCATTCGTAGAATATATTTGTAGGCCTTCCCGATGGCGCAGTGGTAGCGTTGTCGCCTTGTAATCAAGAGGTCTCGGGTTCGATTCCCGGTGGAGGAACATAGTGGTTCGGATCCCACTATAAACTGTAGGTCCAGTCCCGATTAGCCTTACTGTTCATAAAGTGGACTTAAAACACCAAATCAATCAATACATAAATTTGTATATCTTTTTTTTCTTCTTCGAGAAACGCGAGCTAAGCTTTTGCGCATTCTGTGATATGTTCATCACTTGTCAGGAACCACTCGTAGCCTTCAACTTGTTTATCCTTAACAAAAACTGCTGGTTAGGATGTTAACAGATACTTCCAAGACAATATCCAAAGAATACTGTCACATACGCAGAATGTGAAAAATTTCTACTACAACCGTGACGAATAAAGGCGGCTGGAGCATGGTGCTGATCATATCACCTCCAAAATGGCCGAGGTCGAGAATATGCGGGGCTCTACTACTAAATGTGCCTTCATAGCTAATAGCAATTAGTCGATGCAATAATAATACGTCAAACTTAAAAAGAAACAGGTGTCGGCGTGTGCGTGTGCGCACGCACACAGAGAGAGAGAGAGAGAGAGAGAGAGAGAGGGGGGGGGGTAGAAACACAAAATTCTTCCACAAACTGCCCAGATAATGCCTGACAAGACTCCAACAGAAAGCTTTCCGGAAACAAGTTTACGTGCGCATAGGGTAGTGATGGCCTTGTCTGCAACTCACTTCCCCCACTTTCTTATCCAATACAGGATTAATGAAGTGTTTCCAACTACCTTGCAATCTAACTAAGAGGAGGGAGATCTTTTTTAAAAGTTCGCCAGTGTACCATGCTTATATCAAGCAAAATGATAGGTTCAAGGCCGGTTCTCGTACTTGCAGCACGTGCATTTGCACGGGGCGGTAAGCTCAAGGGGGCGGCAAAAAAAAAAAAAAGAAGGAGGCTATCTATTGTTTGATCACGCGCCAGTCCTCCGCCCCCACTCCCTGTTATCGAGATTTGAGTTAAACGGACGTGTCGCATTCGGGAGTCGGAAATAGAGCTGCATTGTTCTTTGACGTGTTGATCGCGAAAGGTGGTGCTGATAGGTATTGCCGAATCGCGCAAGACGCAATAGGGTCAATAATCCATATAAAGTCATACAACCTGGTTGCTTGACCATTTTTAAAAAAGTTTATTTTTTGTGTGATGTGAGCCTCATATATTGGCAGTTCAGAACCACTCTTATTTTATTTTTACTATCACCGATTTGAAGATGGCAGGCATTTTTTTATCATGGCGCGCGTCATTTTCTCCATTCGTAAGCATCAGCGGCAACTTTTTTTCTCAGCTCTGGTAAGTCCTACGACAATGAGACAAAATCTGTGATGTTAAGCACATTATAGTTAACAATTATATTTCTGTGTAATTTTCTAAATATTATTCCTTCATAATAAATTTTAAGGTTAAAATTGTGTATTTTAATCGCTCAAAATGACATTTTCGGACATTTTTTTGAGGGGGATGGCAGTTTGCTTGACACTTCAATTTTTTTGTGCATGTATCTGTGTACCAATAGAGTATGTCGAAATTATTTGAAGCTTGAGACTTTAATATTTTTTTTTATACAGGGTCATAAACATGTACTTTTTGTTAAAAAATTCCAAGTTCAGGGTTAAATATCTCTGGTGGGCAGTTGTTTAAAAATCTGAAATTTGTACACAATACACTACTTCATGATAAGTAACTTCAGTAAAAATTTTGAGTTTGAGATTCAATTGGTTTAAGAGATACGAAACTCGTGAAAAATTCAATACTTTGCATTAAATATGGTATGTCTAATTTCTTATTAACATTTTGTGTTGAAATTCTGCAAACTGTAATTTGGAATGTCAATGAACAACATTACAATCCTGAAATGGCTCTGCAATAAAGAATATATACGAGGGCGTGCTGAAAAGTAAAGCTTCCTATGTTTTTATTTTCTTTGTTACCTTGTAAACGCATTTTGGATTTTGAGCTACCATACATTGCACTTATAAGACTTTCCCGCTTCTCAATTGAAGGTTCAAACTTCTATCGCCAGGAGGTGCTGAACTATAGCGAGGAAAATGGCAGCATGTAACCATGCAATGTTGGTGGAGCGCCTGAATTAACGTGCCGTGATCGAGTTTATAACCGCAGAAAATGTGCTACAAATTGACATTTATCTGAGACTGAGGGCACTTTATGGGGATGAATGTGTAGACATCAGTACTGTGCGATCGTGGGTTGTTCATGCTCATAAAGATAACCCCAGCTGAACACGATTCCGATGACCTACATCAGTTGCAGTTCGAGGCCTTTCATTCCATTCTCTCACATAGCTGAGATTTCTTCATCTGGGGTTTTCTTTAAGAGCATGGTAAACTCAAGATCGCACAGTACTGGTGTCTGCACATTCATCCCCACAAAATGCCCTCAGTCTCAGATGAATGTCAATTTGTAGCACATTTTCTGCTGTTATAAACTCGATGACTGCACGCTACTTCATGTGCTTCACCGACATTGCATGGTTACATGCTGACATTTTCCTCGCTATAGTTCAGCACCCTCTGGTGATTGAAGTCTGAAACCTGCAATGGAGAAGCGGGAAAGTCTTATAAGTGCAATGTATGGTTGCTCAAAATCCAAAATACGTTTACAAGGTAACAAAGAAAATAATAACATAGGAAGCTTTACATTACAGCACGCCCTCGTATATATACTTTATTGCAGAGCCATTTCAGGATTGTAATGTTGTTCATTGACATTCCAAATTACAGTTTGCAGAATTTCAACACAAAATGTTAATAAGAAATGAAATTAGACATGCCATATTTAATGCAAAATGTTGAATTTTTCACGAGTTTTGTATCTCTTAAACCAATTGAATCTCAAACTCAAAATTTTTACTGAAGTTACTTTTCATGAAGTAGTGTATTGTGTACAAATTTCAGATTTTTAAACAACTGCGCACCAGAGATATTTAACCCTGAACTTGGAATTTTTTTTAACAAAAAGTACATGTTTATGAAGTCTCAAGCTTCAAATAATTTCGACATACTCTATTTGTACACAGGTACTTGCACAAAAAAATTCAAGTGTCAAGCAAACTGCCATCCCCCTCAAAAAAATGTCCGAAAATGTCATTTTGAGCGATTAAAATACACAATTTTAACCTAAAAATTTATTATGAAGGAATAATATTTAGAAAATTACACAGAAATATAATTGTTAACTATAATGTGCTCAACATCACAGATTTTGTCTCATTGTCGTAGAACTTACCAGAGCTGAGAAAAAAAAGTTGCCGCTGATGCTTACGAATGGAGAAAATGACGCGCGCCATGATAAAAAAAATGCCTGCCATCTTCAAATCGGTGATAGTAAAAATAAAATAAGAGTGGTTCTGAACTGCCAATATATGAGGCTCACATCACACAAAAAATAAACTTTTTTAAAAATGGTCAAGCAACCAGGTTGTATGACTTTATATGGATTGACCCAATAGTAAGTACGAATATCCGCTGTTTTTGTCGTTGCTGGTTGCACCTCATTTACCATTTTGACGGTGTAACGATAGAGCAGTTAATGTATGTCGTGTGTGAGACCTCGCGCGCGTTTGAGTGGGACAATGTATTGAGAAACTTGTGTATTTGTGCTGCCATTAAAACAACTGGTTTGTCAAGTCGTCGAAAGAGATTTAAAAATTGTTTGTTGCATTTGTAATTGTATGTCTGATAAAAGGAAAAAAAAAAACTCTCGGGTGCAGAAAATCGTAAACGGAAACGAGAAAAATAGCGCAATATAGAAAAACAAAGTGGAGCTTTCCACAAATTTCTGAAACTTGAGGCAAACAATGGAGTGAAAGCCGATGAATTCGAAACCGGTGATTCTGAACTCGTGGCAGGTTGTGCTTACTCTGCCGGTAACAGTTGCAAGTGGTGAAAGTAGTTTTTCGAAACTGAAGCTTATTAATACTTATTTACTTTCCACAATTGGCGAATCGCGGTTAGAAGGACTTGCCATGATCTCAATTGAACATGAAATTTGTCAAAAATTAGACTATGGTCCTGTTATTCGCGACTTTGCAAATAGAAAGCTAGAAAAGTTCATTTGTAAGTTTTCCAACTTAAGGGGAGAAAGGTACATGAATAGTGTAATCATGAAGAAATCGTGGTTTACGAGGCATACATAATTGTACATACATAGTTTATTGTAAATAGTGATGAAGTGAAGATATGTTACTTCATATAAAACGTTCTGGAAAATATACATAATTATGTAATGTATAAATAGTCTTGAAGAAATAGTAAAACAAAACAGGAGAGCTGAGAGTTCTGCACGACGGCAGAAACTATGCTGAGTAAATGCAACAGATTCTTTTTATT
The DNA here is from genome assembly GCF_977018435.1 of Lepisma saccharinum. Classification (NCBI taxonomy): domain Eukaryota; kingdom Metazoa; phylum Arthropoda; class Insecta; order Zygentoma; family Lepismatidae; genus Lepisma; species Lepisma saccharinum. The sequence continues at coordinate 121,916,364 of NC_139229.1, forward strand.
ATTAGGCTTAAATATATATTATTTTTTATTTATAAATAACTTTTCTCACATTATGTATTATTTCATTTTATTATTTTAAAAATTGGTTATATCATGTGAAATTGGCACGGATAACATACATTACGTTTTATTTGTACGTATTTTTGGGGTGGGAGCGGCAAGAAGTAAAATTGCACGGGGCGGCAAAATTCTTAGAGCCGGGGCTGAATAGGTTACAACCAATATCATATTGAATATTATTGGAAAATCATTTACGGAATTAAAATTTCATCAATATTTCTCATACGGACACAAGTTATCAAAAACGTAATTGATCTTTTGAGAGTCTTCCAATGTCTAACTCGCTCAATATTGGGCATTCGACCCACATTTTCCAATTTAGTAGAACGTCAAGGTATTTGAAAAGCTGACATTGAGTTAAACGAACAAGTTTCTTCGTGTAGGCGTGAGCCATCTTCCTCAAATAACCTTGTACCCAGGAATCTTAGCAAAAGGAGCATTTTTGTCCTCCTGGCAAGAAAAAAAAAAGTAAAATGTCTCTGGGGAGACTTAAGACGAGTTCGGAAGATGGCGGCACTCGAGTCGCTGCACGTGTGTCTACTTCTGTGTTCTTACCACTCGCTTTCCTCTTCCTTTTTTGATTCATCCGCGCAGTTTCGGATCAAATTTTCAATACCAATCTCCTGCTGTATCGTTCGATTCGTTTACTTTTATTTTCCTTCCCAATAAGACTCCGTTTGTCGGCTCCGGTTTGCTCAGAAGGTCGGGTCATTGTCAGGACCGGAACAAACCTTGTTAACTTGCGAGGCTATTCTCAAACGGAGGAACGACAGGCGGCGCTGAGATCGCTTCTGCAAACAAGGAAGCCTTTTGCTATCTCCTGCAGCACCAGCACTGTGAAGGAAGGAAAGACGCTACTGTGGCTCATTCAGGTATTTTTCACCCCTTAGATGGCGCAACAAATATTTGTATGTCATTGGAGAGACTTTTTTACCATTAAATGGTACCAATATTATATCAATATTGATGCAAAATAAATACAAGATAAAATTCTTAAAGATACACATTCAGTAATATAATTCTGAAGATAATCATGACTTAATATTAATTTAATATTAATTTCCCTAGATTTAAAACAAAATTATATATATATAGTTACAGCTCTTCAACCGAGAGCAGCAATAAAGATTTGTTACGTATCTGTACCTTCCCAAACATAATCAATTTCCGCCTCCCCGATGACGCAGTGGTAGCGTGGTCGCCTTGCAATCAAGGGGTCCCGGGTTCGACACCCGGTGGAGGCACATAGTGGTTCGGATCCCACTTTAAACTGTAGGTCCAGTTCCGATTAGCCTTACTGTGCGTAAAGTGAACTTAAAATACCAAATCAATCAATCAATAATCATTTTCTACTCTACACCCTCAACAACGGGTTTACCGTGCCAGGGAAAGAAAACAGAACAGGTATAAAACAAACAAGAACAATTATTTAGGCTAATTATAGATCGTCAAAATTTGATACTTTAGTTAACAGTCTAAAATACTTATATTTTTCATAGCTTACATAATGCACAAGTAATACGTGTATATCCTGTTCGTCGTCCATGGCAGGGGTGAAGGGGATATTCTATACACCTTTCCCTTCGTTTTGGGCCTGTCGAGGGATTTCTTAAGTGGGGTGGCCCTCAGGGAAAGCTTATTAATCCGTTGGAAAGTGACAAAATGTTTTAATCTATACCGAAAGAGTATCCTAATGCAGACAAGGTCTGCCTCCTCTGGGGTGTGACTAGCACGCTTGAAAATTTACGAAGCCTTTCTACAAAGCAAGAAGGATTTCTATTTATGTGTATTATAACGTTGCATTTCTGCCACATTTAGCTAGTGACGACGACGAGGATGGGCGATGATTAGATGAAAGTACACAGGAAGATCGCCCATGGCCAGGTCGAGATTTGTACTCGGGACCTTTTGTGGCGAGGTCGAAAACCCACCACATAACGCGCTCGGCGTTGTCAACATAATGTGTGTATGATAACTGCTTGTATCAAACATCGTGAAGGGGAAAGTAACTGCATCTACCAGCCTTTGCAACGGCGTGTACTGCTACGCTCCGCCCACTCATTTTCTCCCAGTCTTTACCTTTATGAGCGGCCTTGCTCCAGAGATTCCCGGAATAGAGTAAATGTAGCCCTAAACTTCCTCCCAGGAGTCCGTGGAGCAAGGCCGCTCATAAAGGTAAAGAATGGAAGAAAATGAGTGCGCGGAGTAATCAGTAATATACAAATTAAAATGGGCAATGTTTTGTATGTATGAATAATGCAGATCATGTATACCAAGTGTACGTATGATAGGGAAGCGAGCTTTGCAAGTCTGAAAGTGTACATTAGCATTACAGGAACAAAAGAGGCGTATACTAAGCTAGAACAATATTCCCTCAGTTTCCATCAGCTAACGGCTATTTTGCTACACGAACGCTGTTCACGCCGTGGAACGGCGGCTGACTCAATAAAGAATTAACCTCTGTCCTCTGTACGATAACCGTTCATCACATTGACATCTAGTGACGTGTGAACATACTACGGGTGGACACAGCCTTAGCAACTTGGAAATCCATGCTAACAGCATCAAACCTGACCTGCCTAACCTATCCACATATACAACATTTAAACTGCCTAACCTATTTATATGCTTATTTCTGCTATTATATGCCTACGTGGATAGGTTAGGTAGGTCAGATTTGGTTCTCCAAAGGTACTAAGGCTGTCCCTAACCGCTCGTGCCATGTTCTCCGGGACATATGATCATATTATGGTACCACCGTTTAACATTGAAAAAAAAAATATATAGTTGCCATGACTTATGCCCCAGCCCTCGTATCTATCTGCGAGTAATATAATACCAGAACTAACATACAGGAAAGGGACTACTTGTCAGAAATCACATAGTTTTGTTTATATTACTTCATTCTTACCGTGGATGGACAATACCCGATTGGTACCCTAAAACAACTTGATTGTAATCTGAAACAAGTTGCTTGGTTGGTAGAAATCAACAGAAACCCGAAAATCGCCTGCTGGGGAGTGATAGATATTCTTGATGAGACCTCATGGCGCAAATAAAAGCGTATTAAGGGTTTCGAAGACCCAATAGAAGGAAGGACGACCGGTCGCCCGGGAACCATGCGGTTTGATACACCCACTCACTTGGCTCTAATTTCGATTCCGGGTGAAACAAGAAATGAGGTCGAGGTTTGTAAGAAAATTAAATACTTGCAGGAAGAGATAATGTTGGCGGAAAAATTCCACGCTCCTCTGCGGCCAGAAATTATGCAGCTTTTTACCCCCCCCCCCTCTCCCCGCTCGAAAAGAACGCATAAAGAATAATTGTGGAAAATATGTGACATTTCGTGAAATATCAAAGGTTTCGCAGAGGCGAATTTCCGGCTCTTCTGCACTTCATTTGTTTGAGGTGGCGTTTTTTTTTTTGTTGTTGTTGCTGAGGGAAGTGGTGCTGTGGGAAAAGATGGAGGGAGGACGGACGCAATTTCGCCGTCATTAAGTGCGAAATGAATTCTTTGTGATACGCAGTGTTCAGCCGTGCATCGACGGCCAACGCGTTTTTCGGTGCACGAGCTGTGAAGAGCAGCGGGCAGATTCATATGCTCCATAAGAGTGTCAGAAATATGCACTTTAAATGCATTTTAAATATGCATTTAAAGTTTCCGAAATGAACCTTGAAACCATAAGTATATCCACAATAATATAGATTTTGGATAATTTGAATTGCAAATTGCGTTTACTGATAAGCGAGTACTTGTCTCCAAATGTGTCATTTTATGTTATTTTAATCATGAGAATAACCATCTTTATGGACTCGCTTTACTGAAATGACAGCGTGCTTAGAAATTGTCAGAAATAGTCGACACACTTCACTTCTCTATAAATGAAAAATTCGTATCACTGGAAAGTATTTCAGAGGTTGACGATCATATAGTGGCATGTAGAGCAAGACAATCTTGAGATTCAGGCCGCAGCGCTCAGTCAACACGTCATCATCTGTAGGCGATCGTCTTAACGGTCGTGTAAACCTATTGTCGTATTCTTATTGTAGAGAATTAAGGTATATTAATTTATTTTATGATGTTAAATTTTGATATTCACCCTCCCGACGAAAATTGTAGAATATTGAATATGTACACTGAAATTTTCATTCAGTAAGTCACTATGGCCATAACAAAAATTCCTTCCATAGCACAAAGAAAGAGTTGAAAACCGTTAGAAACTTCCTGGCGGAAAAAAATAAGCATTGTATTTCTTTGAAAAATATTATCCGAAATATTCGTCAGCTACAGTAAAACTCGTTACAGCTTTTGTATGAACTTTTGTATTTAAAAATCAATGGATTAAATCAAAATCCCGCATGTTAGGTCGACCGTAAACCTGCCAAGATATCTAATCAATTAAATTTTCTTTAACTTTACCCAAAATTAATCAACCAGATAATGCAGATATTCTGTGTAGCTATACAATCTCAATACAAAAACTTAATTTCTATAACCTCTCAGCAAATGTGAAAGAAATTGGTACAAGGGCAATGTTACATTTATGTGAATAAAGAATAAAGACTAAACCTAAATCACTTGTCACATTGTAAGTTCGACCCTTTTGACTTTATTGAACGAAATATAATCTAAACAAATTGAATCTTTTGATTGTCGTTAGTAGGATGTGTGACAGTTTTTCAACATTTTTATTGAAAAAAAAAAACAGATTAATACTTCGATCTTAGCGTTCATTTGGAAAATAAACATTTGGAATATTTCCTTACACTGTGTTTACACTCTGTTAATAAAATCGTGAAGAATGTTAGTGAATTATGAAACATTAACACTGATTTAATAATGAAAATTACGAACATCGAAGCTTCACAAAGACAAAAAATAGAATAACAGTTCACATGAAACAATTTTATAAAATGTATTACACTTGTAGTTCATATTAACATAGCTAGGTAATAAAATGCTTTCTGTGTGAAAACATTTGTGTTTGAAACATAAATAATATATTCTTGGATAATTTTACACACGAATATTTCATCAAAGTTCGTGTTACACATCGTACCCTTGTATTTGATTTCATAACATATTCGTATCTTCCATTAGCCTTCGATTAGCCTAAAGAAGCATAAAAGCGGAGTAAAATAAGAATGAAAATGTACACATGTATCAATTTGGCCCAGTTGTAAAGCTTTCTTTCATTAAGCATACTTTGAAACTGAAAATTTGTGTAAATTATATGAATATTTTATCGAAAGCTTGCATAACAGTTACACTAACAAACTGCTTTGGTAGACATGATGGTAATATTTTAAACGTTGACTAAATCTTGAAACAAATAATTTTGCAATCATAAGCAACAACGCATCTTAACGTTGTAATTCAGATTTAGATAAATTATTTGATATTTCTAAAAAAAAAAAAACTTGTTGACAAGAGATTAAAATTGACCAAATCTAAGAGTATACTCGCATTAGATGCCTATTCGGACACATGAAATCTTTACATCATAAACTATTTCTGTTATTTATTATGAGTATGAAACCTTTGTTACTTAAGTTGCATTTTTTCGTAGGAATCACATGGAATTGCCCTACACATTTCTCATTTTCAGCAACATCTTGAAGAAATGTGAACGTTACTCTTACCTTTTTCACCATAATTGCCTCTGCAATTGAGCACACAACACTTATACGCAATACCTTTTGTACATTTAAGCATATTTACACGTCATGTAAACTCGAATACAGTTCATAAATTTTCATTACAATTCCACATTCACTAAAAAGTTCCAACATTGATTCCCAAGAAGCAAATCAAACATGGCGGCTATCTCGCCTCCAGTTGCTGACGTTTAGTCACGTGACCAGAGCAAGCCATCAGGCTTTCAGATAGAGAAGGTAATGTGTAGAGTCGGTAACACGCTCCAGGAATATTACTTCCACCTCTTGTTTCAGATTCATAATAACTTTGTCATCAATACTCTATGTGATCAAAAATATCCGGACACCAGTCAAAATGTGTGTTGCGCACAGTTGGCCACTCTGTGGTGCCATCTACAGCGAGGTGAGGCAAGCAAGGGACCACTGCAGGCAGCATAGTGCACGAGACAGCAGAATGGGTCGGTCGAAGGAACGTACAGACTTCGAACGTGGTGAAATGATTGGGTGCCACATTAGTAACAAGTCAGTGTGCGAGATATCCACTCTCCTAAACATCCCGAAATCCACTGTCGCCGATGTAATAGTAAAGTGGAAACATAATGGGACGTGTACAACCGCAAGACGTTCTGGCCGAGCGCTCATGTTGACAGACAGAGACCGCCGAGTGTTGAATAGGGTAGTACGAGAGAACCGGCAATCAGCGATCGCCACCATCACACAGGAACTCCAAACCAGGGCAGGATGTAATCCTAGCTGCATGACTGTGCGACGTGAAGTACGGCGGCTCGGTTACCATGGACGGGCGGCTGCCCATAAGCCACACATCCATCACCCAACGAAACGCGAAGCGCAGACTCGCATGGTGTAAGGAGAGGGGCAACTGGTCGTTAGAACAGTGGAAATCCGTCATGTGGAGTGACGAATCACGGTATACCATGTGGCGATCCGATGGTCGTGTGCGGGTGTGGCTAATGCCTCATGAACAACATTTAGCATCCGGTGTTGTGCCGACAGTGAAATTCGGTGGAGGTGGGGTGACAGTGTAGGCATGTTTTTCCGGATAGGGGCTTGGTCCCCTCGTTGCTTTGCACGGTACTGTCACGGCACATCATTACGTTGACATTTTACAAACGTTCATGCTGCCTACCATCGAAGAACAGTTAGCGGATGATGATTGCGTGTTTCAACACGACGATGCGCCCGTCCACACTGCGGGCCGTGTGGGACAGAGGTTTCAAGAGAACAACGTCCCACTTATGGCCTGGCCTGCGCAAAGCCCCGATTTGAATCCCATTGAACATCTCTGGGATGTTTTGGAACGCAGACTTCGTGCCAGACCATGAGGACCAACATCCACTGCTCTTCTCATCTTGGCACTCCGCGAAGAATGGGCCTCCATTCCCCAAGATACATTTCGCCACCTGATTGCCAGTATGCCTGCGAGAGTGGAGGCTGTCATCAAGGCCAAGGGTGGCCCCACACGGTATTGATTGCCAGTGCATCCGATGGAGGATGCTTCGAACTTCACGCCCTAATTCCAGTGAGTGTCCGGATATTTTTGATAATATAGAATATGTAATGGTATCACTTACAAAATATGATCACCATATTAACTTTTGTTGAAAATTTTGCAACTAAACTTTGAAGTGTGTTTGTGTTTGTAGCCTAAATTATCTCGATCAGTTTGTCTAAGTTCAAAAAAATCTACATGTTCTACAATTACATGAGCAAGTACCACAATAGTATTGAGAAAACTACCACCAATATTTCATACGATACACTGACACTGGTCCAATGGCGGATTTAGGGCGAACATTTAACCCGGCTTTACTGGAGTATGTCGTTTTTATAGAAAATACTTGTCTGCTAAAATATACTTTCATTATTTTGCAGACAGACTTGTACAGTGGGATCCATGAGTATTACGGTGCAAATTGTGCACGACTATTTTCATTATTTTTTCTCTTACATCCTATGTGTTTTTAAACGATGGATTTTTATGTAGGCTATATGCTGGCGCAGAAGTTGTCAACAGCTTGTTTTGAGTTTTCCTTTAATTCTTGAAGCTCTTATTGGGTAAAATAAAGTGCACAAACATGGTGATGTACAAATTGCACGGTAATACTCGTGGATCTCACTGTACTAGGTTGAAGCTGCGAAAATACCAAATATCTAGTCACAGTACAAGGGGATGCTAAGAATCATTTGTGTACGACACAACAGAATCATCAATTATGGAAAACCTTACTACAGGTATGTAAAAGGCAGACTCTTCAGCAGCCGCATGTATTATAATCTTTCTTAAAGTAAATGCCTAGTAATGATATTGTACCATATAGAATTAAAAAATAAACAGCGTATCATCTGAACTGTAGGTTTTGTTAAACCGCTCCCACACGAATCAACTTGTAGAAGTTTAATAAAAAAATGACGAATAGTCCCGAGATAAAATCTATTGTCTCAGCACCACCCCTAGCTGCGGTGGTTTGTTAAGGGTGCAGCGAAAAAAAATGTTGATTTATTTATTTTATTTTACCTCGCTTTCTGACACTTTTGACTAATCGCCAAGATGAGGATGAGTGATGATACGATGAAGTTCTTGAAGGAACACTCACAAAGGATGCTCATGCAGAGATTCGAACCTTGGACCTCTGGCGTTGTATCGCTCTTTTATAACCACTCCAGAGAGAGAGAGAGAGAGAGAGAGAGAGAGAGAGAGAGAGAGAGAGAGAGAGAGAGAGAGAGAGAGAGAGAGAGAGAGAGAGAGAGAGAGAGAGAGAGAGAGAGAGAGAGAGAGAGAGAGAGAGAGAGAGAGAGAGAGAGAGAGAGAGAGAGAGAGAGAGTAAGATGAGGCAAGACTGCGCAGGTTGTGTTCATTATGTTTTATTGAAGTTATGAATCTATAGTAACATACGGAAAAAGTAACACAGAATGCACTATCCTTTGCCAACGTACAGCAAATTTCCGAAAGCTCAGTAAACAATATTTCAGCAGAAAACAAACGAAAAGCATGATCATGCAAACGCGCAGTCTTGCCCGCAGCACGGGTTAAGACTTTGAACACGTTCGGTTTGATTGATTGAGTTCGTGTTTTAAGTCCACTTTATGCACAGCAAGACTAATCTGGACTGGACCTACAGTTTAAAGTGGGATCCGAACCACTATATGCCTCCACCGGGTATCGAACCCGGGACCCCTTGATTACAAGGCGACGACCCTACCCCTGCCCCATCGGGGCGGCCGATCACATTCGGGTAAGTGCATTCGTACTGTCCCTCTTAGCCAAGAACCTTAGCGTCAACACTTGAATTGACCTGCCTCCAAAAAAAAAAGTCATCTCCACCAATTTCCTTTTCCTCCCTTTTGTGAAACGACAGTAGGAAATAACAACTTTGCATTTAGATTCTCCAGCAATTAAAACTTCTTTTTTTCCTCAGAGTTGTGAAAATGAGCGTCTCCGGGAATATAAGCCAAGTTAGGGAATGTCTTATTCGGAAGTTAAAGGCACCCCCCTTCCCTCCTAAACCCTTCTTGGCTATATCCCTTTCCTTATAATCTTCTCAAGAAAGTTTCTCCTTAACAGAAAGGAAATTAACGATGATTTATTTAGTCACTGAATCGTCTTCTCGGTTTTCCGGCACTGATAAATATTAATTTGTCTAAGCCTTCACAGATTTTGGATTTGCTTCTGTGGGAAAAGTAAAATCGGGAGTAAAATCATTGAGGCATAGCCTTCTTTCAGGCAGTAAGTTATTTGTATAGAGGTATACGTAGTAAGTACTTCTGTATGAGAAATGTAAAGAAATTATAGATCTATTAAATTTATTTATTCTTGTTTTAGATGGCGAAGTTAAGGCACAAGCCTTTTCTTCCACTTAACCATCTCTACTTTACATTTTATAAATTGAAATTTGTAGCTACTGTTGTGAAATATATAAAAACTAACATTAAAAACATTATGATACCAAAAAATAAATATATAAAAACTAAGAACATTAAGATACCAAAAAAAAACCACAAGAAAAAATAAAATAGAAACACGCAAAAAACATAAGAAATAAAAACACAGAAAAATACATACACACTAAGAAAAGTAAAAAAAAATACACGTAAAACATAAAAACACACACAACAAACATACTCAAATTACAGAAAAAGTCAGTGGGTGTTGGTCCTGCAAGTTTACACGAAGGTTTAATTTTATTTTCCTGTTTTCATTTCAGTACTGGTAAGGTGACTCCAGAAGGTGATTTCTTAATTTTGATTTGAATTGGCCGAGGGAAGAAGAGTTTCTTATGTCATTGGGGAGGTCGTTCCACGCTCTGGTAGTAGTGACCGTGAAGGAATTTCCATATAACGTTGTTTTGCCGGAGGAGATGGTCAGCAGAGAGTTTTCTCGTGAACGGGTGGCAAAGGTGTGTGCTGCGCTTAGGAGTTGAAATCGAGAAAGTAGGTAGGAGGGCTCTCGTGAGTTTACTATTTTGTAGAGCGCTGTAAGAGCGTGGAAGCGGCGGCGAGTGGAAAGGATCGAACCAGCCTAGGTAATTGAAAACCGGGGTAAGGTGGTCAAAATATTTGATATTATAAATATAGCGCACACATGCCTTTTTGTATTCGCTGTAGACGTCTTGCTAGTTCACCGTTGACGTCAACATATTATTGAACCATTACAATAGTTCTTCCCGTGGTTGTTCAAGATGATCGATTGTATAGTCGGGAGAAAATTGTCATGTTATGAATAATCATCTTTGTTTTTTCTTTCTTTATGTCTGTGGTAGTGGGCCCTGAAATATGGATCGTCAAGTGCAAGACACAGTGAAATTGAAACTTAAGTGAACATAATCATCTCCTCCATGTTAAAATGTAGTTTAATCTACCTTGCCAATACACAGTGATAAATGAAATAGATGATTGTAGACTGAAACTACCAAGTCGGATATTTTACACATATGGGTCTACTATTATTGTCAGATTAAAATTATATTCCATTATGTACGCTTGAGGGTACGAGTACGAACGAGCGAACGTGGTCCCATGCAGTAATCTACATGACACCCACCCAACTTGAAGGAAAAAGTCCCAGGAACAATTCCGACCATACATTTACTACGTTTTGGTGGTGGGAGAGAACATTTACAGAAGACAAATGAAGAAAAGAAGGAAATATTAGACATCTATTAAGTCCTTTGATTTCTTTATTCTTTAAAATATATCGGGTGATCCGTTTGAGATGTCAGAAAAGTAAACCGTTGTGTACAATAGGTTAATGTACATATCTCTGAGCAGTTTGTTGTAATATATGCAGAATGGATGTAAGTTTCGAGTGAGTGGAGGTTTACAGACTTCAGCCGCGTGGCGCTAGGGTTCACGGTAGATAAAGATAGTGGTCACGCCACAACAGCGTACAATGTATCGTATGGGATGTGAAATTTTCGAGTGTTATATGCACACTAGTACAGCCACATGGCTGAAGTCTGTAAACCTGCACTCACTCAAAACTTACATCTTTTCTGCATATACAGGGTAGGATTCATAAGTAATGAGCCTCACTGTATACTGACGCGTGCGCACCCTGCAGCGCACTCCGCTTGACACGAACGGTGGTGGTGGGTGTTGGCTTCGCAGCGCAACGCGTGTCAGTTGCAAAAAGTATACACGGAAAGAGCGCCGAGTCCGCCCAAAAATGGAAATTACGCCGCGCATGCGCACTTCATCTCTCGAGGTCTGCGACACTAGCGACGTCGCACCTTAGGTACAGTGAACTAACATGCGCTCTACTGTTAACAAATGAATGCATGTTCGCGTGAGTGTATTCGAATTTGAAATAACGATTGTCCGGTTGGTCCGGTCTGGTTTCGTTGAGTGTAGGCTAACTGCTACCGTTGATGTCGAACTAGAGTATCATAGTTCGTTCGAGTTCGGGTTAATGTTGTCAAAAATTGAAACTATGAAGATAGATAATTATTTGAAGCAGTTTGTAATGATGTTTGACCGGATATGCTGGAAAAAAGCTATGGATACTATATAAGAGAGAGGTACGTATCTGTGTGTGTAGTTGCTTACTTCACGTGTATTTAATTCCTATGTAACAACAAATTAAGCAAATATATGAAATTGGGATATAGGCTATATACTTTCATGGGTGGAAAATAAAATGATACTATGCTTTTGTGTGTGCACAAACAAGTGAGACCAAATTTATGATTGAAAGAAATGGGAAACCAAATAAACATTACAACGCACACATGGTATTTAGATAAATTGACTACATATTTGTACTAAAATTAAAAGTGCTGGTATTATTTTGAATCTTTCTATATCTTTAATTATTTTTTTTGTTTTTATTGCCCAAATTATTTTTTTTTTAAATTCAAGCTTGTTAAAAGTGGTTTGATGGTCATTCACTAAATACATAATAATAATATTTCCTTTATTTAGCGGGCGAGGTTCAGCCGTAGGCTGCTCTGTTATTTAATTTATATTATAGTATATACTGTGATTGTAATTGTATTTTTCTTTTTATAAAAATACTAAGATTTCGTTTTTTTTATTACAGATATTTACAGGTGTCTAATGGAATGGAAAGTCTGGACTGCAAGGACACATTTCGCTTTATCTGTGAAAAGAATACCCTGCCTGTTTTCTGCAACAATAATACTGAAAAATGTTTCAGTGTGGTCGATTTTTGTTATCTTATTAGTGAATCTCCATTGAGGTGAAAGGGTTCAATTCGGTTTCTACGTACCGTACAGTGTTAGTGAATGAAGAATTTTTTATATAAAGATGATATATGATTTCATTGATGAAGATTGTGTTTCCAGACAGTGTATAGTATTAGTAGTAATAGTATGTACAGCAAAAGGGAGTGAAGACAATAGCATACTTTTTATGGTGGTTATGTGAATCTACACAAATGCAGAGAGCATGGTGATCTTCTGTTTTGATTAGTGTTTATTTGTGGCTGCTTTGTGGTATCATGTAGTGTGCTAAGATACGTGGTTCTAGTGTATAAATGGATTGAATAATGAATTCTATGAGAGTAATTCTATTTGGTTTGTTCCTTTTTCTTACTAAGGTGTAAGCATTAAACAGGAGAAAAAATTCAGGTGGAAATAACACAGGAAATATATTTAAAAGCACAATCATATATTATAATGGAGTGACTTGCTTCACCGCTGTGAAGCTAGCTTTCGGGCTATTTTCACCAGGTTTTAAAACTCTGCATGTGTATGATCTATGACCTGGCCTGTTCTTTTACATGGATATAATTGTTGATGTGAATCAAACTTATGTTAGTGTGCATTTATGTTCATGGAGTTTGAAAAAATACCACCAGGTATTCTGATATGGACTGCTGCTGCTATGTCAGTGAATGCTAATGTTGTTAGGTTAGGCAGCTCAGGGTCTCACTGCAGAACATGGGCTGCTTTTTGCCTCTAAATAGACTAACAAAATTACGTACCTTCTACTTCCATTTTCCGGTGTTACTTTTCCGATTACTATTATATTATTGCATGTAAAAAATGTTTTTCCTGCTGCTAAAAACAATGCATTTCTCCATTCGTTCGCGTCCATATTGTTTGCGCACAGTTGCTGTCATTTGTTTTGTTTTCCTGCTACTGAAATAATGCATTTCTCTTATTCGTTCACGTCCATATTCTTTACGCAGTTACTTTATTTTGACGAGGAATGCCTACAAGGTTAGGTCTGTTAGGTTGGGTTCCAATAGCATAAACACAATGAAAAATGTTTCTCCTGCTACTAAAATAATGCATTTCTCTATTCGTTCGCGTCCATATTGTTTACGCACAGCTATTTTAATTATTTCGACGAGGAATGCCTAAAAGGTTAGGTTAGGCCTGTTAGGTTGGGTTCCAATAGCATAAATACAATGAAAAATATTGTTCCTGATACTAAAATAATGCATTTCTTTATTCGTTCGCATCCATATTGTTTACGCTGTGACAGTCAGATTTACCGTCATTATTATTATCATTATTATTCATGTATGTAGCGGTAAAAAGACGTGTTGATTCAAAGTGTTGAGTGTTTTAATTTGTAAGATTACATATTTGATTTTTGCCAAGCCGACGGGAGGAACGAGACATTCGCTTGTGTTAAGGGTGAGCACCTGAAGGGTCACGCTATGCGTGTAAAGCTTAGGAAATTCGACCGTAATGACAAACATTTAAATATCTCGGTTTCCAACGGTCAGATTCATGTGAAACTTATACCAGCGCAGCGGCATGTGTGCAAGGACAGATGTGTGGAGTTTCGTCACGATCAAGCGACAATTACGGACGTCAGATCAAATCGGTTCTAATTGATCAGTTTGTGGACAGCGATTGCAATTGAGCTATGGGCGACAGCCAGGCGGAAGCTTAATCCGAACAAGTAAACTTCGGACACGGTCCGTCCTAGTTTGGAGACAATAGAGCGTGGTGGAATAACCTCTCCGGAAGCGTCACTCCAACGTGCGCCTAGCGTCCTTTTTCAAAATCCAAATAAAACGAAGGACATGGTTTTTCGATACACAGTCTTACCGCGATCCTTGTAGGGAGAGCAGCTCCGTGCTAACTCTCCATATACAGTTTTGCCGCGATTCTTGGAACGAGAGCACCTTCGTGCTACCTTTCGTATACAGTGGACTTTGTTGTGTTGTGCGAACACCAGTGTGTGTGATAGGCAGTAAGTCTACACGAGTGCGCCTACCTCAACCGCTGGGGGAAGTTGAAGCGAAACCGTGTTTCCGTGATTACCTTACGCCATTTATAATTTTTGAGAAACGAGGAACACCGGGAACTATGGCGGGCTAGAGGAAGGAGAGAGATGAGGGCGTTACGTCGATTCGCCCGCTGTCAGAAGAAACTACGCCGATGATGCCTATCCGCCGCCATGGAGAGAGAGAGAACGTCGAACGCCGCCCTATTGATACGCCGACGACGCCTACCATCCGCCACGTTGACGCCCCGACGACGCCGACGACGCCTACCAGCCGCGACAGAGAGACGTAGAGAGAGATGTTGATGACCCGACGACGCCGACGACGCCTACCAGCCGCGACAGAGAGACGTAGAGAGAGATGTTGACGCCCCGACGACGCCGACGACGCCTACAACGACCGCTCATATGCGACGTCCGAACCGCGCCATACCACGGAGATCCACCGATCCCGAGAGGAAGAGGAGCCGGGGAACTAGGTGTTTGAATCCTTTTTGCATCTTCATCGTCGCGACCAAAGAAACCTTTCGCGTGGATACTATGTGTTTTCAATCGCCCATAAAGACGCCAGGATGCACCCCGGAAGCTGAGAGGTGGTAAAGTATTCATCTGTGTGAACCTTAACACGTGACGGCCCGATTGATTTAGAGAACGCCCTTGAAATTCGTCGACATTTTGAAAACGCCCACTCAACTCGAAATTTTATATCAAACTCCCGTCGCGCTTGTCATTTGTAATCTATTCGTCTCAGGTCAATTTTTCTTATTCCTTGTGATATTTTTTTAATGGTCTTAAATTTATTGTTGTTTGTGCTCCTTTGTATTTTTTTAAAGTGCGTACTATTAGGGTAAAGCGCCGCCCACTTAATTGTTTAATCTACTGGAGGTTTGTTCATTTTTCATGTGTCAATGCTAGCTATGTCAGGCCGCATGTGTGATTATTTAGTAAAAGTATTTGCCTGGTAAGGTGAATTGCTCGTCGCGGCGAAGTGTTTAAGTCCCGCCTGCTAGAGAGTATAGGTTTGCGTCACTCAACGGAGGTTATTTGTTATGTTTGAACCACGTGAGGTCTTGTAAAAGGAAAACGTCCGCCCACGTGAATGTAATTGCCGTTGAGACGCCTTTGTTTATACTGGTCAAGTAATGTATTGTCACCGCGCCGACTAGTTTCTTTTTTAAAAACAAAAGGTGAACTTAAGTAAGGGCTGGCTAGGATTTAAGTAGCACTGGAGCAAAATCACAAATGACCTGATTAGACAAAAGTAAGATAAAATTAATTGAGAATGCAATAATTAGGGCTTGTCGTCATAAAACCTGTACATGTCATGTATAATTTCTTGTGTCGATGACCCCATGAGGATTGAATCTGAGAGAGAATGTGAGAGTGCAAGTGTGGGGACCTGTAATAATTCCATTTTTGTTGGTTATGAATAGAATATACTTTTTATTTTCATGTTAATTTTGGGCTATATCATTTTCGTATGCATGTCGCTACCCGTGATTTTCAGGTATGCAGCTAGCCGCTTCCCGGCTACAGGTAAAGAGGTGGTAATTTGAAAGTACATATGTCTTTGTGTTTATTCGATATGGCTTATCACTATGCACTGTCGGTCACCGGTTCCTACACACGAACTTAACCTGGACCGTAACGCTATTTCGCTTGTCCGAGGGAGATTATGCCGCCTCTATCTAGGTAGTGGTAGCATTTGTTTTCCCGGGCAAGGTAGGGCGTAACAACGCACAGCTATACTTTAATTATTTCGACGAGGAATCCGTACAAGGTTAGGTTAGGCCCGTTAGGTTGGGTTCCAATAGCATAAATGCAATGAAAAATATTGTTCCTTACACTAAAATAATGCATTTCCCTATTCGTTCACGTCCATATTGTTTACGCACAGTTACTTTAATTATTTCGATGAGGAATGCCTACAAGATTAGGTTTTATTAGCATAAATACAATGACAAATTATTATTCAGGCTAAGAGAACTACACCTAGCTACCTAACAATGTAGGCATTTTTTGCTTTCACTAGATTTGTGCAGGAATGTGCGCCACCATGTCACTTTTTCCTTCCAAGAGCGCCCAACCTGCATGGGTATTTCTAGGTTTTTTCAAAGAAAAAAAAAATTCCGCACCTTCAAACTTACTTTTCCCAATTACTAACTACAAAATATTACCAAAAAATTATGAATCGCGTTCCTCCTAAGCAGCCCATATTCTGCAGTCTTACCCAGCTCAGGTTTATGGCTGTTAGCATTAAAATTTCTTCCATAAATACTTTCAATACCTGATTGTATAATTTCTGATCTTCAGCACCTGGTGAAAATAGCCCTATATGCTCACCTCGGTGGTGGAAATAATTCTCCATATTGATTATTGAAGACTTTTTTTTTTAGCAGTATAGTTCACATGTTGTGGTGAAGACACTTCTGACTACCAAGATATTCCATAGAAAACTTATATTTGGGGGTGGGGGTGAAAACTAACTAAAACAGCTTCACGGTAAGTACCTGCATGTGTTTCAGCAAGTTTTAACAGGAGTGGCACATAATGCAAAGTGCACATCCAAGAGCTATTGTGAAAAGTGAGTTCCAGTGTCTACTTATATTTATTTGGATTTTTCCATATTCTTAACCACCAATTTGCTTCAACAGGTAGTTGCATGTAAGATTTTTTCTTAAAAAAATAGGAGCCAACGATTAAGTATTTTCAAGAGGTCTTCCTTCTCGCAGATGGCGATACCAACTAGGGATGGCCAAATGGATCCGGATCCGAAAAATCCGGATCCAAAAGTTACGGATCTGGATCCGTATCCGGATCCGAGAGTTTCGTATCTCAATCCCATTATAATATTACCACACCTTAAAAGGTATTATGATCTTCGATTACAAATACATTTTTCGTTAGTCCTACAAGAATTTTTTTCAAGTGTTGTTCCTAAAACACTTTGCTACGCATCGGCTAACACACTCGTGCACAAATGTTCGAGGTGATTTTGTAAATGCCATTGAAACGAATATGTATTCATTCGAATATATTGGAAATGAAAACGCAAATAAATGCGAGACATTCCATACCAGGATGAAAGATTTAACACATATAACAAGATAGAAATGTTATACAAAAATTATACAATTGTTCTAGTTACAGTTTTACAAATTAAAATAAAACATTATAATATATGCAGTGTTAAATAATTACAAAGTGTAAGACTAACAAGGGAGGTTATCTAAGTGTCCCCCTCCGATTTCCATGAAACTTGGCAGTATAGTGGGGCCCAAAGGAAGAATTGCGTGTTTTTTTTTGTTTAAGCTAAAAAACGGTTTTAGGAGGCAAAACCCCCTCAAATGTCAAGATGAGGACAAATTGAAGTGAGGATCTGACCCCTGTATCCCTCCGATTTCCATGATACTTGGCAGGTGTGTGTATAAACAGGCCCAAATGAAGAAATACGTGTTTTTTTGTTTCGGCTAAAAAAACTGTTTTAGAGGGCAACCCCCCCCCCCCTCAAATGTCAATATGAGGACAAATTTAAGTGGGCATTTGACTTATGTGTCCCCCTCCGATTTCCATGAAACGTGGCAGGTGTATAGAGGAGCCCAAATGAAGAAATACGTGTTTTTTTGTTTCAGCTAAAAAACTGTTTTACAGGGCGAAACCCACTCAATTGTCAAGATGAGGACAAATTGAAGTGGGGATCTGACCCCTGTGTCCCCCTCCGATTTCCATGTAACTTGGCAGGTGTGTGTATAAACGGGCCCAAATGAAGAAATACGTGTTTTTTTGTTTCGGCAAAAAATTTGTTCTAGTGGGCAACCTCCTCTCAAATGTCAAGATGAGGACAAATTGAAGTGGGGATCTGACCCCTGTGTCCACCTCCGATTTTCATGAAACTTGGCAGGTGTATAGAGGGGCCCAAAGGAAGAAATACGTGTTTTATTTGTTTCGGCTAAAAAACTGTTTTAGGGGGCAAAACCTCCCCTCAAATGTCAAGATGAGGACAAATTGATGTGGGGATCATCTGACCCCTGTGTCCCCCTCCGATTCCCATGAAATTTGACAGGTGTAGAGAGAGGCCCTATGCCCCCTGTCTCTTCCTATACCATATTTACGTGGTTTCGGGGTCAGATCCCCGCTTCAATTTCTCCTCATCTTGACATTTGAGGGGGGGGGGGTCCTCTATACAAATGCCAAGTTTCATGGAAATCGGAGGGGGAGACTTAGACCTCCCTAGTAAGTGTATTAGTAGAATGACAGCACTATGTTCTTACGCGTCAGCAAAAATTTGATGCGGCTGGTGTTATGTTACATCCGGTGGTAGCGGGGTACGAGCGATTTTATTGTTGAGTCAGCAGAACGTGTCTGATCACCTTGAAGACATCGGAAGCGGTGGGGGGAGGGGGTCTATGGATTTGTCACGTTGTTTCTTGATGTATGCTAACCTAACACGTGCGTATGTTTGTGTGTGTGTGTGGAGGAAATGCGCGCGCAACCATTGCGTATGATTCAAAGACATGAAGAAATTATTTAAAGATGGCGCCGAAGGTACTTTACCCCGAAAGTTTAGCGGCTAAGGTTATTGCTCTGTAAAACAAGAGGCATCGAGGGTTCGATTCCTGGTAGAGTCAATATTGATTGGTTGATAGATTGAGTTAGTTTTTTTAAGTCCACTTTATGCACGGCAAGACTAATCAGGAGTGGACCTACAGTTGAAAAGTGGTGATTCGGACCACTATGTGCCTCCACCGAGTATCGAACCTGGGACCCCTTGATTACAAGGCGACGATGTCAATATTGAATGGTCTCGATTAGCCTGTGTGTAAATAAAGCCAACAAAATGGTTGAGTTCGAAAATCGAGTTGGGTTAGTGGTTAATGTTGTCACCTGGCAATGAAGAGGTCGCGGGTTCGATTCTCTAGGTAGTTAAATTAGGCCAATTGTTTAATCCCGCCATTATAGGTTCCGATTAGTCCATCTGTGCATAAATAGTGTTTGAATAAAATCAATATGGCGGCCTTGGGTTAGTGGTTAATGTTGTCGCCTGGTAATGAAGAGGTCGCGGGGTTCGTTTTTCTAGGTAGTTAAATGAGGCCAATTGTTTTGTCCCGCCATTATAGGTCCCGATTAGTCCATCTGTGCTTAAATAGTATTTGAATAAAATCAATATGGCGGCCGCGTTTTGTGTTTAGCGGCGGCGGCGCGGCGCGGGGCGGGGCGGGGCGGCGCGGGGCGGGGCGGCGCGGGGCGGGGCGGCGCGGGGCGGGGGCGGAGCGGCGCGGCGCGGCGCGGGGGGTGTTTTTTATTCCGCGAGATGTTTTAACCAAGTGGTTGAGGGTTCGATTCCCAATGTTGGTGAAAATTGGATATTCAATTGTATTTGTTTAAAAGTTCCGATTAGCTTTGTGTGCACAAAGAGAAAACGAACTAATTGGAAATAGCATGTTTATGCTGTAATGAAAAGGTCCCCGGGTTCGATTCACAATGTCAAATTGGCTGATAATGATGTTGTTTTTAAAATAAAATAAAAAAGAAGTGTGTTGAGTCCCCATTAGTATTTATGCAGGAACAGATATTAAAAATCAAAACAAAATGGCTGTGAATGGTGTTTAGTATTCGAAAGGTTCCAGGTTCGAGTTCCTAGTTATATATATATATTTTTTTTAGTTTACAGAATTAGTCCCCATTTATTGCGTTTTGGCGAACATGTCCTCCCCCTTTGTGGCATTTGGACATGTTGGAGATATACATAGAAATTGTTGTCAAAGTGCCTAATAATGATTTTCTGTTTAAATAAAAAAGAAGTGTGTTATCAGTCCCGATTAGCACGAACAGATATTCAAAAAGCAAAACAAAATAGCTGATATTGTTGTTTAGTATTCAAAAGGTTTTGGGTTCCAATGCTGGCAAATTTGCAGAATAACATTGATTTGTTTAAAAAGTGAGTTAATATTCCCGATTATTTTTGATACACAAATAGAAAATGGGGTGATTTTGGAGTTTTGCAACCAAGGGGCTAATGTTGGCGTTTTTTTAACGCAGTCCCGATTAACCGTAATGCATAAAGCTGTTTCAACGAATATCGAACCTGGAACCTTTTGATTACAATGCAAAGACTTTACCACTAATGTATGCTATGTTTTAAAACCAAAAATAAATAATAGTATCGAATTTTTTAAAAAATGCGTTACCAGTCTCGATTAGCCATTATGCACAAACAGATGTGTTTTGAAACCAAAGGGGGGTCGAGGGTTCGATTACAACTGGGTATGTGTGTTGAGGAAACTAAAGGTCAACAGGCATGGAAAGTTTTTATTCGCCATCTCAAAATAAGTTTTTGGGCTTGGTACAGGTAGCTTTTTGTAGAAAGCCCCACAACGACATCAACGTGGCTACCATCTGTGGGGGCCTCTT
The DNA here is from genome assembly GCF_977018435.1 of Lepisma saccharinum. Taxonomy (NCBI): domain Eukaryota; kingdom Metazoa; phylum Arthropoda; class Insecta; order Zygentoma; family Lepismatidae; genus Lepisma; species Lepisma saccharinum. The sequence continues at coordinate 121,937,214 of NC_139229.1, forward strand.
TTTTTTAAGTTGGAGAGGGGCACAAAGCCGTTTGTACCATACAACGTTGTACCGAAGAACCAACTTGTCAACTAGTCACTCACTCCATCATTAAAGTGCACAACATAATATCAGATTTGCACTGATAATAAGCAAAAAATTATAGCGGCTGCATAATTATATTTCAATGACAGCAAATGGTTTCAAATGAGTGGTTTTCACTTTTATTTTTTTTACTAAGTAACAGATTTGGTAATGAAAAGCTTTAACATTTGCATATAATATGAGATTTGTTTTGGTATCCAGTTTGTATATTGACCAAATCACAGATATACTATTACTAAGGATAGCATTAACTTAATCTAATAAAAATATATTCCACTGCATTACAAAATTAACTCATTCTGTTTTCTGTTGTTTGAATCCATATGGTAAAGTCTCGAAATTTGATGCACATCTTTTTCTTTTGGTATATACCACCTGAAAAAACCCTTATTTCCGGCTTACTAACAACGGAATGTGTTTTTGTGCGTACGATTTTGTTCGAGTTGAGTAAAGTTAAAGAGGAGGTGTTGTTGAGAATAGCATTGGTGAGTGATTCGAAATTGATTGTGCTGCTGTTTTTATGGTTTAGACATATGCCTTTCACCTTGCAAACAGTAGTAACATTAGTATTGTCTGGATTTACTACCTCAAATGCATAACTTTTCGGCCCACTGGATGAAAATGCTCTGATATAAGCATTTTCCCCATAGAGTTCTAGTTCATTTGTTAACTCCCCTAGGTAGTCTCCAACAGGCAGATCAACATCACCTGGCCTTTGAATATAAATAACACTATCGGTATCATAGTACAATACATTTTCGCCTAATGTATCCAAATATTCATAAAGCTCTAATCGTGCATGTGTTGTAGTGTATGCTGCAATAACTACATTTACAGTCGATAATGGAAGTGCAGATTCTTCGAGATATTGCCAGTGAACTATCAACATATCTTCATTTATAGGTATAACTTGATGTACTTCAACATTGGGATTTTCTAGTTTATCGAAAAAATCCTTAGGATTGTTGATAATACTAACTTGACCAGGGTTTTCTCTCTGTCCAAATTTACCCCAAAATGAATTCAGCATAAGTTTTGCTAAGCTTCGTAATCCAGGATTAGCACATATTCTGTTTTCATCCAACAACACACCCTCCTTTTCAAAATAGTCAGCTATGTATTTTTTTTTGGATTCTTCATCAATACACCACAATGGCCAGCCGCTTGCTTCAACTTTTGCTTTGAGAAATGTATTGATGTACTCTGCAAAAACACCACCTGATTTTTTTGCAGGATCATATTGTTCAACATTATATTCCCATACCTCATGTAATTCTAAAATTTTGTATTTCTTTTGAACTGCCTTCTGAACTTCATCCACAACCCAGGTTCCAGTTATAGCTCTTTCCCTAGCAGTATGGTTACATTCCGCCTGGTTTATTTCATCGGCACAAGTTCTACATAGAGGGAAAGTTAATTTTGAATTGGTTCGATATGGTAACACAGGATGGTACAGATCTCTCGGTGGAAGTATTGTTGCTTTGACAAGCCCTTCAAAAGAATAAATATCGGGGCATTCTTCCCCCACATAAATTTTCACCGGATGGCCAACTGGAAACTTTTTAACTTTGCAACAATAAGGGTACAGGCTACATACATCCTTATATTGAATTTTTTCATTTTCTTTCACAGTGTAATGTAGTTTGGTAGCATTAGTTCTACCACCATAAAACGCCTCCCGGGGAATTATGGGGGCTTTAATTGATAACGGATATTTTTCAACATAATGTTTCATGGTTTTGTTATTTCTCAACTGCTGGTGAAATTCGCACCCCCACATCTCATGGACAATGTAGTTAAGTGCTTTTAATCTGGTAATTTTATTTTCTGTTCTTTCATACCGAAAAGACAAAGTATCATATGGGTCATCATGAAGAGGTTCTGTACGTGAAGTAGGGAAACATTTGACACAACCATGTGTTCTGCATCCTTGATATTCAAATACATGCTCTTGCCCCTTTTGATCTTTAAAATATCCATCTACTTTCAAATTTCCTCCAACTTTTACTTCTGGTCCTCTGGCTGCATGTTGGATTTCGATTTTATGTTTTTTTTCCTCCCATACCAACCATTGAATAGCCTCTATAGACTGAATATCACACCATCTGTATCCGTTTTTAGGAATAATTCCTATATGTTCTGCTTTCAAAAATCTTTTACGGAATACTTTATTACAAGCTGAAGCGATGGTGATGGCTTCCAATAATGGGTTCACTGTTGTTTCTTTTTCAAAATTGGTCATGAATTTCAAACAGGCAGCACGTAGTACATTAACATCTTCTACACAGTATTTTCTCAACTCCTTCTGCATATCGAAAACTACCCCTGTTTTCTGTTGTTCACTATGCCATTCCAAAAAACTGGTTCTCTGATTCTCCATCATAGAATCAACAGCGTAAAATTCAGTACCAGGGATACATCCGACATATTCTTTATTTTTCAAAGTATTAAAAAAATGAGGAAAATACCCTTTGGACATTGGGAGATCAAATGCTTTCGGTAATTTGTTGAGAGCCATTGGAATAAAGTTGAGAGAATCTATGAAATGGATATTGTGCATCTTCAAAGATAATATTTTGGCTCCATTCATGATCACAGACGGTGTCCATTTCATTTTTTTCGATCATAGTTTGCAGTACAAAGTGCGAATCATACCCTCTACTATTGTGTGCAATACACACAATATTGTTAATTTTGGTGCGGTGAGCTGAAACAAATTGCAGAAAATTGTAAACAGGTTCTGTACTATCAAAAATGTGCTGTCTTTTTCCGCATACACTGCACCATTGAGACATATCTTTGTTCTCAATGCAATTATAGCATACATTTTGGCACACCAAAAGATTTGGAATATGCAGAAAATTGTTTTCAGTGCCTTCTAGTTTTGTGTCCTGCCTCGATTCAATATCGTAGAAAACAAGCATTGCTTTTTTTGATATAAGAGAAGATATTTGTTTGCTATAAATTTTTTGGATGTGACATAGATGTTCAGATGGTACCATATTTTTACAGCTGACACAGAATTTCTCTCCACATATATGAGGATTTCTGTTTGTACGGATAGCATACGCTTTCAGGCATTTTTCACAACATTTTACTGTCTGACAAAGAGAGTTTTTTCTATTGTAACATGTTTTATGATTATTGTAACATTTTTGACCATAGAAAAATCTGTTACAATCAGTGCACTTTATTTTGGTTTCTGAAACAGTACATTTGGGCTTTTCTTGGCATTGTGAACAAACAGCTGTACAGGAGCCTAGATGTCTAGAAACATGATCATATTTTTTATGGCAAGTTTCACAATAGAAATTAGCGGAGAATGCAGCTGTAAGAGATGTTATAACATTAAAATGGTTGTTTATGTACACTAAATTTAAAGTTTCGCGCCTAGGTAATAAAGGACCTTCATATATCACATCACTCCCGGAAAATCCATTATATACGGTAATCTTGAAATCAGATAAATAGTCCTGAAATTTTTGAATTTCGGTAGTTCCTCCACCACCATTCAAATTTTCCCCAGCTTCTCTGCACAGTTTATCCACTTCTTCTTCCATAACACATTTATGTTGTCTAACATACTGATAACGTTTTTTAGGTTCATTTTTGTAAACATTAATACCTCTTGCCACAACCAACGCATAAGCCAAACACCTGCTATCGGAATTTTTAATAGTTATAATTCCTTTTTTTAGTTTACAGAATTGTTCCCCATTCATTGCATTTTGGCGAACACGTCCTCCCCCTCGTGGCATTTGGACATGATGGAGATATACATAGAAATTGTTGTCAGAAAGAAATGTTGTATTGCTCTGCAATACTTTTTCCAATGCTGACCACAATATCTCCATATTTACCGCCTGTGCTTCCCGAAAAGATAACCAAAAAGGGCGATCAGGGTGATCTTCATTTCTGATAGTAATACCAACTTGGTCATGCTCGGCCACATCACGTAGAACATATTGGACCAGTTCTTGCAATCCCTCCTGAACCCATATCACCGGATTCTCATTGTGTGGTGCCCCCCGCAACCGAGCACGCACATTCGTCCTTCCATATTGAATCTTTGGTAACGCCTTTTTGTCTCTTCTATAACTTCAACATGATGTAACACTGCATCATCGCCACCGCCTACCTGTTTGCACACTTCCGCTTCCTGAATACAATCCCGAAGAACCATTTGGTATAACGCTGGCGAAATATGATTTGTACATTGCTCCAATTCTCTAGTGTCTAAAACAGATTCTAAATGGAAAATATCTCCACATTTTTCATCGGTTGTTCCAATACACCCAAATATCCCTGTATCCTGGTTGTTATACTTGTTAGGAAACATTTCAACATGTTGGTTGGTCTCACTAGAAATAGAGACAGAGGGTCTGGATTGATTCCTCTTAATAGCAGTAGAGGTAGAGGGGGTTCAACGTGATCAGACACGTTCTGCTGACTCAACAATAAAACCGCTCGTAGCTCGCTACGACAGGATGTAACATAACACCAGTCGCATCGAATTTTTGCTGACGCGTAGGAATGAATTATAGAATAACAGCACTTCATTCCTACGCGTCAGCAAAAATTCGATGCGACTGGTGTTATGTTACATCCTGTCGTAGCGAGCTACGAGCGGTTTTATGTTGAGTCAGCAGAACGTGTCTGATCACGTTGAACCCCCTCTACCTCTACTGCTATTAAGAGGAAATCAATCCAGACCCTCTGTCTCTATTTCTAGTGAGACCAACCAACATGTTGAAATGTTTCCTAACAAGTATAACAACCAGGATACAGGGATATTTGGGTGTATTGGAACAACCGATGAAAAATGTGGAGATATTTTCCATTTAGAATCTGTTTTAGACACTAGAGAATTGGAGCAATGTACAAATCATATTTCGCCAGCGTTATACCAAATGGTTCTTCGGGATTGTATTCAGGAAGCGGAAGTGTGCAAACAGGTAGGCGGTGGCGATGATGCAGTGTTACATCATGTTGAAGTTATAGAAGAGACAAAAAGGCGTTACCAAAGATTCAATATGGAAGGACGAATGGTGCGTGCTCGGTTGCGGGGGGCACCACACAATGAGAATCCGGTGATAT